>NW_017618707.1:3172784-3601536 GCF_001879475.1 Ipomoea nil | reverse complement strand
CGAGTGATGCCGTTCGGCTCCGGAATGCTGGAGCGACCTATCAGAGAATGGTCAATATGCTCTCGCCGATCTATTAGGCCGAACGATGGAGGCTTATATTGATGATATGCTGGTCAAGAGTCGGACCGGTCGACCACACTCGGGACCTCCGGGATGCTTCCAGATCATGAGGAAGTACCAGTTACGGCTGAACCCGACCAAGTGTACATTCGCGGTTCAGACCGGCAAGTTCCTCGGCTACATGATGACCAAGAGAGGAATTGAGCCCAACCCGGCCAAAGTTAAAGCGATTCTGGACATGCAACCACCTTCTACCGTTCGGGAGTCCAGCAATTGACTGGTCGGTTGGCAGCCCTCAGCCGGTTCCTCTCCAAGTTAGCCGAGCGCGCTTTACCTTTCTTCAAGGTATTGCGAAAAGTTAATGGGTTCGTCTGGGACGAAGAGTGCCGAGCAGCTTTCGATGAGCTGAAGGAGTACCTCATGTCACCTATTGTGCTCTCAAAGCCTGAGCTCGGAGAAGAGCTAGACGTGTACCTCGCCGTCTCCGATCGTGCAGTAAGCGCAGTATTGTGCCGAACCGACGATCCGGAAGGGGTCCAGCGACCGGTGTACTATGTAAGCCACGCGCTACATGGTCCCGAGCTCCGGTACTCCCGTTGAGAAGGTCGTCTACGCCCTCTATACCGCCGCGAAGAAGTTGGCTCCCTACTTCCAGGGTCGAGCGATTCGCGTGTTGACCGATCAGCCGATCGGACCAGTCCTTCGCACCGCCTCTTCATCCGGTCGCCTAGTCAAATGGGCGTTAATGCTGACCCAGTACGCGATCGAATACCGACCGAGACCAGCAATCAAAGGTCAGGCTCTGGCAGATTTCTTGGTCGAGTGCACCGCCCGGGATACCCGACCCCCGAGGTTGAGGATCCCGAGGCCGAGTGGTGGTCGCTAGCTACTGACGGGTCAAGTAGCAAAAAAGGAGCGGGCGGAGGAGTAGTGGTCACGAGCCCAGAAGGTTTCAAGGTGTATTTCGCTCTGATGTATCAGTTCCACCCGACCAACAACGAAGCCGAGTATGAAGCATTTGTGAATGGCTTGCAATGCGCTCGGGACTTGGGGGCTGAATACATCCGAGCCCAAACCGATTCTGCGCTCGTGGTCGGGCAAGTTCTCGGAGATTATGAGGTCAACGGAGAACGTCTACAATATACCGAGACCTCGCCATGGAGAAGCTTGCACAGTTCCGGGGTACACCGTCCGACACATCCCCGATTGGATAACGCCGATGCGGATATCTTGTCCAAATTGGCCCAAGACGCCCCGGAACACATGTCGAAGATAGCTCGGATCTGGTGATCCCAAACACAGTATCCATCGCCTGCCGGTCAACCCAATCCAACCGGTGGAAGATAGCTGGATCACTGATCTGAAGGAATACCTCGAGCACGGTCGACTCCCAGACGACCCGCAGCGTGCTCGAAAGGCCAAGCTGAGAGCCCCGAGGTTCCAGGTCTCGAACGGTCGTCTATATCGACGATCGTATGGAGGTCCTCTCATGCGATGCCTGACCGCGTTTGAAGCGGATTTAGTGATGAAGGAGCTTCACTCGGGATCTGCTCCTCGCATCAGGGAGGTCGATCCCTGGCTCGTCGTATCATGGTGATCGGTACTATTGGCCGTCCCTCCAGCTAGACTGTGAAAAGTTAGCTCGGGAATGTGAGACGTGCAACTATACGCCCGGATGCCTGGACGCCGGCAACGTTCTACCAGCCGGTCACGACCGCAATTCTTTCGCTAGGTGGGGGGTAGACATCTTGGGCCCCTTTCCCCAGCTGTCCGGTCGGAGAAGGTTCGTGATCGTCGCCGTGGATTACTTCTCCAAGTGGATAGAAGGCCGAGCCCTTAGCCACGATCACATCTCAGCAGTGTGTCGGTTCCTTTGGAGAAATGTCGTTTCCCGTTTTGGCGTGCCCGTACATCTCATCAGCGATAACGGTCGCCAATTTGTGAGCCAATATTTTCAGAATTTCTTGGCCACGATCGGGACAACTCATGTCCGGTCATCTGTCGCTTACCCGCAGGGAAATGGGCAAGTGGAAAATGCTAACCGGACGATTTTAGAAGGTCTGAAAAAGAAGTTACACGCGGCCGGTCGTAGTTGGGCCGATGAGTTGCCATATGTCTTATGGACTTATCGGACGACCCCGAGGGAAGCTACGTCGGAGACCCCTTTTGCCCTGGTTTACGGAGCTGAAGCCCGGCTCCCGATCGAGGCTTGGATCCCGACCGATCGAGAGAGAACCTACAACGCGGAGGACAATGAACATGCCATGGCTGTGGACCTCGATGCGGTCGAAGAAAAAAGGGAGCTAGCCGCTCGGCGTATGGCCGAGTACCAGAAGCGCGTCAAGAGCTCAAAGGACGTCCGGGTCAACCCTCGTTATTTTCAAGTCGGAGATTACGTCTTACGACGAAGGGAGGCCAGTCAACCTTTAGAAGGGGGAAAGCTAGCTCAGAATTGGGAAGGGCCGTACATCATCAACGCTGTCATCCGCCGGGGACATACCGACTAGAGACAACGACGGGTCGGTTAATAGAGGGGACTTGGAATTCCGAGCACCTCGTTCTTTTTAGGCATTAGCCTATTTTTTGTATTTTTAGACGAAGTGGGGGCTGGACCTGCGAGTTAGTCCCGGTCGTCGTTTCTATGTAAATTTTATGATTGTAAAATTAGTTCAAACCGCCTGCGAGCGGGAAAGTTTAATGTATATACGATCAATGATTGCTCGACCGTTTGTATGCGGCGGCACGATCGGTTATTTCCTTTCACCCTCGTCATGAGCAGATCATTTTCAACATTCAATCGATCAGGCGAAGTCTGTCGACCGGTCAAAGCGCGCTCCACATAGGCGGACACTCAAGTCACGCCACCGATCGGGGAGGTCAGGAGCTCCCACCATTATTCCCCGATCCGTCCAACTTCTGTCCACTATCGCACCCACTCGTGCCTCGAGCGCACAATAGTGTGGGGGCTGGGATAAGGAAGTATACAAGGCCCGTCGCTCGTTACATTCCGACGTAGAGGCTTGCCTGTTCTCGGCCCGTCGCTCGGTTATGCTCCGACCGTAGAGGCTTGAAATTTTTTTCGGCAAAGGAAGTATACAAGGCCCGTCGCTCGGTTACATTCCGACCGTAGAGGCTTGCCTGTTCTCGGCCCGTCGCTCGGTTATGCTCCGACCGTAGAGGCTTGAAATTTTTTCGGCAAAGGCCCGGAGGTCGGGTCAACCCGATCGGTTGGCCAGTTTGAAGTCGAAACATCGAACGCACGACCAGGCCATAAGGCCGTAAGGTCGGGCGTTGAGCGGATCGAGTATCGCGAGACCGGGTCTAAGGGCCAGGTGGTCGAGTGATTGTGATCAATGTGTGCAAATGGGGAAGCAAGAAAATAAAAAACGAGCGACATAAGATGGAGTAAAAATGAATTTTATTAATCGGCAAAAGATGCCCGGTACAATGCGGGACCGGGCTCCCGATCAGTCAGCGTTACAAAAAAGAAGAAAAGAAGCCTAAATCTACTTCTTCGCCTCCTGAGCGCCGGCGGTCGCCTCTTTCCCGCTCGGGGCAGCCGCCGACGAAGCCCCAGGCTCGGGTACCTTGGCTTTCGGGTCGGGGTAAAGGGGGAGGGACCGGGATCTGCCACGTCCGGGGGCAAGGCCGACAAGACCAGTTGGAGATCATCGGCGTCGAGGGCCTCCTCCAACCGCTTGCGGGTGCGCTCGAGCATTTTCTGCTTCCCGGCCGTGAAGGCCCATTTCCCGAACGAGACGATCAACTCGTTCCCGACCTCGTCTCCTCGGGCTGCGGTTAGGAAGGCCGTGCCCAGCTCCTTGTTCTTGAAGGCCGCCCGCACCAGATCGCTCGGGTTCTCGAGCTGCGCCTTCAGCTCCCGGGCCTCCCCAATCGCCCGGCTGGCGACCTTCTCGGCCAGCACCGCTCCTCGTCACCCTTCTTCAGGGCCTTCTGCGTTTTCTCCAGCTCAGCCTGGAGTTCCTTAATCTCCTTTAGACGACGAGCAGCCGTCTTCTTGTGGTGATCGGCCTCCTCGGCCAGCAAAGCTTGACCCTGAAGAAGTTGGGTCGCCCGGGAGATCTGCAACACAAAGAAGATAGTCAAAGTTAGCCCGATCAACGATATTTGGGCAAAGAAAGATTAAAAGCTGGGACTCACCTCGGCCAGATCGTGGCCAATCCGTTCAGCCACCTGGGTCGGGGTCATCTTCCCCAAATCCGCTCGGGCTGGCGCGGCATTGCCGATCCGTGCCAGCACGGATGTAGGCTCCCTCTCCCGCCCGGCCGAAGGGGTCGGGCTGTGCTGCTCGCGGCGGCGCTTTAGGCCGCCCGCCTCGGTCGCGCCCTGGTCGGCGACCTTCTCCTTGCCCCGGGCGACCTCCACCCGAGTGACCAGGACGTCCGGCTGCTCCACGATGAAGCCCTCGCCCGTCGTCACGGTCGAGGCGCTCAGAGGTCGGGCAGATGGGATCTCCTTCTCCCCGGCCGCCTTGGTCTTGGCCTTCTTCTTCCCGCCGAGCGAGATCTTGACGGGTGGGGGAAGGGCGGTGTCTTCATCGCCGAACTCGGCCATAGCTGCAAAACAAGAAAGTTAGTTAGGTCGAGGTAATAGGTCCGGTCGGGAAAAGTAGCTCGTGCCAAACCTTTCTTCTTTCGTTTGGACGGCTTGACGACCGTCACGCCCATCGGAACGGGCAGATACTTCTCCGGCAGCTCGTACGTGGGGGGCGGGAGCATGGCAGCTGCGAGACTTTCAGCCGTCCGGTAGATTGTGTATTCGTGCACCTCGCTCGAGATCCGGCTGACCGCGTCCCTCAGCGCCTGCGTCTCGGCCGGCACCACTTGCTTTCTGAAATGCGTGCTCCAGACGCGATCGACCGGGAAGATCCAGGGCTCGTACTTGAGGGAGAAAATCCTGTTTTTCCACCCCTTGTTGTTCCCGGGCAAGCCTCTGATCGAGCACATATCCGTTCGGGACTGCAGCATCAGGAACCCACCCCCGTAGCGGCCCGGGAGAACCTTGATCTGGTAGATGAAGTTAAATAACTCCATCGTGCACTCGGCCCCGTGCCGAGCGCATATCTGTGGGAAGCAGGCCAAGATCCGATGTGCGTTCGGGCAGATCTGGGCCGGGACGACTCGGTAGTAGGCCAAGAAGGCATTTAGGAGGGGGGTGAAGGGAATGGCGATCGGGGCTGTCAGGGAGTCATAGTGCACCCCGATCCACTTGCCCCGATGCCTGTCAATTACATTTCCCAGCTGCCGGCTCGTGTCGAATTCTGCCCGACCCCTGAGTATTTCGGCAATCCGAGCCGCCTCGCCTTTGGATAGCAGGCTCATTTCTTGCTCGACGCTCTCGCTGTTCAGGAACTCGAGCTCGACGGCTGGTCTGGCCGGCCCGGCCGGGTCTTCTTCGGTCTGCTCGGGGGTATTTTCTCGATCGCCCCCTCGAGGAGCAGCTTCCGGGTGGTCCCCAACCACCCGGGTAGGCGTTTCCCTAACGCCCTCGGTTGGAGAACCCCGCCCGCTTGACGTGGCTCTCTCTTCTTCTTCCTCGCTGGAGCTCCCCGATCCGCTCGAACTCGAGCTTGACGATCCTGAGGAGCTCGATGCATTGTCTCGCTCGGCGGCTTGCTCGGGGCTGGCGTCGCTCGGGACTAGCGTCCGGGGTGTAGGACATTATGTCCACCTCCTCGTCGCTGATGCGCTCGACCTCCTCGTCGTAATCAGCAATCGAGGCGTTTTGACTGTCGGAGTCCGTCATATCGATCTACCTAAAGGTCGGTCGGAGTTAGTAAGGACTTGAGACGTCCGGGACAGTTAGTTGCCCTAGCAGTTCTACCTATAAATGAGTGCCTAAAGTAAAGAGGAGGGTGAGAGCTTACCGGTTGAAGGAAGACTGAAGTTTGAAGCTTGAAAGCTAAAGTTTGCTTGCTCGACTGCCTTGCTAAGCTGCTCTGATCGGGACTCTCTGAGGGTACCGACCGATGCGAAAGAGTGAGGAAAGTTCAAATGAGGGCCTCAAGGGCCTATTTATAGGAGGACATTTAGGCGGGAAATGGGCCAACTTGCCTGACACGACCCGCGCTGAATCCGAGACGACGGATGGGATCGCCAAGGCCGGCAGAGGCCGACACGTGGCGTAGAATGGAATGACAGCTGGCGGGTCGGCCTGGTGGCTGACGGTTGGGCTTCTTCATCCCGTCCCGTTTTTTCCCGACTGATCAAAAAGGCCCGGGCTGGGGGGCTCTTGGTAGGGAATATCCCGACCGACACAGCTTCACCACGACCGAGATGCCTTTGTCCTTTTGTCTGTGTCTTTGCAGGTAACAGGTCGGGCTCCTTGAGGAGAACCCGGTCGGGGTCCGACCGGGAGTTGCCCGAGCGATGCTATGAACCCCGAGCGGTGGTCCTTAGGCGAGAGAGCTGGCTAAAGACACGTGGCGGCTTTCTACGACGACAGGCAGGGCACCCGGGAGGGGGACACGTGGTGGCTACGTGGAAGACATGCCGAGCAGCGGGGATCTTGTCTCCGGCACAGCGGCTATAAATGCCCACAGTAGCTACAGTGTAGAGGACTTTTGGACGATCGATAGGTTGTAACTAGAGACTCCCGACCGCAGTCAGTCGGTACTCAGTGCAACCAAGTAGATTGTACTTAGGAACTCTACCTTGATCAATAAAGAATTACTTGCTTTACTTGGTCTTGTGTTATTTATATTGCTTACGTAGAATTAGCAGTATCAATAATAATAATAATAATAATAATAATAATAATAATAATAATAATAATAATTTCAATACACCAATAAAAACCTTACACTAAATAAATCATAAATGATTACAAATGTGATTTTTTGTGCAAATAATAATAATAATAATAACAATAACAATAATAATAATAATAATAATAATAATAATAATAATAATAATAATAATAATAATAAAGAAACGGGAAAAAGAGGAAGGCGTGGGGAGGGTAATAATAATAATAATAATGATGATGATGATGATGATGATGATGATGATGAGGAGGAGGAGGAGGAGGATGAGGAGGAGGAGGAGGAGGAGGAAAGAAAAAAAATGGGAAGAACAAGAAGAAGAAGAAGAAGAAGAAGAAAGAAGGACTAATGGAAAAAAGAGGAAGACGTAGGGGGGAAGAAAAGAAGAAAGAATGGGAAGAAGAAGAAGAAGAAGAAGAAGAAGAAGAAAGAAAGAAAGAAAGAAAGAAAGATTAATGGAAAAAAGAGGAAGACGTAGGGGGGAAGAAAAGAAGAAAGAATGGGAAGAACAAGAAGAAGAAGAAGAAAGAAGGACTAATGGAAAAAAAGAGGAAAAATAAGAAAGAAGGACTAATGCAAAAAAGAGGAAGACGTAGGGGAAAGAAAAGAAGAAAGAATGGGGAGAACAAGAAGAAGAAGAAGGACTAATGGAAAAAAGAGGAAGACGTAGGGGGGAAGAAAAGAAGAAAGAATGGGAAGAACAAGAAGAAGAAGAAGAAGAAGAAAGAAGGACTAATGGAAAAAAGAGGAAAAAGAAGAAAGAAGGACTAATGGAAAAAAGAGGAAAAAGAAGAAAGAAGGACTAATGGAAAAAAGAGGAAGATATAGGGGGAAAGAAAAGAAGAAAGAATGGGAAGAACAAGAAGAAGAAGAAGGAAGAAGGACTAATGGAAAAAAGAGGAAAAAGAAGAAAGAATGACTAATGGAAAAAAGAGGAAGACGTAGGGGGAAAGAAAAGAAGAAAGAATGGGAAGAACAAGAAGAAGAAGAAGAAGAAGAAGAAAGAAGGACTAATGGAAAAAAGAGGAAGACATAGGGGGGAAGAAAAGAAGAAAGAATGGGAAGAACAAGAAGAAGAAGAAGAATATATGTGTACGAGGATCTGTCTGGGCAGGCAGTTAACTATCATAAGTCGAATATATGTTACAGTAAAAATACAAGTAATGTTGATAGGGATAATGTGGCTCAGATTTTGGGAGTGACACAGGCAGCGAATTTTGGCAAGTATTTGGGGCTCCCCTCTTTTGTTGGAAGACACAAAAAAGCAGTTTTTGCGTATATTGAGGATAAAATCCGTCAAAGGATTGGGTCATGGAATAAAAAACTGCTCTCGCAGGCGGGTAAGGAGATTTTATTGAAAACTGTAGCGCAATCTATGCCTACGTTCTCAATGAGTGTTTTTTTGCTGCCTATATCCGTGTGTACGGCGATAGAGAGAGTTATGAATCGATATTGGTGGGACTCTGGGACTGACAGGCGAATACATTGGAAGGCATGGGACAGGCTGTGTATCCCAAAAAAGTATGGGGGGTTGGGATTTAAAGATTTGCGTGCCTTTAATCTAGCAATGTTAGGGAAACAGGCATGGCGGATGTTGACCAAGCCTGAGTCCTTGGTGGCGCGTGTGTATAAGGCCCGTTATTTCCCAAAGGGATCGTTTATGGATGCACAAGTGGGAAATAATCCTAGTTTCTGCTGGCGGAGCATCATGGCAGCAAAGAGTATAGTTTGTGGTGGGATCAGGCGCAGAGTTGGTAACGGGGAATCTACACTCATATGGACCCACCCCTGGTTACGGAATGATCATGACCCTATGATACAGACAAAGATGCCACTACAGCTGCAAGGAGCCAGGGTCTCAGGTTTGATTGATCAACAGACTGGAAATTGGGACCCCTCAATTTTAACTGATCTATTTCAACCTAGTGATGTAACAGAGATTTTGAAAGTACCCATCTCACTGGATTATGATGATACCTGGTACTGGTATGGGGACCCAAGAGGGGAGTATTCTGCTAAGAGTGGGTACCGGCTGATAGTGGGAGAATATCAAGGAAATAATGGGATATTTACAAAATGGCTGCACCTATTGAAACTCAAAATCCCACCAAAATGGAAAATGTTTCTTTGGAGAGCCGTTAGTGATATATTGCCTACCACTACAAACTTGCTTATAAAGAGGGTGGATGTGGAACCACAATGTGCCATGTGTGGAATATCTCAAGAGGACACAATGCATGCTCTAGTGTTGTGTGATTATGCAAGAAACATTTGGAAAAAATCTAATCTCACGATCCCCAATATAGTCACAAATGTTTTTCATGTTTGGTTTGATGAACTCTTAAATGTTCTAGACTTTGATGGAATGTTATATGCAGCAGCAATTCTATACAATGTTTGGAGAGCAAGGAACATGGCGGTCTGGGAGGCAAAGTTACCGCGCCCCGAGGCGGTACTCAAAGCCGCTGCTGCTGCCAGTTTAGCATGGACGCAGGCGCACGCATTGCCCACAGCCCGAGCTGTTACGCTGCCATCTGGGACGATTCAACCGCAAGGGGGATCCGGGCTGCATGGTGTCGAGTTGCATGCTGCCGAAACATCACATGGTCCGCCCAGGAGGATATGCCGTGTGGATGGAGGATTTATGCAAGGGACGGCCCAAGCTGCATTTGGGGCGGTCTTGCTAGATACAAACGGAGGCTACGTCGCAGCATGCAGTGGACCGCTACAAGGATGCTCCTCGCCACTCATGGCCGAGGCGCTCGCATGTAAGGAGGCTCTATCATGGTTGAAGGATCGGGGAGAACAGAATGTCGAGATATATACGGATTGTTTGACACTACATCACTATCTTTCTACACCAACCGTTGTGCTGCGCACATACTTAGGCTATGCCATTGACAGCTGCAGACTTACTGCATCGTTATTTCAGTCTTGTTCGTTCCATTTAATTCCTAGATTAGATAATTATTTAGCTCATGCATTAGCAATTACGGCTTATCAGCAATCTGCTACTATGTATTGGGATCTGCTCCCACCGGATATTCTTTCGGCCTACTTTTAATGAAGCACCATATATTTTTCAAAAGAAGAAGAAGAAGAAGAAGAAGAAGAAGAAAGAAGGACTAATGGAAAAAAGAGGAAAAAGAAGAAAGAAGGACTAATGGAAAAAAGAGAAAGACGTAGGGGGAAAGAAAAGAAGAAAGAATGGGAAGAACAAGAAGAAGAAGAAGAAAGAAGGACTAATGGAAAAAAGATGAAAAAGAAAAGAATGGGAAGAACAAAACACAAACAAAGCGTCGCACGTAAGGGATTCGATCCTAGGACCTCATGCACTATTCAAGCGATTTACTATTCACTCATGTCCACTCCTCCATTTGGAGAAAGCTTTTTATCTATTCTCCAAATTTGTATTAGAAGGAAGAATGGAGATAGAGATTGAATTTGGAAGAAGAAATTTAGTAAACAACTTCTCCAATTTTTATTTTTTTTCACTTCTCAATTTCTCCATATTTTTGAAAATCCTCCATTTTTCCAAGTTAGTAAACGACCCCTGAGCTTTTGTCCCAATTTTAATTTTTGTCACTCAGTGGCCAAACTGAAGCTCCTGCTGTGACCGTTGGGGTTTTAATTCAGCTGTTACGTTAATTCTTTGAATTAATCTCAATTTTAATTTTTGAATTAAAACTCAAGTTAGTGGTTGCTGTTACAGGAGTTATAGGGGTGTCTTTAAATGTCAAATTAAAAGCTACTTAATCCTTCAACCCTATATAAGAGAGGGTAGAGGCAGCAGAAAATTTACACACAAGAAAGTTACATTTCAGCCTCAAAACTCTCTGCCTCTACTCCTTCTTTAGCTTACTGTGTTCATAATCTTGCTCTAGTTCGCTGGAATCCTTGTTTGGGTGCTCAAACATTGAATCGTAGCAAGTTTTATCCTGGGAAGCCTAGGCCACAACGCTCCTAGCATTTTTGAGAGGTGGCAAATAAGGTTTTAAGAAAAGAGTGATCGCTTGACTCTTGCTAAAAATCCAACACCCAACACTAGCCAATCTCTTCATCTTTCCTTCCCCTTTTTTTCTAGAAAAATAATAATCTTATTTTATTGGATTATTATTTGCTTTCTACCAACGGTTCCAACATAATTTTCATAACGAAAGCGTGCAAAGAGAATTCTAAACGAACTCACATACTTTTTGTTGTGCATTACTCAACGAGAGTTATTGTTTTCAAAAATTTGGAGTAGAGTCTATTCAACCCCCCCCCCCCCCGCCCCCCCCCCCCCCCTAAGACTCTCTTTCGACCCTACCGGGACCAACAAACTTTGATTCTCATTCTTGGAGTGTAAACCGATGAACAAAACACACCCTTAGTTTTTGCAGTAGATACAAGAAGGTGATATGAGTTCTTGGATTTGTGATAACTACAGGATAAAAATTGATCTCGAGTCCAGTGACTTTTTTTAGTGCGTAAGTCCAGTGATTATGATATAATAATAAGTCTGTCTTGGGTAAGATGAGAAAATCACAATTCAGAATTATTTTTCACTCATTTTTTGTTTCATTTAAAATCACGATTCATAAAGATGAAGGAGATGAATATTACATTCAAAATCAAACGAAGAAGATGAAGTTGTCCCTAAATCCTAGAAGATTGAAGCTTGCAGAATTTTGCTTGCCATGCATCATGCATGAAGTCAAATTTCAGAGGTTACACCATTTTCACTTGTGTAAGTTGTCTCCATCTCTGATCTCTGTTTTGTTGTTTTAGCATAACTACCAATAATAGCATGCATGATACGAATCTAAGTCCAGTAGATGAGAAGATGATCGTTCATTCAACTGAAAAAGGTTACAACTGAAACACTTAATAGTAGAGAGATAATCATAAATTACTCCTACACAATAGGCTAGTCAATCTGTAATTGACTTATTGACTAATTCTAATACAAAACTAATAACAATAAAGATAATAATAATAACATGGCTTAACACAGTAGTATTATTAACATAACAACAGGTTACAATGACATTATCACTAAAAAAGCATGTGAGGTAGAAATAATGTGATAAATAAGTTAAGGTATACACAAGACATAAAAATAAAGAGTTAAGTCCAGCAATGGTCCTCTGACTATTGCGATTTTCCAAAATTAGTCCTTGACTTTTAATTTGGACAAAAAAAAGACACTTGACTTTTAGATTTGTTCCAGTATTGATCCTTCCGTCAAAGTTAGTTAAGTTGGTGTTAATTAGAGGGGTATTGTAGTCATTCCATCTTGGTGAATAACTTATTAGCATAGTTCAATTGACTCCCGTCCATGGCCAGGCCTCCAAGTGATACAACACATCGACTCTACATGCCTCCAAGCGATACAGCACAGCGACTCCACGCCTCCACAAACCTCCGGCGACGACCTGTGAATCGACCCTCTGGCCACAAGATTGATGAAAGCCATAGTTTTCACATTCTTCTTCTCTCTCTGACTCTTTCTGGTCTTCAATCACAGATATAGATTCAGAGTTTGACAAATCAGAATTTACTTGAACAGATTAGAGGGCTGAACCTCTTGACTGTTATTGATCAAGTTAGTTACAAAATCCTTGGCTCCATCTTGGGTATTTGATCCATCAAATGAAAATCTTTTACGACTTTCATCCTTTGAGTTATAGTCATCACACAACCTTCCTTCTCAGCCCAATCCAAAGCCTAAAGACCTACTCTTTTTAATATTTGCAGTCATTTGATCAACACTTGCATTGCAATCACTTTTGTAGTCATCCTTGGTTCTCTTCAGATTTACTGTCATGATCATTAGAAGAGGAATCTATAACATGGCCAGCATAACCATCCACAACATCACTCTCTTCATTCAAGTGGGGAAGATTTATTAGGGAGTGATTTGATTTGATTTTTGTTATTAAGAAATCTGCAGTTGCGGCTACTGGTAGGTGGGTGGTGTTACAATCTTCAGATAGTAATTTTGCAGACTAGGCTATGGCTTCTTCTTCTACTACTCATTCTTCCGCTGCTGCAACCTTTGGGGACCTATCTTTAGGTTTTAATGCAGCCCCAAACTCCGTCGGAGCGGCCGTAGACGGTAGTGGCGCCTTCGCTGCTGCAGGCCATGTTGGGATGTAGAGCTTCTCTTTCGCTAGGCAAATGCAGCAGCAGATCAACCATGGAGTTCCCCCGGATATGGGAATGTTCGTGGTGGCGCCGGCGGCCTCTTTTCTCCACCACCACCACCAAAACCAGCCCGTCTACATCAGCTTTGATGGATCCAGCCTCGCCGCCACCAATCTCGGCGTTGGAGTGGGTGACATCCCTTTGCTTGCTGACGATTTGGTGGTGAATAGCAGCCACCGAGGTCGTGGCGGCGAAGGATTGCGGCTGTGGCAGAGCCAAGATTCAGCGGCTGCGGCTAGGCACAACTCTTCCAGTTCTAACGCGGCGGATAATAGTTATACCAAGAAGCCGGGCGAGCACGACTACCATACCCCTCTAATTAACCCCAACTTAACTGATCTTTGACGGAAAAGCCATTGTTGGAACAAATCTAAAAATAAGTGTCTTTTTTGTCCAAATTAAAAGTCAAGGACTAATTTTAAAAAATCACAATAGATTGCTAGAATTAACTCTAAAAATAAACATATACTTACAATAATAGTAACATTGGGTAGAGACTATAGACCCCACAAAGGAGGCCTGGTAAAGCAAACCCAATCTTTGATAATGGATAATAATAAAGTTGAGGTTCAATAGCGGTAACAAGAAACTTTTAACATAAAATTGGATAGGGGCCGCGCAAACGCAAGACCCCACTTCCACAAGTTGTGACGTAGGCTCCACCTTTAAGGTAAACCTTAGGTTAACACCCTTCCAAAGTGCAATAGAAATCATCAACCTAGGCCATGGGATGTTGATCGCTCATCGACCCTGTCCAAGTAAGTAATCCAATCACAGCCGGCCCAATTTTATAAGCCACTGATTGGCTCCACCTTATGTCTTCCGCCGATGTGGGAACCAGCACACTGCTTCTTCAATTCTTATGCAGTTTTGCGTCTCCTCTGTTAGCGCATGAAGACATAAATCAGCTTTCAGACCTAAAATTCACCTGCAGATATTCTTCCCTACACCCAACTTGCATTCTTCACCACTCGTCTTTCTAAGTCTTATATATTCCAGTAGAGTTAATGCCACATGAGGTCCTCCGAGTATAGTAGTTTTGCCACGTTTAGTCCTAAACTTTCAAATTGACCATCTGTGGTCCTTCGACTTTCAAATTTAACCATTGTGGTCCAAGTTAACCACCCATGGTCCTTCAACTTTAGAAATTTAACCAGCCATGGTCCTCTTGAAAGGACCATGGTTGGTTAAAATTTAATAGTTGAAGGACATGAATGGTTAAATTTGAAAGTCGAAGGACCACAGATGGTTAATTTGAAAGTTTAGGACTAAACGTGGCAAAACCACTAAACTCGGGGGATCTCAGATAGTATTAACTCTATTTCAGTATAAATGAAACATCTACTCATCACAACATCAAATTATGAAAGAAAACTTTATACAGAATCCAAAGCAAAGTAATCGTGTTCGTTCCATCTTGATTCTTGAACAGCATACAGGGAAAGGAAATTCAATAAATTAATAAATAAATGTGAGGCTTTGGGTGACAAATCTAAAAATTTTCAGAAGAGATCTTGTTATCTTCCTACTTAGAACTTTACTTATTGACAGACTTTCGTTTGCCTTTATGTTGTCATCTTTGTTCCTATATATGACTCGGTGAGGTGGCGTCTGAGGTTTGTACTTTCCATTTATCATTCGATGAGGTTGGCATAATATTGAAGTGTTATTTGGTTTGAAGGTAGACGGGTGTAGTGTGTAGTCACTTGTAAGGATAAATGTCCATCCCTGATTAGATTGCTCGATGCAAGAGATTGTTGTGATATCACCCGTTTTTTTCATATAACCGCAAGTGCCTGCAATGATTACAATCCACAGCGATTAGCAAGTGCAACATGCAACATAAATTTTCATTTTTAAAATTTGTTAGAAGGGTTTCTTTTATCTAACACAACGAAGAATCGTGTAAAGTTATTTATTTATTTTTATGATGGGGGCGTTAAATGATAGTCTGGATTATTAAATGACAAAAGCGTTTGTCTGGAATTAAATTTAGAATTGCCAACAAAGACAATAGACTTCCGCTAGAATTAACTCATTGCGAAAATATTTTTTAAAAAAATTGTATAAACGAAAACACCCTAGCTTAAAATAGGGGGTTCACAGGAAAAATCATGAGAATGACTAAAAGTGTCCAAATTATGATAGTCTAGGATGTTAAATGACAAAAATAATATTTGAAATGGTCATAAAAAAGACAAGAGACCCGGTGAAATTAACTCTTTTTGGTTTAATTTTAATAATTGGCACACTTTACTTTATTAAAACAAAAAACATATAAGCTCCAGTGAATTGTGAATCAAACAAATTAAATTAAATGCTGGAATTGAAATCTCAACTAACTAATTGAATTGTTTACTTTTCTTTCAATTCGTTGAAATTAAATATGGACGCAAAGTGAGAAAGTGAGATACATCATACATCTTCTATAGAAAGAGAAAGCTGCGTTCGAATGAGAACGGCCTTTAATGTAAGGACACAATGTGATAGGAGTGAAATACATCCTCCCTCTATATATATATATATATATGGCCATCACTAATGGTCCTACTCCAACAAACTACTCCATGATTTGAATTAATATAATACATTTACAATTAGAATTAATGGGCGGCACTCCCATATGAGATGAGAATGGAGATGGTATTGCCTTTGGAGACTTTTGTTTATAATTAAGTTCTTTCCCTTTCAATTCGATAATGAATAAGGCAACTTCTGAATTAAGTTCATGATATATTGTTGAGAGTCTTCCTAGCTAGGATCAATCATATTGACCTTGTCAAGCCCAGTAGTTATTTTGACAAATAAGAGGTGTTGTTTGTTGTACGTGCAGTGTTCATATTACTGTAGTTGGCCTGCTTAAGAAGTTCTTTGTACTCTTGAATTACTATATGTACTTGGTACTCGCAATCATTATTCCATATACTTTTTATTTATAGTTCACACAAAAATGTGTGGACTGTGGTCCATGGAATAATGATTCGAGGTGTCCTGAGCAGTGCGCAAATGAGGCATAACGATTGGTCTAAGGATGACCCAATTAAGAGACAAAATACTGGTTATATTGGATTTTTCATATGAAAAAGGGTTCAAACTCCCGACCTTTGTTAATTAAGAAATGAGAGTGTACGACGTACTAGTGTACTACTCGCGCCAACCAAGCTGGTTTGCATTTAAGTATTTAATTTTGTTTCGTTGAAATTAAATATGAATGCAAATTGAGGAAGTGAGATACGCATCCTATATCTACATCTATCTATATACATACATACAATACAATACAATACATATACAATTCTAATAAGAGCCAATAATGTTAGGTCCTTAACCGGAACAAAAAAATGTCGGTCCTATTGTTTCTTAAAATGAATGGTTCATATTATACTATTGTTTCTTAAAATGAATGGTTCATATTATTTTTATTTTAGTATTTTTTTTATTGATTTTCCTTATTTACCCTCTATTATATTATTTTCTTCCCTTAAATAACCTAAATTCCGTTAGCATAAACTTTAGCAACGGAATATTCCGTTAAGTATTTATTATTTTAACTTACACATTAATTTCTATAAGAAAAGTCTTAGTTTCGAACCACATCCCAATTAGAGTTGGCATAATTGTTAAACATATACTACGGATATGTTAAAATATATTTAAAATATATATAATATAAAATTTAACATAAACTTTGTTCAAATAATTAGTCTGACTAAATACATAACATTCAAAGTTAAGCATCAAGAACTTTAAAAATCATTTGATCAGAGAAAAACTTAATATTCTTTTGATTATTTAGATCAGAAAAAAAAACTTAATATTTCAATTATACTTTTGCATTAATATTTTTTGTATGTATTTTTTTTTTTTTTTAAAAAATCAATGATTGCATTATTGTTGATGAAAAGTATATACGCCACTTTATTACTCTTATTGAACTAAATAAAGTAGTAGCTAAAACAAAAAATAATACATATACATTTAATTAATTTAGAATTAGATGTCTATAATGCCTTTATTTTTTAAAAAATTATTCATTATAAAAAATGTAAAAATAGATATAATTTCATTAGTTATATTATCTTTATTTTTTACCATTCAAAGATTCATTACCTTCAAATTTATCAATTTATTATATTCACTGGATTGTCCATTGTCTTCTTTTTCCATTATCTTGTAATTAAATATCAAAGTTATAATACAAAATATATTATATATATTTATTTACCAAGTATTTTATACAAATATAATAAATATTAATATTTTGTTCAATACTTTCACATGATAACCTATGACACACATCTCACAATGCATGAAACATGTAGAGGAAAACTACCACTACCAAATATTGATTAGAAAATTCAATAAATATTATCTTGCATTTATATATTTTGAATTACCGATTTAAATAAACAAATTCAATATTTATTTACATATGCATGAACATCTCCAATATAATATTGCGTTAATATACTTTGAAATACTTATTTATAAATAATTATTGAGCATTATCCATTCGCGCAAAGCGCGTAAAAAAACTAGTGCATATATGGAGATGGATGGGCATCACTAAAGGTCCTACAAACTATACTCCTAAGATTTGAATTAATACATTTACAATTAGAAAGGTCGGCAGTCCCATATCAGATGAGAATGGAGATGGCATTGCCTATGAACATTTTTTTTTTCTGAGTTCTTTCTCTTTCGAGAAGGAATATACCAACTTCTGAATTAAGTGCATGGATGTTGAGAGTCTTCAATTCCTGGGATTTGTGATATCATATTGACCTTGTCAACCCCGATTATTTTTGACAATTCAAATAAGACACGTACCAAATTTTGTACCATTAGTTTACTATGATGATATTTTATAGGGAAAATAGCGGTGTGCTACATTATGCTTACTTCCCAGTGGATCACTTATATCTTGTAATTGTTTAATGTAAGTCAAGCATGCTTAACTACAAAATGTTTTAGTTATTTTAGTTGTCATATCCTACTTAAAATCAATTGGTGATAAGTAGATGAACATTAACCATTTAACTATATCCTTCCATGGCAAGCCACAACGCCACGTCTCGAATCGAGCATGGACTAAACTCGGCCACCCCGACCAATGCCCAACACCATACACAAAATTTTTTCCTTTAATTATTTGTAAAGTGGCAATTTTAGTCCACCACTAACAAATTATGTTAATATTAATGATGTATTTTAAATTTTTAAATTATTAAGGCACACCTTAGCCATTTTTTATTTAAATCATTTTGTATTAAATAATTAATTAAACATTGAATTTGACAGACACATTTTTATGCCATTGAAGTGTAGGTAAAAATTTAAAATTGTTTTGGTTTATAAGTTTACTAAATATTACGAATTTATGTACGTTGTTGTTTTCATGTCAATAAGTTGGAGTGAGTCTTCAATCTATAAACACTTTCAATTCATATATCATTTCTATTTTCTTTTTTAAAAAATGGAAAAAAAAAAAGAAAAAAAAAAAGAGTAGTGGTTTTACCACAATTGCATTTTTAATATTCCATTTGCAACAAGACATCACAAAAACAA
Source organism: Ipomoea nil (assembly GCF_001879475.1). Lineage (NCBI taxonomy): Eukaryota > Viridiplantae > Streptophyta > Magnoliopsida > Solanales > Convolvulaceae > Ipomoea > Ipomoea nil. The sequence goes on along the minus strand of NW_017618707.1, from coordinate 3,582,935 downwards.
GCATATTAGATCATTGACAGATATAAAAAATGTTATGAAATAATTTGCTCACATAAAGAAATGTTGATATGAGTATACATATTATAATTCACAAATCAATGTATGTTATTTGAGCATCGATTTTGCTTAAATGCTCTTCAAGAATCTATGTAAGAAACAAAAATATTACAAATAATACATATTGACCATATATTATACTAATATATAAATATGAAACCAAGCATATAAATATCACCATGATTATTTAGAACGATAAATTCATTTTCTGACCAATAAATTGACCTTTCAACTTTGAAACTAAAGATAAGTAGATACATGTTTATAAATCTTAGTAAACTAGCAATTCTCCATTACAAATAAAGAGAATTAGTATATACGAAAATTTAGTAGAAGGAATTTGAAAAAACTCTATAAAATAACTAATATGTCTTTCAATAATTTGAGAATTTGAAGTGTAATGTTAATTTTAGCTATACTCTAATGGCAAAAACAGTGTGTATCAAACTCAATAATTATTTATTTATTTAATATAAAATAATATAAATAAAAATGACTAAGGTGTCCCTCAATAATTTGAAAATTTAAAATGCATTATTAATATTAATATATTTTGTTAGTAGTGAACTAAAATTGCCACTTTACACATAATTAAAAGGAAAAATTGTGTATAATAATAATTCATAAATCGAATCTACAATATATGTATAATTAATGGATTAAAACCAAAATTTTCCTATTTTATATGATTAATTTATAATTGATTTAAATTTGAATTGTCAATTCATCATTTGGAACTCAATTAATATAAAAGATTATGACCCTGCACAGTCCACGTCAACAAATGCAAATTTTAGAGTGCAAGTTATGAATGCAATAACTTTTCCAAAAATAATAATAATATAAATATCTTTCATTACATAAAATAATTTCACTTTATCTCTGGTGTTCAATATAATGAACTCACGAGGTTTAAGGAAAAGGATTGTAATTTTTTTTTAGTACTATTAACTTTATTACAATGTAGTATTGTATATTTTTTAAAATCTGATCTCTCATTTGGGAGAGTCACAAAAGTGTCATTAAGCTACAAGTTACTTGGTAAAAAAGATTATAACTTGATTAGTATGTATTCACTTAAATCTGATTCGTGAGAGTCATTTTTTTTTTTTTTTTTTGGTGATAACAAGTGGTAAATCGGATAAAGATTTTAAAATTTATACTAAACATATATATTTTTTTATTTTTTATTTTTATCAGGAAAGAGGAGGAACACCCTAAGTGACTAGCTAATCCATTTAATTTTAGCATTCTACAGCCAAAAACAATTGCAAATAAATTAAAGAGGAAGGACATCTCTTCACCACATCACTTATCATGGGAAAGAGAAATCTTAGCAAAATGATTTAATACCTAGCAAGAAATTTGAATTGTATAACATAAATGCTCTCTTTCATGTGCAGGGTACAATTCTAAAATAGCTTTTAATTTCTTGGTTGCCGATTTTGAGAAACTGTGTACTCACACTGAGATGGGACGAAGGCAAGTGGCAAAATTTAAAAATAAATAAATAAATAAATAAATAATAATAATGAATGGAATGATAGATATAATCAGTTCTGAACTATCTTTGGTTCCATGCCCATCACTAATATATATATATATATATATATATATATATATAATGGAGAAAATTGATCCAGAAACATGATCCGGGGTATGTATTTATATGAATCAACAATCTCCCGAAGAAAATATGAATAATGTAAAATGGTGATTGCAGAGAATCAATAAATAAATAGACAGGACACAAAGATATTTAACGTGGAAACCAATATGGTGAAAACCACGAGCCTTTTTGGGCTAAGCCAAGCCGAAATCCATTAAGTTGTAGGTGTAGTACATGCACATAGATGGCCATGGCCATGAGATAGAAGAGGTAGAAGAGTTATTTAAGAGAGAGGTTCTCCTTTGAGACTAGCGTGAATCCTTCCTCAGTCTTCCTGAGCCTTATATAAAGTAACTTCCTGGCAGTTATAACTTCCCGTAGTCCTTTCTATTTGCTTGCCATGATGACCTCTTCTCTTTGACTAATATATTATTATTATTATTATTATTATTATTATTATTATTATTATTATTATTATTATTATTATTATAAAATAATAATAATAATAATAATAATAATAATAATAATAATAATAATAATAATAATAATAATAATAATAATAATAATAATATGGCATGCATATTATATTATTCCATCATGAGTCCCCCACTTTCTTAACCGCAAGTATTTTTCGGTATAAGAAAGTAGAAAAATAGATGTTCACCGAATAAAAATGATAACACTCGTAGTGCATCCTTAACGAGCAGTGTAGTCTGGACTGCATGTTTGTGCGCAGAGCACCAAGGTATGTTTGTGCGCGGAACACCAAATTAAAGTATGTTTGTGCGCGGAGCACCAAATTATAGTATGTTTGTGCGCGGAGCACCAAAGTTCTGACTTCCCTGCTCGGAGCAGAGAAGATGATAATGAGCCTCACGATCAGGTACATGGAGTACCTAGGGGTTCATTACGGTCATTTCCTGTAATTGACATATGTTTGACGAATGATTAGCGGCATGCACTTAGTATTTGTTTAAATATAAAATTAAAATTGAAGATAGGTTCGGAAATCTCTATCTTCTTTTAATTTATTGTGACCAACACCGAATTTATTCGATGAAACGATAGTTGTAAAAGGTAGCGCGGAGCTTACCCTATAATTTAGGTGGCAGCGCAGAGCTTGCCTTGAAATACAATTGGTAGCACAGAGCATACCATATCATATCATGTGAGTGGCAGCACAGAGCTTGCCAAAATTATGTTGTTGTTCAAATAAATTAGCGGTTGGCCACATCAAATCAAATTATTAAATAATAATAATAATTATTATAACAATAATAATATAAAGAAATTTAATAATTAGAGAAACTTATATTGTTGCACAATTTGACGTTTTTCATTTGCTTGGCAGAGATGAGAGACGGTGAGAGAGGATCCAAACTTCAGGATGTATTATTTTTCTGTCCGCCTCCTTCACCTAAATAGCTAACTTCCTAACTCAGCATAGATTACATACACGCGCTCATGCGCTCACCGTATAAAAACCAACAACCCTCTTTTCTCTTTGAGAGATAGTACATGCTACTCCGTATAAACACATACGTAAACACACGCACGGATTTCTGAAAGCTCTTTACTGCATCTTTCGTACCCCGCCGGCGACTATGGTTAGAAGACCGCAGGATGCCTGACACGGACATCGCCACCTCATCGCGCCCAACCGCAGTAATTACTAACTGGATAACCGAAGCCGACAAGCCGCCGCCCACGCCCGGTAGCACCTGGGTTTAAACATGATCTTCTTGGAGTGGTTGCAACTTTCACGATTGCCTTCCTTGCTCTTTTCAGCTTCATTTTTGCCATCGCGCTTAAGGCATTCAACTTCCAGAAAAGATAGAAATGCATTATATGTACGTGGCAGTGTAGTAGTAGTTACTAGCGTATGGGTATTGTATCGGATGGAGTATGATTGAAATGAAGTTTGCACACACAGGAAAAGATGAATAATTTAAAGATGAATGTTATAAAAATGGAATGGTGTATTTCACTGTTCTGGAAAATGGAGAGCAAATTAAACTTGAGTGTTTAATCAGCTAAGGATAGATAGTAGAGAGAGCACGCTTAAGCTTGTACAGCCGCTCTCGACAAGAGCACCATTGATGGAAAAAATTGATCTAGGAACATGACCCAGGGTATGTATTTATATGAATCAACAATCTCCCTAAGAAAATATGAATAATGTAAAATGGTGATTGCAGGGAATCAATAAATAAATAGACAGGACACAAAGATATTTAACATGAAAACCAATATGGTGAAAACCACGAGCCTTTATGGGCTAAGCCAAGCCGAAATCCACTAAGTTGTAGGTGTAGTACATGCACATAGATGGCCATGGCCATGAGATAGAAGAGGTAGAAGAGTTATTGAGTTAATACCCAAAATCGTCTTCGGCTATAGTGATTTTTCTCAATTTCGTCCTAAACGACTTTGGTGACCAAATATCGTCCCAAACTTTTGTGTTTCGCTCAATTTAGTCCCAGACTTTTGTATTTTTGCTCAATTTAGTCCCTTATTTGTTATTCTGTCCATTTTGTGTTAAATAAATAGACAATTCAGTAATTTTAATATTGACATCTCTTTACTCATAGACATGTGAACTGCGAAATCTTTTTTTTTTGTTTACGAATTACTCCCAGAATTACTCCTAAAACTGTGAATATAAAATTTGATTTGTAGGTCCGGGAGTAATTCTGGGTGTAATTCGTACAAGAAAGAGGAATTTCGCACTTCACAAGTTGAAAGTAAAGAGAGATCAATATTAACATTACTGAATTGTCCCTTTATTTAACACCAATTTGACGGAATAACAAATGGAGGACTAAATCGAGCGAAACACAAAAGTCTGGGACGATATTAGGTCACCAAAGTCGTTTAGGACGAAATTGAGAAAAACCACTATTGTCTAGGACGATTTTGGGTATTTTAAGAGTGAGGTTCTCCTTTGAGACTGGCGTGAATCCTTCCTCAATCTTCTTGAGCCTTTATATAAAGTAACTTCCTAGCAGTTATAACTTCCTAGCAGTTATAACTTCCCCTAGTCCTTTCTATTTGCTTGCAATGATGACCTCTTCTCTTTGACTAATATATTATTATTATTATTATTATAAAATAATAATATGGCATGCATATTATATTATTCCATCAAAATATATATATATATATATATATATATATATATATATATATATATATATATATATATATATATATATATATATATATATGCTTCCTGGGAGAACAAGTCTTCCCGTGGACGGCATACACCATGTTTATAAATCTTAAAATTTTTTAAAGATTTATAAACATGGTGTATGCCACCCACGGGAAGACCTGTTCTCACAGGAACCAAAATCTATATCTATATGATGCGTCAGTTGTGTGAAACTTAAGATAAACCATTTTAAAATCTTAGGTGCGTGGTTTGTATTTTTAAGGTGCTTTGTTGTATGTTTAAGGTGCGTGGTTTGTGTTCTTAAGATGTGTGATTTGTGTTCTTAAGGTGTTTTGTTTGTGTGCTTAAGGTGTGTGGTTTGTAAACTTAAGTGTGCTATTTTAATGTATAAGGTGCGTCATTCGCACAACCGCACGAGAACCCTTCCCGCACCTAAACCTTTCCACATATATATATATATATATATATATATATATATATATATATATATATATGTGAGTGTGGGGGGGGGGGGGGGGTGTGCTAAAGCTAAAGGAAAAACCGAAGAAATGCATGAATCGATCAGTCATAGATTTGGGTGATTCGATCAGGCGAAAAAGAAAAAGGTGAAAGTGTAGTGGCATTTAAAGCGTAAGCGTGGAAAGATGAGAGAAACTAGTTTTAATTATTCATCCATTTATAGCGAGGGAGCGTGTTTGGTTTTATTATTTGCATGCATGAACCTTAGCTTGCTTCCCATGCATATTCTAATATATTCCGCCACACGCTTAGCTTCCTACCAACTTGCTTTGTTCTCCATAATCTTTCACTTCCAAGAAACACATTTATTTATACTCCCTGTTGCCGTTTGACTTTCCATACTCATTAATTTCCACTCGTACAATTATATTATTATTATTATTATTATTATTATTATTATTATTATTATTATTATTATTATTATAATATTATTATTATTATTATTATTATTATTATTATTATTATTATTATTATTATTATTATTATTATTATTATTATTATCTAATGAAGTACTGAGGATAATTGATGTCTTAGAGTTCGAACTCAAATTTTTGTTTTAAAAAAATATTTTTAATTATATTTGCACCTTTCATATATTGAAGATTATACATATTTACAAAAAAAATTTACTGCATTTTTTATTTGAGTAAACATTTCATATTTTCACTATTTTAGCGATGGATGAACAAAATATATATTCATTTTTTTTTTACAGTAGTCACCATTTTATCTAATCAATCTCACAGCTATAGAAAGCCGTGTCGTAGTAGAAGATATTATGAATACAATTGTTAAATTTAGGGAGCATTCGGTTCAAATGTTGGAATCAAAATGGTAATTAGAATAAAATTCTTGTTAATGATAATGATTTTAAGTAAAGGAAGTCTTTTGTGGGGTTGTAAATAAGAATTAGATTCAAAATAAATAAATATTGTAAATAATTAGATGTGAACATTAATTAATAGAGGTATTATACTATGATAATGCATTAATCTTTATTAGTTTTATAGCCATATTAGAACTTTATATATCTTGTATATATTTGACTGAAGGATGATTAATAAGAGTATCCATTGTTCTCTGCCTTTCTCTTTATCTAATTAATTGGGAGAAAATTATGATAAAAATATTATAGTTGTTGAAAACACAATTGCCTATATAATTGTTTATTTTATAATCTGGATTCAGAGCTAAACACTAGAAGTGTCATGACTATTTAAAATATAAAGGAGCAACTAAGCCATTAGCTCAACTCGCTAAAATAAATTCTCTTTATAACACGTACACCATTGAATGTTAACCATGCATGTTGGTTACAAGGCATTTGTACGTAAGAGGAATCAGGGTAATGAGGTGGTGTGATAAAGTGAGTTTTGTAGCCAAGGATTCACACAAAGACCTACAATTGATTTTAATAAAATATATTTTCTCACAATAGATGACATTAAGTTCCGCTCCTTACTATCAGTAAATAACAAATTTAGATATGCAACTAATATTTATTTCGAAAAGTCCTGGAAGGATTTAAGGTTCTCAAAATGAGAAAAATCGCAACATGCATGGTGTTAAATTATGAAGGTTTTATGTTCTTGGAATAGTCTGACTGAGTTTTTTTTATCATGAAGAAGGCATATGCAAATAATATGTGACGTTACGTGTTCATTAAGGAATTGTTAATGGAGTTATTCATTTGCTTATTTATTACCTCAGTCTATGCATAACTATTATTGAATCACATATAGAGCTTGACGATATTAACTTATTCCTAAACACGGAGGTTGAAATTAATGACTTGAGAAGACTGAGTATATCATCTCAACATGAAGCTCTAGTATTTATTTGAAAGAATTTTTATACCAATTTACTATTATATCTTGAAAACGTCTTGAAGATATTTATATGGATAAGTATTATGTTCTTATCCCACTAATGGTTGCCTAATCTCTTAATAAAGTAGATAAGGAACAATTTAAACTTGAAGAAGATAATAAGGATAACTTAAGACCAGAAGTTCCATAATCACATCAGACTTGATATTGTATTCGCGATGAAATTTTTAGCAACATTTAGCGTTCATCTTATAATAAAATATTTGAATAGTGTCTAACACATCCTCTAGTATTTTTGAGTTATAAAGAGTTTGGTATTTATGCAAGAAACCAAGATATGGTTCTGATGGGGTACTCAGATACTAACTATTTTTTATTAATCTCCATTATGTCAAGTTCTAAATTGGTTATGCTATGAATTATCCCTAATGTCCTAAATGAGGATAATAAAACTTGATAAAGAAAATTTGAGATCTTGAATATTTCTTGATAAAGAAAATTTGTTTTGTTTTTGTCCAAGACTTCTCTATTACATTTTTTACAAGAAAAGCATTTTCTACTTTTATCATGAGACAAAAATAATTTTATAATTAATTCTTCTTTTATTAACTTCCTAGATTTTTTCAATAATATTTAACTCCACTTTGAAGAGAGAAATTAATTTATTTTTTTAAATCTTCATGTATTGCCAACATAAAATTAGTACGAACAAATCATACATACAGTATGTTAGAATATTTTGTGAAACTAGCTACCAAATCATTTTAACACATAGTCTGTTAGTAAATATGTTCAAAATATTTTAAAATAATTTCCACAAACTTCTTTCAAACAAAATTAATTTTAAACTTCTATGACAATTTTCAAGATCTCACCAAAGACACATTATATTGATGGTGTTTGGTAAATAGTTGTTAGCTAATTGGATTTATAGATTTGACTAGTTGATATTAGCTTATTGCGAAAATATTTGGTAAATTAGTTGTTAGCCGTTAACTGATTATATACAAAATGACTTTCTCAAAAAATTTATCAAAAAAGTTACTTTGAACAACTTTTTGAATTTTAGCATTTCATTTTGGAGCAATAAGTTGTTACAAAAAAAATAATTAATTAAACACTCATATTGAGTGTTTAACCAAATCAAATAGTTAATAGTGATCAAATAAGTCAAAATTGACATATAAACTAACTATTTTACCAAATAGGCCATTATATATATTGAATATTGATACGTTTGAAACATTTTTTATATTTTTAGACACACACACAATATATATATATATATATATATATATATATATATATATATATATATATATATATATATATATATATATTTATTTATTTATTTATTTATTTATTATTATTATTATTATTATTTTTTGAATCCGGTGCACACCCCCTAGTCAGCCGAGCCCGTGAACACACTCCCTGATCGTTGATTTTAATTTGTTGACGATTCAAATTGATTACCACTTGGATCCCATGTTATACTGATTTTAGATGAAACATGGGTCTTTTTGTCCTTAAGCATTATATTTATTACTTTCCATTTCATTTATTTACATGTTTATAAAGATTTGTAGCGTTATTTCAGCTCTCCTTAATCAATATTTCTCTCTCAGTGATTTTCTTTGGATTTTTACGGCGGTGTGTGCGTGGGTGTGGAATGGTGTGTGCATTTTACTGTAACAGGGCTCGTACACCATGGTGTGCTGCGTTTTTTCATAAAATTATGCATTTTGGTATGTGCGTTTCGTGATACAGGAATGTACATTTTGGTTTGTGTGTTACTAGTTTCGGGCGTGTGCGAAACGTATCCAAAAGAAAACAAAAATATACGAATCTAATTTGGGTATCGGCGTTTGAATTTTGAGTAGATAATCAGTGCATAGTAGATATAGTATTGGGCTTGTTGTATTTTTTTTTTTTTTAAAAAAAATTGTGGGAAATTTTACGATGGTGTGTGCGGGTGTGGAATGACGTGTGCGGTTTTCTGTAACAGGAGGTGTACACCATGACAAACAATAAAACGCACACACCATTACACACCCACGTACACACCGCCGTAAAATTTCCCATATTTTAAAATTTCAGATGTACAAAATATAATTAATTATTACCATTGATAGGGTACATAATAATTTAAAATATCAATTTCCATTCATAATCTCCCTAATATAATGCTTAAGATTCCAATTGAATTATATCCATAATAAAACATATATCTACAATTACTATTTAATCATTTTGATTAAAATATATCATTAATTACTTTCACAATCTCTTATAATCTCAACCATTTATGGAAAATGAATCAATGGATATCATGAGATCTCTCATCTAGTGTAGGGGGCAAATTATATCGTGCACCACGGTGCATGATCAAGCGGGCCTTTTTTTTTTTTTTTTAAATGAAAATAAACAGTGTTTGTTTTCCGCCGTTTCGCACCCTTTTGCAAAAAGTAACCCTGTTCTTCAGAATCATTTTGTATACACTGCAGTGTCAGTTCAACACAACTACAGTTTCATTTTGATATAACTATAGTTTCATTCGATATTTATAAATTCAAATATGTGAAAATGTTATTTAATTTTATTTTATATACACTATAGTTTCATTAAAACACAACTACATGATCATTTTGATATAATTACAGCTTCATTGTACAATATACACTCAAATATGTGAAATGTTATTCAGTTTCATTTTATATACACTGCAGTTTCATTTCACTATAACTACAGTATCATTTTGATATAACTGCAGTGTCGGTTTAGATATACTGTAGTGTCAGTTGATGTTTAATACACCAAACAAGCGGACTCCGTTAACTATAACAGCGGGCCGTTTCTTTACTTAAAGAAACGACGTCGTTTTTTACCGCGGTGCACATGCACCGCGGTCTATGATATAACGACTGAGTGTAGGGGTTGCACCAGATTCGAAGCCTATATATATATATATATATATATATATATATATATATATATATATATATATATATATATATATATATATATATATATACTATACTAATAAGAGCCCAAGAGAGTTAGGCCTATAATGGGTAGAAAAAATGGCGGTCACAGATTTTAATCAAATGAATGGCTCAGATTGATTAAAAGATTGATCAGATTTAAATTTTATACTAAAATTTCCTAAAATACCCACACATCGTTACTAATTCCGTTAAAATTTTAAGAATTGCCGTTAGTTCACCGTTAACTTACTCATTGATTTCAATAAAAAAAAAAAGGTCTTAGGTTCGAACCTCATCCCAATCAAAGTTGGCATAATTAGTACTCTATTTTACTCTTATTAAATTATATAAATAATAATTTAGTAGTTACAACAAAAAATAATACATATGCATTTCTTTAATTTAGAATTATGTGTTCACAATGTCTTTATTCAAAAAAAAAAATTATTCATTATCAATAAATTAAATAAGATAAATAATTTTATTAGTTATATTATCTTTATTTTTTTTCAATATAAAAATTCTTTATATTCAAATTTATTAATTGATTATATTCGCTACATTGTCCTTACAATGTCTTTATTCAGTGAAAAACAAATTATTAATTATCAATAAATTAATTAAAAGAAATATTTTCATTAGTTATATTGTCTTTATTTTTCTCAAATGTAAAAATTTTTACATTCAGATCAAATTCATCAATTGATTATATTCACTACATTATCTATTATCTTTTTTGTGCACTATTTTTCTAATTAAATATCAAAGGCATAACATAAAATAATGCTATATATTTATTTACCAAGTATTTTATTAATACCATGAAAAAATTAAAAAAAATATAATTAATAAAGCCAACCATATTAACTACTTGAGAGATTTTGTGACAAAGAGAGTATTCAAATCACACAACAAATTAAAGTGAGAACTACCTCGCAATGTCCTTGTTTGGCAATCAGCAGTTAGCGGTTAACGTTAGCGGATTATACAAGCGGATTTGACCAGCGAATTTATTTAATTATTAACATTGGGTAGAAAAAATGACCGCCAAATTATTAAATCAAATGAATGGTTCATATTGTTCAGGTTTTAATTTTTTTCTTTTAAGATTTTCTAATTTATCCTTAATTATATGATTATCCATTTAACTTTTCCGTTAATTCACCGTTAGTTTAATTCTAATATTAAAGTCTAATATAAAATTATAACTACATCATTAATCTAATTCTAATATTAATGTCTTCATCCTAATGTCGACTCAAACAATATTAGTATATATTTCATATTTTATGCCCTAATTTTTATTTGTTCTCCCTTATGTCCCGTATTTGGTTTCAACCATGCCTATACAATTATTTTATTGACAATTATAATCAATATTGACTATATTATCTTGCATTTGTAAACTTAGAATTACCTATTTAACCCGCACGGGCTTAGCTCAATGGTTTAGTGGGTAGTATTTGGGAGAAGAGACCAAGGTTTGAACTTCGGCGCCGACAATGCGGGAATTATGTCCAAAGTGGGCAGATTCCTTGTGCGTACCAGCATTTGGCCCTGTCTGCTGAACCATTGAGTCACCGTGATTTACAACTTCCCACAATGCTCTGTCGGGTCGGAGTGTGGGGGGGCCCTTGGGGTTGGGGACTCAACCTTTGGGGGAAGAATTACCTATTTAAATATGCAAATTCAACCTTCAATTATCTATGCATGAACAATTTCAATATAATCTTGCCTTAATATACTTTAAAGTACTTATTTAAAAAAAAGCATTGGGCATTATCCGAATCGCGCAATGCGCGTAAAAAACTAGTATATATATATATATATATATATATATATATATATATATATATATATATATATATATATATATATATATATATATATATATATATATATATAGGGAAGGGATCAGGTGCATTTGTTGCTTCCCGTGCGGATGTGCGGTGGATTAATGTGCGTGGGGTTTATACTTAATGTGCGTGAGATTTGTACTCAATGTGCCTGAGAATTGTACTTAATGTGCGTCATGTTAATATGCGTGAGTTTTGTACTTAATGTGCCTGAGTATTGTGTTTAATGTGCGTGCGTATTTCAGAATTACGAGCTCAGAAGGAAGCAGAACAGAAACTCACGTACATTAACGCCCAAGCTTCTTGTTACTTCTTCCTTCAATTTGGCCATGGATTCTGGATTATCAGCTACCTTCAGTGCAGTTGAATGTTTATATAAATGACGCACGCACAGTAACATTTGCACAGCAGCTAAGTGTGGATTTCTGTTGTATTATTCCCATAATTTTTAACCACCATAGCTCGCCTCCGCATCATCATCATCAAGGAGGGGGCAAATGGCTACTGGGGATGGGGAAGAAGCTGAAATCAATATTTTCTGCTGCATTTTACACATTCACGCACATTAAGTACAAATCTCAGGCACATTAAGCACAACACTCACGTACATTGAGTACAAATCTCACGCACATTAATCCACCGTACATCCGCACAGGAACCTTTCACTATATATATATATATATATATATATATATATATATATATATATATATATATATATATGTCACCTCAAAAAGGCAAAAATTACATCTCAAATTATTTAAAATTAAGTTTATATATGGGATATATTTAAAGGATTAAAAGTATTTTTTTTCCTCTATAATAAATAATAGCATGGTAGCCATTGGTATGATGTTTATCTTGTACGACATTTATAAATTTTCTTAATTAATAATAAGAAAAAGTCAATGTTTTAGTCCTTTAATTGTTTTGTAACTGTCAATTTAGTTCATAATTTTTAATTTGGTCAAATTGATCATTCAATTATTTTAAATTTCATCAATTAAGTCCCCTAACTATTATTTTGTCAGTCAGCCATTAATTATCGAAACAGTAACTAGAAGATTTAATTGACGAAATTTAAAATTCAAAATAATTGGAAGATCAACTCGACTAAATTGAAAATCAAGAACTAAATTATCAATTACAAAATAATTAATGAACTAAAATAGCGATTTTTCCCTAATAATATTGTATTATAAAAACTTGACGGTATATAAATATCTAAAACCTGAATCCGGCCAGTTAGTGTGGGGTGGATCAAACAATTCAAGTGTCTCGAAAACTAGCAAATCTTGGCGTGAATATATAAATGCTGTATGGTACATCTCAACCGTCATATTGTCTCCCTTTTAACACATTTGTTTATGCATTACTCCATTCTGAGCACTATACATAAATACGACGATGTTTCAGCGGCGAAAATACCGTATGTAGTATCTCTTACCTTTCACGTCATCTCATCATTCTTCATATATATTAACCAATATAGCAATTCACCAATAATAATAATATTAATAATAAGGTCAAATATATCATCAAACTATCTACGAAATTGCAATTGGACTGTTGAACTCAAAAAAAAAAAAAAATACAATTGAGTCTCTGACAGTACGTGTTGCAAAAATCACGCCTAGGCGCTAGGCGGTCGGCCTCCTAGGCGCTTGCCTAGGTGCTATAGGCGGTCCCCAGGCGTCTAGTGGGCGCCTAGCGATTTTTTTAATATTGGTATCTGAATAACGCAAAATCATGCAATTGGACAAAAAATAACTTGTTTATCTATTGATGGCTGACGTGGCAATTACCAGATTAAAAAATAAATTTTTTAAATTTATTTAAAAAAAAAACAAACAACTCCGGCAATCTGGAGATGAAGAAATCTCTCCGTTCCCCGGGCTGCTAGAGACAAAGAGGTCTCTTATTGTTATATGTACTTATTGTATCCACAATCCACCACCATTATATTGTTGTGTCATAAATATTGTCAACGAGTATGCATGATTGCATGTTATAGTTTCATACTTTTTCTCCATGCAATTGCAACCGACCAACTGAAAAACGAATACTACACGGGAACAGAGCTAATTAAAGTCAACGGCAGCGACTTTACCGGGATTGTATGCTGCTTTTTGAAAAATTTTACATTTTTGATTTAGTCAATGATTGATGGTGTAGTAGTTCATCAAATCCCTCATCATGAACCTTCTTAACTTCCAGCTTGTTGCCCAGATCTAGTATGTATAGCAAAAGTTGATGTGGTCAAACAAACATTCACCAATCACCACATTTTATTTCTCATCAATGTGAATCACCCAATGGTAGTATGTAGATACCAAACTTTTACATAATATAAATTAATATCAATGTGAAGTAATTTGATTTTAATTTAATATAAGGATGAGATCGATTCAAATTTAGATCTATTACTTGAAAATAAAGTAGTGTAACTACTATGAATATATTCATTCATTGAAATTGAGCTAATTTTAATTTCAATTTCTCAATTATTATTATTATTTTGGGAAAATGGCACTTTTTCCCCCTAAGTTATATACTTATAGCACTTTTTCCCCTTGAATTATTCATGTGAGCACATTAGCCCCCTCAATTATTTTAAAAGTGGCGGTTTTTCCCCCTAATATATTTTATTGACATTTCTACCCTTAAAGTAAACATTTTATTTATTTTTCCTTTTTAATAAATTATTGCGTATACATAGGGATGACCACGGTTCGATTCGAATTGAACCAGACACTATAGCAATCGAATTAAAAGTTTCCGGTTATGATTCAGATCCAGAACCCAATATTTTAATTTCAATTCATTAAAATTATGAATCGAAAAAACTGGATCCTGAACCGTGATCCGGCGCGCGGTTCTAGATCCGGTTAGCGATTTTGAACCGTCTTTATTTTTAAAATTTTAATTTTTTATTTTAAAATAGTCTAAATTCAACAATAAATGTATTTTATTTTTTTTTCAGTTTGGACCATGAACCGGCCGTCCTGGTTCACGATTTTAATAAAATCTAAATATCGGGTTTCGATTCTAAATTGTAATTAGAATATTTCAGTTTGATTTATATAGTGTCTGTTTGGTTTGAACCAACTTGTGGTCATAATTTGTTAGAGAAAAAAATAAATGAAATATTTATTTTAAGGATAAATATGTCCATTTAACATTTCAGGGGGAAAAACAGCCACTTGAATAATTCAGGGGGGAAAAGTGCTATATGTATATAACTAAGGGGGGAAAAGTGCCATTTTCCCTATTATTTTTTTGGTTCAATATGCAAGAATGTCAAAAAGGGACTCAAAGAACGCATCTACTTCACTCTTTGCACTACAACTCCTAAAGTGGTCAGTCCGTATGAAATCGCTTATCTCGACTGGCAAATTCTGTAGTCTTCGACTTAAAAATCGACTAGATTTGATGTCTAGTTTTGAAAATTTACCAATTTTAGTCCTGTGATAATGAACAAATTAGTAATTTTTTTTTTTTTTTGGATAACATAAGTTTTCTGACTTTGCTAAACTATATCTCGGACCCCATGAACCCGCTTACAAGTCCAATTATATACTACTTCTACTCACAAAAAAACCTTCAAACCCAAATCTTCAATATCTGTGACATGAATCAAACCTCCACTCTATCACGGGAAGCGAACAATTCATAAGTTAAACTTCTTATTCACTAAACCAATGCCACGGGCATCAAATTAGTACTTCACCATGAATAAAAGTGACAAATTTATAAACATCTGATACAAAATGTGATCAATTTTGAAGTTAAGTAAAGAAAAGAAACAAATGTAATAACCGAAAAATTAAATTTAAATTTTAATATTAACTCTCGAAAACCAATTAGTTACATTGTAGAGCTATATAAACAAACCAGCAAATACCAATTTTGATTTCACGAGTATTAGCAAAATGACAGTTTTAGTCCACATGTTTAATTTCTAACAATTTTAATCCACGACTATTGTTTTTAATTTGTACCAATTCTCATTCATGCCTATTATTTTAGTGTCAAAATTTATCACGCCGATCACTTATTTGTTTAAGACATGCCAAAATATGAAATTATTACGGATATTTTCGTCATTTTTAAATTAAGATTCTAATTTGAGCATGAATAAAGAGATTTAAGCCTTAAGATATATCCCGATTCGCAATTTTCCTCCTCAAATTAAGGTAGAATGAGGAGAACTGTGAATTGGAATTAATCTTAAGGCTTAAATCTTATTCATGCTCAAATTGGAATCTTAAGTTGAAAATGATGAAAATGCTCTTAAATTTCATGTCTTAAATGAAGGGGCTACCGGCGCGATGAATTTTGGTACTAAAATAATAGTCATAGATGAAATTGGTACTAAAATAATAGCGGTGGATGAAAATTGGTAGAAATTAAATATGTGAACCAGAATCGTCATTTTGCTAATACTTGTGGAATCAAAATTGATATTTGCTCATAAATAAACATATGGGTCTTTCATGTACTATTTAATTCCATCCATATATCTTGTGCTAGTGTACGTTATACAACTTCAACTTTCATATACAATATTCTTGTGTACAATCATAATGTAATATAATTAACACACAATGATTAATTGTTGATTTTTTGTGTCTTTGCATTCAAGAAAATGTGAATTAAATATGACTTTTTATTTAAAGTCTTTAATTTGCTAAGAGGCTAAAGTTTTTGGCATGAATGTTGATGATTGTACATATGTGTACGACGTCGTCCAATCTCCCTTAGCGATTGGCCCAAAGTGTATTAAATTAAATTCCCATAAAGTTGATTATTTTAATGTCAAACGTCAAACGGTTAAAAACCAGTTGTCAAATTGAGTTATGGTTTGTTTTCATTTCGTCGTTATCAAACCGCTCATTCCGCGTAATCAGCTGGTCCTCTGGAGTAAATATAAAATAGACATGTGCACTCTCCCTAGTACACACTTATAGGTAACAACGTAACGTTGACTATACTCGGTATCATAATTTAAAAAACAATAAATTTACCTGATAATCCCAGATTCTCAATTGAATTGATTGGCTCATCGGCATTTGGCATTGTCTACTGTCTACTGAACTATTGAGTCACTGTGATTTACATCCTCCCAAATGCTCTGTCGGGTCGGAGTGTGGATGGCGGCCCTTAGGGTTGGGGATTCAACCTTTTGGGAGAAGATGAAGATTGAAACTTAAACGAGGATAATTCTAACCAAGTTGGTCAGACTTGTTAACTTAATTGGTAATGGTAATCATCACAATAATATTTTAAGTTTGACTCTCAGTGAGAGTGTGTGACCTATTTGGCCTGATTGTTGGTTTGAGCTTATCATCTATGGACAACATAATAATAAATTACTTTACCTCATTGTGATCGTTTGTCAAATATAGTCATAAGACGGAATTTACCTAATGTATACCTTGTACACTCTAGAGTAGTGACCGAAGGTTTTTCAAGTCACTAAAAAGATTCAAACTTGTATATGTTAGGAAAGAAGATACTCCGTAATTTATTAACCCGTTTGTGTATGAAAACTCGACCCCCAATTTTAGGTCACATTTTGTATATGAGATATTGCTAAATGGATATTTTTGGTAGTATGAAATGATTGTAAAGTTTGTTATGTGCAGATACACAAAATGTTATACTGTTAATTACATGACATTGTGATGGTTTTGTTGGAACCGGATTTACCATAAAATCGGGTATAAAGGTACATAACGGGGGTAGAAAAATAGTAGATTTATTACCCGAGGCGCTAGCCCCAAAATAGTACATACAAAACCTAAATATTATTCTCCTAAAACGGCGGCCCAAAGAATACATAAATAATAAATACTATAGCCCTAATGAATGAAATATGGCCCAAAATGACAGCCCGAATAATAAATAATACAAGCTATAACACTAATAATGAAATAAAAATAACACCCTGGTGTGTTACAATCGTTATGTTATGGACCCGTGACCAGCATGCATGCTGGACACAGTAACAGTGCCGTTAGTGGCACCGTTCTCTTCAACTTTTTTTTTTTTTGTTTTTTTCTTTTTTAATTTCAGACCACTTTGTTATAGGAGTATATGTTCATAATTTTATCACTATATGTTCATAATTGTAAGTTCATAATGTCAGAGCTCTGTGTTCATAATTGCATAAATGTACATTCATAATTGCATAACTGTACATTCATAATTCTGTAACTGTACATTCATAATTCAATAACTGTAAATTCATAATTTTCAAAACTCTATGTTCACAATTTTAGAGCTCTATGTTCATAATTTTATCACTATATGTTCATAATGTCATAGCTCTGTGTTCATAATTCCATAACTTACATTCATAATTTCATAACTGTACATTCATAATTGCATAACTGTACATTCAAAATTCCATAAGTGTACATTCATAATGCCACAAACGAATAACACCATTAACGCCCTTAACGGCGAGACAAAATCAATTTTTTTTTTTTTAACTGGAAGGCCGCGTTTTCCCTTAAAACGACGTCGTTTTGCACTCGTGTCCACAATGCATTGTGGACACGAGTCCACATCATAATTTGCGGGTGTGTTAAGTGTTAATAGAAGGGAGAAGACTTGGACCGATGGACCAGAAGGGGTTTGGTGAGCCCAGGGATGGTTTTTAAGGGTAGGGAAGACACCTTATTTATATTGTTGAAGGACTCACGGATGGTTGACAAATGGATGGCATCAGGCAACATTAGCTTCATTCTTGGCCACACACGTGTACCCCACTACTTTGCTTCCAGTGCACTCCCATGCATAAGTGGAGCTTCATGTCCTTTAGTACACAAGACCTTTTGTGGTTTGGTGGTTTGGAACATGTTTGTTATGCTTGAGGTTGTGGGTTCAAACTCTATGATACCACATCTTTATGTTATTTTGCTCTAAACTTCCTTCTTCACCTAACAAATTATATCGTGCACCGCGATGCATTATCGATTATGCACCGAGCTTCAAAATGACGTCGTTTTGTTTAATGAAAAGAAAAACGGCACCTGTTTCGCGCCTTTCCACAAAAAGTAATTTGTTATTCAGTTTCATTTTGTATACACTGTAGTTTCAGTTCAACACATACAACTACAGTTTCATTTCGATATAACTACAGTTTCATTCGATATTTATACACTCAAATATGTGAAAATGTCATTTAATTTTATTTTATATACACTATAGTTTCATTAAAACACAACTACATGATCATTTCGATATAACTACAGCTTCATTTTATAATGGAATAAGGGTCAAATACACCATCGAACTGCACACAATAAAACAATTAAGCCACTGAACCTAAAAAAACCAACAATTAGGTCCCTAAACCAATCAATTTCAAACAATTATTCCAATTTGAAAGTTTCCAACAGGTCATCTCCCAAATTAATTATTTTTTTTTAAAAAATAAATTTTAAAAATTAATTAGTTTTAAATTAAACTAAAAAAAAAAAAAAAAAAAAAAGAATCCAGCCGGAGACTGTACCAGTTTTTTTTTTTTTTTTTAGTTTTTTTTAGTTTAATTTAAAACTAATTAATTTTTAAAATTTAAATTGTAAAAAATAATTAATTTGGAAAGATGACCTGTTGACCTGTTGAAAACCTTCAAATTGAAAAAATTGATTGAAATTGATTAGTTTAGGGACCTAATTGTTGGTTTTTTAAGTTCAGTGGCCTAATTGTTTTATCGGGTGCAGTTCGATGGCCTATTTGACCCTTATTCCTTTTATAATATACACTCAAATATGTGAAATGTTATTCAGTTTCATTTTATATACACTGCAGTTTCATTTCACCACAACTACAATATTATTTTTGATATAACTGCAGTTTCATTTGATAATATATAAAATAATACGTAAGGCAGTGTCGGTTTAGATACACTGTAGTATCAGTTTAGATACACTGTAATTTCAGTTGGTAATTAACACACCAAAAAATGTGCGCTCCGTTAACAGTAACGGCGCGCCGTTTCTTTACTTAAAGAAACAACACCGTTTTGATCGTGATGCACGTGCACCGCGATCCACAGTATAACAAATGTCTTCACCCCCATTGAGCCAATACTTATCCAATAAAATGGACCCATGCCCCATCACATTGTATTACTAATTTTTTTTTTTATATATAGATTATGGTATTGTTAATTGTTTGCCTAACTTAGAGGGGGATACTTGTACTGTTTTTAAGTTAGGTGACTATACAACAAGATTTGTAGGTATGAATTTGCACAATATATATATATATATATATATATATATATATGTGTGTGTGTGTGTGTGTGTGTGTGTGGTCATTTTCCTTTTGTGGTAGAGAGGGGATATGGTAAAACGGCGTGCAGAGAGTATATTTTTCAAATAGCTATAAACAATAATTTTCAAACAAAACCAGAAATGGATTAGTAGGCGGTCACCAACAATCTAACCTACCATAATGTTGATAACCAAATATATGTATGTATAGTAGCTACTACTCTACTAGCTTCATGTCTATGCCAAGCACTTGTGCGTACTTTTTCCTTTGACAAATTTACAGACAGAACAAAAGTAAATAAATAAATAAATAAATGAAAATTTAATTTCTCCAAATTAAAATTGAAAAAATAAAAATCTTGCAGCTTAATTAGCATTTAATGGTGGCGGTATGGCAAACGAGTGACGACCAAATCCAATATATGTTTAGTCAACTCTTCCGGCCCCGTCGCACTCTCCTCTCCCATGCCCAAAACTTTCCAGCTTGCCGTGTTTGCTGCTTTGTTCCATGAACGTAACATGCTATTCACCACTTTATAGCATAATTTTTTGTTAAAATTTATCAAGTATACTATATTATCTAGTTTTGTAATAATATCTTTTTTTTTAAAAATAGTATTAAATAAGTCATTTAACTTATACTTCTTGCCCATCTGGATTACTACATATAAAATGCGTGCAATTGAATCATTAAATAAGTAAAATAAGTGCAATTGCTATATTTTCCTGATTTTTAATGCAATTTGAGTTGAAAATATTTGAATATTTTAGCATAACGACATCCTTTATATAATAAAGCTATATGGTTTGGGAAATAATTAATGTTACAATTAATGTCACAACATCCTTTATTATATAAAAAAAAAAAGCACAACATTTAAAAAATAAAATAGCTATATATTATATAATCATATAAAAAATATACTTTTGAAAAATAAAATAGATATATATTATATAATCATATAAAAAATGTGTTCAATTAGAGTTTAAATTTACACATACAAAATTTGAAATTTGCTTTCCAAATGTAATTATCTTAGTTATTATTCGTATTGTGAAAATTATAATATAGATGAAATACAATTAAGAATAAATCAATGTAATTATGTAAATTCTCTCTATAAGTTTATTTGAATATGCACATAATTTTTTCCCCGTCGGGTTAATTACTAGTAATAGGAAAAAGACAACTCTTAGTACAAAAAAATGACCAATTACATATATTTTACTTATTTAATATATATTTCGATTGCACTTGTTTTGAGTTTAGTACATTTTGCAAAAACACAATAAATTTAATGGTATATTTGATATTATTTTTCCTAACATTTTTAACAATTACAAAAAACTTATAATCTTGTATAAAACACCTATTTTCAAAGTAAAAAGTGAAAAGAGTATTTTGTAATATTTTAATATGTTAAAGTGCTAGGATGTACACTACTACCTATTTAAAAAATTTTCTTTAATATTGGCTTGCACGAATAATTAAGGTAGACATTTTGATTTGATTTATCTGAATAAAATCGAACCGGACTAAACAGAGTGGTTCGATTTTAGTATAAACTTAATAGCTTAAATCGAATGGTTTCATTTTTTCAAAATCGAAAATCAAAATGTCCACCCCTACAAATGCTAAACCTTATATTCGGTACCAAAAAAATAGATAGAATATTTATTGTACTTGATACAAGTGATATGATAAATTTTTTCCTTTTAGGAACACACTAATTTTAAGTACGGTGGTATTGTAGCATTATATTATATTTTCTTGATACATTGAGCACTAAGCTAAGTAACATTATGCACAATATAGACATATAGTAGTAAAAGTCGTGGTCAATATAATCGTCATCTTTTAATTAAAAATGGAATGCACCACCATAATATACTGCCGGGGGCTTAGATATTATTTAATATATGCGTGTCTCTCCTCATCAAGCCCCCTTTCTCTTTAAATACCTCTGCAGCCTTTCCTATAATCTTCATCCTCAGCTCCCTCCAAACTTTATACACATCTTTCTCTTTCTCTCTGTCCACCTTTATATATATATATATATATATATTATCAGTTATCATAGCATATTAAATGGCAAAACCTGCGATGAAAAGTATGGGTTTTCCGATGGTACTTCTCAGGCTAGTAAAATGGCTGTTGTACAGACTCCTAGCGAACTCATGTTACAGAGCTGCTGTGAAGCTCAAGAACTCAACCACTTCTTTCTTCCACAAAAACCCATCTTTTAAATCTCCCAACAACCACAATTCTCTGTACCCAAATCTCACCAAACATAGGTCTTTTCCCGCCCACCATGATAATTCCCAGAAGACCTTTGTCTGCGATATCCAGGGAGCTCTGCTGAGAACCCAATCTTTCTTCCCATTCTTCATGCTCGTGGCCTTCGAAGGCGGGAGCATATTCAGAGCCTTCTTCCTGCTCCTTTCGTCCCCGTTTCTTTGGTTCCTGGATTTCGAGCTCAAGCTCAGACTCATGATCTTCATAACCTTCTGTGGGCTGAGGTTGAAGGACATGGAAACTGTTGGAAGGGCTGTCTTGCCTAAGTTTTACCTCGAAAACCTTAACTTTCACGTCTATCAAGTGATGGCTTCGTGTGGTACTAAGATGGTGTTCACGAGCGTGCCCAGAGTGATGGTTGAAGGGTTCTTGAAAGAGTATTTGAGCGTTGATGATGTGAAGGGGACAGAGCTTCATGTTGTTGGGAATTTCTTTACTGGTCTGGTTTCTGGTTCTGGGCTGCTTGTGAAGCATAGGGCTTTGAAACAAGTGTTTGGGGAGAAGAGACCTCATATTGGGATTGGTACTTCAACATTTCATGACCATCTTTTCATCTCCCCTTGCCAGGTAATATTTTCAAGGATTGTTTATATTTTAATTTCTTTAAATTATTTGTCAATTTATTTAAATTCCAGGACAATAACGACACTTTTGGTCCCTGAACTGTTTCACTTTTAAAATCTGATCCTTGTAAATTAATTTAAACAAATTCATTAGCACCTTAATTGTTCATAATGTGTCAATCCAAGAACTTTCTGGTTTAATGACATCACTATGACTCTTCCAAACGGAAGGTCACTAGTTCGAGAGAGTTTGACAGCAGATCAGAGACTTGGGTAATCATATAACACTAAGGATTGAAAGTGTAACATAACTCAATTAAGGTACTAAATATGTTTAAATTAATTAACATGAATCAAAATTTTAAAAATAAAATAATTCAGGAACTAAAAATGTTTTTTAAAAAAATATTATTATTATATTTTTAGAGCAATTAAAAATTGTGTCCAGTAAAACACGTGTTGATAGTAATTGAGGTTAATTTTTAGTAGTACTATAGCATCTTACGTTAATGAGCTCAAATAATTAATTAAGGACTTAAAAAGTGCACAGGTGTATTATTGTTATTGTGACGGCAAAGTTAGGTATATGTTTCAGTTTCGATCACTTGTTGCAACTTGCATGTCGTACTATGTACTATATTGGTGTCTTAAACTCGTTGACCCTACGTACTAAGGGCTATTACTATTATGAGTTATACTGATGTACTATAAATGCAAAAAAATATAAGGTATACTTTCTTTTGGGGGAAAAAAAATCCCATGTACTAGAGTGAAAATCTTATTTCTCAATAAAAAGTTAAGGATAAAATATTTAAGACAAACTTTCTTATAAAATTCTCCGATCCTTTTTCATGAGATGAATCAGATTTTTTATAAGTACTTGTCTAAATTATATAGTCAACAATGACACGATCCCTACAAAATTTATGTGTAAGACATCGTAATTAAGAATGATACTAAAGTTGTTGCGTCTATGTTGGACCAGGAAGCTTACGTGGTGAGCAGAGAAGAGGACAGCAAGGCAGGCTCAGTAATGCCAAGAGAAAAGTATCCAAAGCCTCTTGTATTCCATGATGGAAGGCTAGCATTCTTGCCCACACCCCTAGCAACCTTGGCCATGTTCATCTGGATTCCATTCGGTATACCCTTAGCAATCTTCAGGATATTCATTGGGTTCTTACCCTACAAGGCAGCAACCTTCCTGGGCAGCTCAACTGGTTTAAACGTGAGAGTAATTGGGACAGACCCTCCAAGATCACAAAATGGGAAAGGGGTTCTCTATGTGTGCACTCATAGGACCCTCCTAGACCCAGTTTTCCTAAGCATAATCTTAAACAAGCCCTTAACAGCAGTGACATATAGCCTGAGCAGAATGTCTGAGATAATTGCACCAATCAAGACTGTGAGGCTAACCAGAGATAGAGCCCAGGATGGGGAGAAAATGCAGGAAATGTTAAGTCTTGGGGACTTGGTGGTTTGCCCTGAAGGGACAACATGCAGGGAGCCTTATCTGTTAAGGTTTAGCTCACTGTTTGCTGAGCTGGCGGACGAGATTGTCCCGGTGGCTATTGACACCAGTGTTGGCATGTTTTACGGGACCACTGCTAGCGGGCTCAAGTGCCTGGACCCGTTCTTTTTTATGATGAACCCCGTGCCAACTTATCGGATAAAGATCCTCGAGAAGGTGCCCCGAGAGCTGACGTGTGCCGGTGGGAAGTCTAGCTTTGAGGTGGCTAATTACATACAGAGACAACTGGGTGAGGCCTTGGGGTTTGAGTGCACCACTCTCACCAGAAGAGACAAGTATTTGATGCTGGCTGGGAATGAAGGGATTGTTCAAAATAAAAAGAAAGATTGATGATTTCTAACTCTAAATATGAAATTCTTATTATTATTCTTCTTCTTTTACCATGTTATTAAAAAATAAGATGTTTTGTAATCTATTGATAATTGTCACCTAAGTGACTAAGCTACTACTGTATATTTCATTTTTTTGTAATGTTAATTCTATAGTAGCAAGGTTTTACTGTAAAGAGATGTAGTTTTATTTTTCTTTACTATTCAATATTCATAAAATTAATAATATATACACATATATAGAGAGAGCCAATGGCTTTGTGATCTAGTAGCCCAAAGTAGCTCTCCCAAATGGGAAGTTATGAGTTCAATTTGGTATTGATTTTTCGTGTTTTAGTAGGTTGAGAAAGTAGTTATGAACATATTTTACATTGTAACAGAGTCAGTAGTACTAAAAAAAATACAGAGAATAAAAAAATACAAAGAGAGAATTTAGGACAAAGCTATTTAAATAAAATATAAAGAATTGTGTTACAAGGACAGAAGTTGTTCACTAAAATTATTAACTATATTAATATAAGTAGATTTTTTTAATGCGGGATGAGTTCGACCAATTCATAATATGTGATTGAATTTTATTGCCATGTCAAAAAGTTTTTGATCTAAAAAAATATAAGTTGCCCATGTAACTTTATCCAAATATAAATGTGTATTATGATTTTCAACTACTCCACTTAGACGGGTATATTGTACATTCTGTAATTTGTCAAGGTACAAAATTTACTGCGTCCCCCCCCCCCCCCCCCCCCTCCCCAAGAGTACTATATATAGTATTGTTTAATTTATTGTAATTGTAAAAAAGAAAAATCATAATTTCATTAGTTTTAAACGAAGTATTCATCATGTGTTAATATTATAATTACGTGACCAGCAGATAGGGACAAATTTTTACGCACAAGAGATTTGTTCACTTTGAACATAATTTATATATTGTCACTGTCAATGTTTGAACCTTGACCTCTTTTCCTAAGTCCGTGGTCGGTGCGTCCATCAAAAGTGAAAAACTCTCATTATCTAAATGTTCCTAAAAGTAGATATTAAGTTTCATTTAAGTTACAAAAATCAATTAAATATATAGTTTAAAAATCTTCACATAAAATAATATCTAATATGACCGTCCCCTTCAATTAGGAAGCAAATATCTTTAATTTTCTGTCAAGTCCTTATTGGCTACAAAATCAAAATCAAAATCAATTGAATGAACGGGTGTGGAGTGGACAACACATGAGCTGATGAGGTTAATTGAATCATTCAACTACTTAAATGGCAATTATTTGTAATCTCAAAAGATAAATGTTTTTGCCATGTCTGATCATTTATTTTTAGAAATATTCTTTTGAGACAGGCTTTTAACTAATTTGATGTATGTCAATTGTCAAGAAAGATTATCCAAAATGCTCTAAACGAAAAATCTTTCTACACAGGATCATAAGCAATAATGTATAATTGTATATATTCGTTGATTTTCAGAAGTCCCTAGATTAAACAGTGATTTAACATGAAATATGACAGAGGCTCCATTTAGGTAACGTTTTCGTAGTTAAACGACAAAATGGAGCAAAAAAAAAAAAAAAATAGTTAGGAGACTTTTACGGATAAATCGTAATAATCAAGAGACCCCAGCGATATAATCTCTATATTTTATTATCGTTCACAAATTATAATAAAATAACACCTGAATTAGTTTTATTATAATAATAAAAAAATATGATCATTTAATGCCATGCAGACAAGCTAAGTATGACAATATGGTGAGTTGTTTAGGCCACAGAATCCAAGCTAGATATCAATTAATTTCAATATTTTGTTTTTGGCAATTTAATTAAATGACTGAAATGATGTAGATTTGATTTTAGATGAATGATCCAAGAAGCTCATCAATATGAATTGAGATAGCATCCTTAACTAAGTATAGTGTCCATGTGGAACATTATAAAATATCCTTTAAAAGGTTTTTATCACAACATCAATCTTAATATGTATGTGTTCTTTCAATTCCCTTCTAGAGTTCTAGGTAAACAAGCAACTAATTAATTAATTACAAGAAGATACCCGTATGAGCAGCTCAACTGATCACAGAGGTGAAACTTTGGAAGAATGACCAGGGATCGAGTCTCACCAGCGGCAGTATGGGAGCAACTTCTCAAAGTGAGGGGGGTTCCTTGTGCGCAGTGAGCACATGTCTAGCCTCTGTGGTTCATGTTCAGTTGAGTTACCATGATTTACCTCCTCTCAAATGCTCTGTCGGGTTGGGTACTGCGCACAGGTCTAGCCTCTGTGGTTCATGTTCAGTTGAGTTACCATGATTTACCTCCTCTCAAATGCTCTGTCGGGTTGGGAGGTCTAACCTCTGTGGTTCATGTTCAGTTGATGCAGCAAATATATATTGTTCCCTACAAGAAATGTATACCCGATCACATAACTAATTTTTTACGATTAATTTTATATTTAGTTTTCAATTATAATGATATTTAGTTGAGTTTTAAATTTAGTCTTTAACAACATTTTTTCTTAACTTTGACCTAAATTTCAAATTTAATCCTGTCTTACTAATCCCGCCTTATCTCCCATGAAATTCAAAGACTAAGAGTTGTATTCAATTATGACTTTTATGATTTTTTTAAAAGACTTTAATTTAAAAATCTAATGGTATTAGTCGCATGAATGTAATAAAAAATCTAGAGACGGGGTGAAGGTGTTGAATAGACTTTTTAAAACCTTTTTAAATAAATAAATTTATCAAAGTGTTTATAGCAGAAGTCATGCAATTGCCAATTTTTGTTTGTAGTTTGAAAAACTTTTTGCAAATTATATGGAATTGAAATTGTACATGTGTGTTTTGGCTTGATCAAACAATAAAGTAAATGAGTAATTAACACCGCAACAACTGAAAAGTTAACTTTCGCACTAATTGCAAACCAAGATGATGTTATCGCATCTGTGCATGTTTTTATAGCTTTTCTGATTCATTTTAAAAACAAAGTTATTGAATCGTGCTCATTTATTACTTATTTTTCCTTGCTTTCTCGTTAGATTATGGTTTTACACTTGTTTTGAATGCCTTACGATGTTTGGTAGTGTTTTTTCACCATTACAGGCTAAGTGTAAGAGCAAGGGAAGAATTTCAATCACGAAATGATCAAAAGAGGAAGAAGTCGAAGCATCAACAATTCGACGCGTCGAAAAATTCCAGTAGCTTCAAGGATCGCCTAGTTCGGAGGCTCGACGCGTCGAGATCGTGGAAGGCTGCTATTTTGGAACCTTCCTAAATTGATGCCATCGGGTTTATACTATAAAAAGATCATCTTCCATCAACTCTAGGGCACTTCTTTTTCCAGATTGTGGTGTTTTGAAGGCAATCAAGAGCAAAGCACAAAGAGGACCAATTTGAAGATTTACAACTAGCTTTGGAATAGAGAACTGGCTAGAAAGATTCTGGAGAACTCTTTCACTCTTTCTCTTGTTCCTTTTGTTATTTGTTCATCTTTAAACATTGTATTGACTGTTATTATGACCATGAGTGGCTAAAACCCTTAGGGATTCTTGGGAGAATTTGTTTATGAACCTATGTGTCTAGTTCGTTAATTTCTTAATATATTTATGTTTGATTTTATGATCTGTGTTGTAATCTTGATTTAATCTGTTGTTGTTGGTAATTAGTGGCCACAGTTACTAGCTTCATAGCCATGTTTGTGTCACCAATGGGAGTTGGGGCATAAATTAGGGCACACACGATTGCACCTAATGGTTGGACCTTGGGAAATGGGAACTTATTAGGGGAAGTTTATTCTATATTGTTGCTCACCGGGAGATGGTAGTACTTAGGAATAACTGAATGCTAATATTCGATCTTATTGGGTGTTTAAGCCATGGGAGTGGAAATTCACTAGGAATAGAGATTACGGGAGTAATTCGATTCCACTTTGCATTCCCACACAAATCTTAATTCCAAACTAAATATTACAAACGATAATTGGCACTAGGTGATTAAACATTGTGATCCCAGGAATCCTATTTTGCTCTATTGTTTACGAAACTTTGATATTTGTTTTATTTCTTGCTTGTTATTTTATGCAACCAACCAACCTTTAAGTTTCGATCAAACTAGTTCCATATGAGTAACCTAGTAGCTAGTGATTAGTACCTCATCTCCCTGTGGCTCGACAATCCGAATACTCCGGATATTATTTGTTTGTCCAAATTACCGCAATCACAAGACAACTAAGTTACTAGCTATTATCCTAGACAATCTCTAGAATGATTTTTTTTCACCAAGATGCATGTTCTTCACTATACTAAGTTGCCATAAGAGAATATCACCAACCTCTTAGTCACAAAACAAAGGGATTTTGTCCTAACAAAAATTAGACTAAATCTAGATGATTCATTGAAGTTTAGATTGCTAAAAATGATTAATGGCTATTAGTTGTACTCGTTATGCTTGAACAACTTCTTTCTCTTTTTCTAATTTCAGGAAGAACTTTATATAGCTAAGGAGCCAAAAATTCAAACGGCTTTGAATCTTTCTATTGGAGCACTCTTTAGAAAATGCTACTGTATACTATCTCAACCTGCTAATAACGTCTCCACTGAAGCTTAAACTTACACCGCTAATAACGCCTCCACTGAGGCTCGAACTTACACCCTTCCAAATGGAAGTCTAACCCGGATACCATTAGACCACATAGGGGTTAGAAAATTTTTCTTTATTTCTTCTATTTCTACTTTTTTTTTTTCATTCCTCGTTTTCAATTCTTTGTTTTCTGTTTAAAAAACTTGTATACAAACATTCATTTTTTTAAATTTTATTTTTTAGGCTAACATTATAAAATTAACACACATTTAGTTTTGAGTGATTTTTAGACCTTATATTTAAAATATTTTTGAATAAATTTGGTTTAAATGTAATAAATATAATTTTTACTTTTATGTATAATATATGTAAGATTTTTATATTTGATATCTGAACCAAATTTATATTGGTATATAACATAACTAAAAATATATCCAAACCAATAATAAGTTCACCAAAAAATTAGTTTAGATAATATTAATATTTTTTGAGCTAATGTTTAAATTATTTTTTGATATATTCATTTGAATGAAATGCATATAAATGATTTTTACTTTAAAATCTAATATATGTGGAGTTTATATTTGATATCCGAATCAAACTTATATTACGATATAACATAACTAAAACTATCTGAACTGATAATATATTGAGTTCAATCATGATAGTACTAATTCACCCGGATGTCGGTTGTATGTACTAAATGAATATATATGTATATGAATCCATAAAGGAAGAACACAAGAAATAGATGAAAGTTGTCTTTTTATTCATATGAATATTTGTATGTTTGTCTATATTATAGAGAGAAGGGAGAGGGAGCCGAGAGAGAGAGAGAAAGCTCATGGCTCCAAATGGGACCCCCCTCCACCCGAAGGGCCTTTGGCCCTTTTATAGGGCCACCGAGGTGGCGGGTTTGACCCATCTCGGTTTTAACCCGTCACCTT
The DNA here is from genome assembly GCF_001879475.1 of Ipomoea nil. Taxonomy (NCBI): domain Eukaryota; kingdom Viridiplantae; phylum Streptophyta; class Magnoliopsida; order Solanales; family Convolvulaceae; genus Ipomoea; species Ipomoea nil. Next base: position 3,552,379 of record NW_017618707.1, on the reverse strand, counting down.
TGACCCCGATCCGTAGGTCAAGACCCGAACCGCGAAACCCCGACCCGACTATAAGCGATGGCACAGACCTGAGGTATATAACTTATCATAAAGCCCCCACAGCCCGTGCCCTAACGACGAGCTAACGAGGAAGGGTTCGGGTTGGAAAAAATGGTTACACGGTCCGTGACATATGCCGGTTGCCTCATTAAAAAACCTTAGGCTAACAAAAAATCCAGTGGGAAAAACTTTAGCCAAGGAAAAAGAGTACAACGCTAAACACAGTCTAATGGACCGAAAGGGAGCGCTCGACCCAGCGGTCGGACTTGCAACGCAACTTGCGAAAGGTCGAGCCCAACCGGTTCAAAGACTAGATTGCCGGGCACGATTGCGATCCGGAGATCTATTTAACCAACTACGGGGTTGGACTTGCTCACGATCGAAAGATTGAACTGACTCGGGCGAAAACGCTACTCGGGCGAAACTAAAAAAGCAACCGGGCGAAAAGAACGTGTTTCGACCATTTTGACCGACGAACGCGCTACTCGGACTGGCGCAGCCCCCACTCCCGTAGGTGCGAGAATCGTCAGCACAAGGGAGTGGATACAACGGGTTGCCGATCGGGAAAAGACATCGCGGTCGGGAAATGCCTCGACCGGTTCCGCGATGCGAGTGCACCCATCTACAACTACCATGCCGACGATCGGGAACGACACCGCTAACGAGCGGTACCAAGATACCGCTAAAAAAGCGGTAAAACATCGCACAAAGATGGTGAACACATCGCTAAAAGCGGCATCGCCAAAAAGGCGGTAAACACATCGCGCGGCATCGCTAAGAAGCGGTATACACGTCACTGAAAAGCGGCATCGCTAAGAAGCGGGATAAATACATCGCGCGACATCGCCCAAAAGGCGGTAACAACTGGTATAACCGGACTCACAGCTCCGGTGGTGGCGAGGCCGACCTGACTGGTCTTTAGAAACGCCGAAGGTGGCAGTGCCAACCTACTCGGTCTAAAAAGCGCGTGGCTCACTTTCCCTTCTCGCCGGAGGTGGCAGTGCCAACCTGCTCGGGCTGGAAAAGTGCGTTGGCCGACCGGGCGCATGGCCTCCAGGCAACCCCCACGCCAGCATCGCAGAGTGCCAGTGGTGGCGAGGCCAACCAAACTGGTCTTTAGAAACACCGGAGGCGGCAGTGCCAACCTACTCGGTCTAACAAGGCGCGTGGCTCACTTTCCCTTCTCGCTAGAGGTGGCAATGCCGACCTGCTCGAAGTGGAAAAGCGCGTTGGACGACCGGGCTAATAGCCTCCAGGCGACCCCCACGCCAACATCGCCTTATTCGGGCAAACGGGTTGAACGGCCGCTCCAGGCCGACCGGGCGCATGGCCTCAGGCGACCCACATACTAGTAAGCCGACCGGGCGCATAGCCTCAGGCGACCCACATATCAATATGTTATCCGAGCAGACGATTTGACCCGGCCGCTCCCCAATCGACCGCCGCCCACCCTGTCCAGCCCCTCACTATCGGACACACTTAAGTATAAGGTCGTGTGGCAGTGGAATTAACGGCCGGGCGAACTTAGGGCGTGGTCTCGCTATCGGGCTATTGCCCTCACCGGCTTTAACAGAAAGAAAGCGTCGGCTTTAACCGGAAAAAAGTTTAACGACATTGCGGTCGTCGGGCTATTGCCCTCATCAATCGGTGACCGGAAAAAAGTTTAACGACATTGCGATCGCAAGCCGGAGCCTCGTTCGATTGATCCGGAGACCAAAAATTGCCTACGCGGTAGGGCTTGGTGCTGGTACCGGTGGTGGCGGGGCCAACCTGACCGGGCTTTAAATGCCGGTGGTGGTAATTCCAACCTAATCGGACGGCGCCAAAATGATTCCAGCCCAGGATGCTATACGGACGAGCATGTTATTAACAACCGGAATTACTATCGTAAAACCTTGGGCTCGGAGAACTGATCTGATAATCGAGAACATTGTACGCTGGTGTTTCAACCACGATCGGAAACAAGCCAAGGCGACACTCCGGAGGCTTGGCGAGGCTCGAACAATTATTCTTTGTGCTTTGACAAACGATCGGGAACTGAGCCGATCATTTTTGTAGTCGACCAGAATTGTGCTCGCCGATACCCTCTGAAGATTCTTGAGGCGAAGCCACCGGCTTGAATCGCATGCTCGTATACTGCTTTGTGCTCAGGAAGGTCTTAGAAAGCTTGGTGAAGCTTTGAGTAATTAATTCTGAATGGTTGAAGCAAAGCTTGAGAAACGATCGAGATCGTCATGTTTTGAGTCATCGGTTGATCGGTGGTCTTTCACGCTCGAGACGAAGCACACCGACCATCCGCTCGGGAACTCTGCACAACAAGACGCACTTTGATCTGGCGGAGAGAGCTATCTGCCTAAACGGCGTGGAGAGTGTCTCTTTCGGGGAAACAAAGCGAAGCTCAGAAGCTCGATCAATCCAGAAAGTCATGCAACTCATCTCGTTCAGAGGCACTTCACTTATGGAAAATACACTGGAGTTTATGTTTGCAGACTTGCGGTAAGATCTACATGAGGAACTGCCGACCACCATACCTTCCGATCAGGGAACCTAAGATGGCTGGACGGTGTAAATATGCCCGGGCGCTGATATTCGGGTGGCTCGGGAAATCATCAGCAATTGATCTGACGCTCTCTAACTCGATCGGGAGCTTGAAAAAATCTTGCGATGATGTTCAGGCTAGTCAACCGGGAATGGTGTGAACGCCGGCCGTGGCTCTGTCCCGATCCATAATACATAACACTATTTGTTTACAATAGGATCGGTGTTGGTATAGCCCAACTAAAATTTATGCAACTTACAAATTGAAAACCTACAGCTAATCCTAATACATTTAGCTATGGCTAATACAACGTGCAATTTAGGAATAACATTCATGATCTTCCAGTCTTGAAACACGTCCATCTAAGAGGTCTATGAGACCGTGCGCCGGAGACATGATCAACGGCGGTACGATCGATGACCTCTCTCAAACACTCATGCTTGTTTATTTTTCACCTGATGCGATCGGGAACTCGGATCTCATCAACTACGACCGGACATCTGCCCAGCTACTGCATTAGTCGGTGATGATTTTTGTATGGGAGACTGTTGGGAAAAATCCCACTACCTGTGACAAATAAAATCACAGGACCGACAAGAGCGCAAATACGAGATGGTACAAAATAGCCAAAATAAATAACAGACACAAGGGACACAAGATTTACGTGGAAAATCCCAAAACCACGGGGAAAAACCACGGACCACCACCAACACAATATTCCACTAGAACAAATCTTGGGTACAAAGTTGCTGGCTACCACCCCAGCCAAACACCCTAAAAATCATCAAATACAATCTATCACGTTCACAGGTCTAAAAAGGAATAATATCTCGTACTCAAAATATTCAACCACCACGAGCAAGGTGAATAGAATACAAATATTACGAGAATATCCAAAAGATGCCTGGAACAAACAACTGACCTCTACAAATATTTGATGAAGAAATTACCCCAAAGATCTAGGCAAACCCACAACAAAATAACGCCAAAATGAAGAAGAAAATAGTTGATGCTCCTTCTGCTGGTGTCTGCCGCCGTGAACGAAAAGAAAGAAAGAAAAAGAATTTTTTTTTTTTCTTTTACTACTTCAGCCGAATGATGAAGAAAGGATAGAGAATTAATTTTCTTCTCTCCTTACAAAACCAATGGAATATGGTGTGTTGTAGAAGTAATGATGTGGTGATAAATAAATGAGAACAAAACATCCCCTTTTATAGATGCCTTTGCCGACATAAGATGGAGAAAGGGGGAGAGTGCAATTTGAGGGGAAATTATCTTCAAATCTCATCCCATCAACTTCATCCCTTTTTTTCTCCAAAACTTCCACCCCTTCAACTTCTACCCATATCTCATCCCCATGACAATTAAATAATTGTCAGAAACACTTCCTCAAGAAGCTATCAAATATTATAGTGAATATTTGTTGGCTTGGTCCAAATTGAGCTATTTACCACATAGAGGGAAGCCCCAACTTAACACAGACAAGTGTCAGAAGGAGGCACTCAACATGTTCCCACTTTCAATACTTCCACTGTCTTGGCTTTCTCAATTCACCGCCACCTTCCACTAATCACATTGCATGCAAAATGGACTTCAACTTTTTCCAAATTCAAGACCACCATCTTGCCCCTCTACCCCACCTTCTTCTTGTGTTTTCTTTATGAACAACAAGAAGAAAATACACAGGAAAAAGCATAGGATTGTTACGAATGGAGCTCTTCTGGATCATCCACATGCAGCCTGCGCTATTACAGCTTCATTACAATAAGCTTTCCTAGGCAGCAACGAACGGCGACAATGAGAAGCTCTGCTGATCTCGGCTTCATCTCTGACTCGTGATTTGAGTTGATTCTTGCCGTTTCGGGACGCGACTTCAACTTTTGCATTTCCCTGCACGCTGATAAGCGGATGCCGACGACAGTGCGGGCATCGCGGCGGAGGGTGCCGGTGGTGCATAACGAAGATGATGACGATGGAGAAGCTGGCGGCGGTCACGGTGGTTGCATGCATTCGCTGCATTTCCTTCAAGCCGAAACGACCTTCTACCAACATGCCCTCCATTTAACTCGACGGCGATCAGTACGCCGGAATTCCAGTCAGAGCGTTTAGGGAGGGGTCCGAAACTGAAGTCACGAATTGTGATGATGATGATGTCGAGTTCGCATCTGATACAGAGGCTGAACTGGGTGTTTACATTGGATGCAATTACAGATGATAAAACCTATATACATCTACTACAAAATAAAAGAGATAACAAATTACTCGCCGGACGTTTATCAACGGCGGAATAACCTGTAAGAAAGACGATGATGCAGCTGAATGAAGATGACAACTCAGGCTGCATGTTGAGAGAAATCTGGAAGCCAAAAGAAAAATATGAATTCTAGTGAATCTCCCAAATGGCAAGAATAGAGAGAATGGTGGAGTGGTCGGGGCGCCCGTCTGGTAATCCGAGTGCCTGGGTTTGAACCACCTCCAACTCCAGAACTTGGCGATCGCTTGCAAATTCCAGATTTCCTCTCATTTTCCAGAACTTTTGTAGCCCTTGCTCTTTGCTTGATGATAGGAACGTAGCCTTTTCCACGGACAGCGCCATTTAATAGTACTAATTCACCCGGATGTGGGTTGTATGTACTAAATGAATATATATGTATATGAATCCATAAAGGAAGAACACAAGAAATAGATGAAAGTGGTCTTTTTATTCATATGAATATTTGTATGTTTGTCTATATTATAGAGAGAAGGGAGAGGGAGCCGAGAGAGGGAGAGAGAAAGCTCATGGCTCCAAATGGGACCCCCCCCCCCCCTCCACCCGAAGGGCCTTTGGCCCTTTTATAGGGCCACCGAGGTGGCGGGTTTGACCCATCTCGGGTTTAACCCGTCACCTTTGACCCCGACCCGTAGGTCAAGAACCGAACCGCGAAACCCCGACCTGACTATAAGCGATGGTACGGACCCGGGGTATATAACTTATCAAATCAAAATTTAAAACTTAGTGTAGAGTTCAAGTTTAAATTGTGATAATATGAATAATGTCTAACTTTAAGTGTAAACAAATAAGTTATGTTTATATAAGTAAATGTGAGTAAAAAATATTTTAAAATGGTGATAAGTAAAAGAAGATAATAACGAATGTAATCATAGTAATGAATAAATATGTAACTAGATAATAGTGAGAATGTGATTATAATGATTTATAGCCAAATAGATGATATAGATTCTCTTCTCCAATTAAAAAATTGTTTTTAAAAGTTCTCCAATTTTTATTAGAAAATGTTTTCAATTTTTAAAATGAAAAATTATGCTAGTAAGCATGTTTTCTGTTTTATATTCTCCAATTATCCAAAATTTCTAAGAATTAGAGAAATTCTCTCGTTAGTAAATGAGACGTAAATGCCCAAAAATATATCATGCCCTCCTTTTACATTGCACACCTTGATATTTGGACTAAGTCCAATACCTTTTTAGGTGAAAATGATTATTTTCCCATTAAAGTAACATTGCAGCCTTTTTCGAACATATCTTGATGTCAGGAGTCTTGAGAATTGTGCCAAGAACTCTTTTTTCTCACAAGACATTCCATATTTCTTGTACTGATATATTATGATATATTATCATATGTACTTCTATTAGTAGACCTTAGATTTGCTGCACGGAGGGGATATGTTGTATGCCGACTTAGATAGTTCTTATGCTTCATGTCTTAGTTAAATGCTAAAACATATATTGAATACCTCAACATTTGTATTACAAGGTCCGTTATTGGCTAGCTAATCATACTATATATCAAGCGAAGTTGATAACTTTGTTCGATAATTGCTTGCAAAGATTTAACAATTGTCTATGTTAGATATGCTAAAACTAGTTAACAAACAATTTGCAGGTTGACTTCTGCCAAAGCGAAGATTTACTACACAATTATTTATCAATCATAAGATCATCCGTTTGAGGTCTACTTAAAAGTATTATATTGAGCAACTCCGTTTGAGGTCTACTTAAAAGTATTATATTGAGCAACTAAGGGTTCGTTTGGAAACCTAGAAAATAACTTTTGAAAGTCATTTTTTGAATTTTCCTATGTTTGAATATTCAAGGAAAATAAAGTCAAAGGGAAAATATTCATTATGGTTAACGGAAAAATGATATAACTTAGCGGAAAATGTCTTCCTAGTCAAAAGACATTTTCTAGATGCTATATTTTCCAATGTTTATCTTCTTTCTCATATCTTTTATAGTTTTCAGATTATTATTACCACCATGATTGCTTCCCCAACCACCACTACTACTATCACCAACCACGACCACCACTACTACTATCACCAATCACCACCACCACCACGACCATCACTACTACCACACTAGTACAAAAATAGCAATGTGTCTGTTGTAAAGGCCTTTCTGCATCTGAGTTATGGCAGACGTAGAAAGGGCCGCTTTATTTATGCGTCTGTTGCGCATATTGTCGAAATAAAGTGAATTTTTTCAAAAAAAAAAAAAAAAAAAAAAAAAAAAAAAAAAAGAAAAGGAGAGACTACGTGTCTGTTTATGCTAAGAACATATGCCAATTTTTATTTTAAAAAAAAATATATTATTTTATTTATAATGCAATTTGTTTTCGTGTACATTCGACACTTTCAACGTACTTGCACTTAAACATTAATTCAATTTAACATCACACATTACTCCAAACTTTATCTAACACAATTAATCAATCAACAGTTCAACAGTACTAGATTAATCAATCTAAGTTAATACCCAAAATAATTCTCGACTATAGTGATTTTTCTCAATTTCGTCCTAAACAATTTTGATGACTTAATGTAGTCCCAGACTTTTGTATTTTTCCACTATCGTCCTCGGTTTGTTAATCTGTCAAGTTAGTGTTAAATATAGGGTCAATTATATAATTTCAATGATGTAATTCTTTTTACTCCACCCAAAGTGTTAAAACAAATGAAATTTGATTACAAATCCAAAAAAACAAATCCATTATCAAAAAGTGAAAACCAATAGAGCCAAATCATCATCACCATCAAAGAATGGCGAGACAAATCATCATCATCAATCCTAAGAGGATTCACGCGAAGCACTATTCCCTGGAACGCGTCCTTGGCGGCCTTGGCATCTTCTAGGCTTGTGAAGTAGAGGATTACATTAGGTCACCAAAATCGTTTAGGACGAAATTGAGTAAAATCATTCTAATTAAAAACTATTTTGAGTATTAACTCTTAATCAAACAACACGTATAACTATCAATGCATCATTTAAATTAGCCAAATTAAGAACATTTAATGCTCCCATCTACGCACATTCTCAAGAACCAAGAGGGATGAGAGTCTTATGGTCCCGGTATGAGAGACTTGAGTTTTTGCACTAGTAGGAAATTTAACAAATACATCTTAGGAAATAACAAAATGACAAGTTAGACATACATGGCGGGCGGGGGAGAATATATATATATATAATAAAGTTCAAATGCGACGGGGTCTTCCCGTGCGGTCGTGTGCGGCGGAATTTCAGAATACACCAACCGTGTTAACAATATGCATCAACAGTGTAATAAAAACACACCCCAATGAAATGCAATAAAACATCACAAAATACACAACAGACTCAAAAAAATACACCATATAACTCACCACCCCCAATGATGTATTTCCGAACAGTGTATGGTGTTTTTACTCACACCTAATGGTGTGTGTTTGGTGATGCGGGGCTCTGTTTACTCTGTTTTGTGTGGTGTATTTTCCTAACGTTGATGGCGCATATTTGTTGAACTATTGGTGTTGCCGCACCGTAAGAAATCGCCGCACCGTAAGACACTGTCGCACCTGAACTCGCCTATATATATATATATATATATATATATATATATATATATATATATATATATATATATATATATATATATATATATATATATATATATATATATATATATATATATATGAGAAATAGAACCCCATCGAACTGGATTAGAGAATGCCGGAGCGTTATGCCCTGGACCCGTGTCCACCATGCACATTCATAATTTCTATACTAGATTCATAATTTTTATACTGTAAATTCATAAATTTTATAATGTAGATTCATAATTTCTATACTGCACATTCATAATTTCTGTACTGTAGGTTCATAATTTCTATACTGTATATTCATAATTTTTATACTCGAGATTCATAAAATTTAGAGTAAATACCCAAAATGGTCCCTTGACTATAGCTAAATTCACAAATTGGTCCTCAACTTTCAATTTCACCCAATTAAGTCCTTAACTTTGTAATTTTAACACAATTTGGTCCTCTGTCTATTTGACCGTTTGTTGACTGTGATTTTTGAGGATATATATGTAATTTCATGGTCCATCGTCGGTTTTTTAAGGTTCCGGTTGCATTTCCAGACCGCACTGTTACATTTGAATCCACTGTCGAAAGCAATCTACCAAACCTGGTCACCTTTCTTCATCCTCCCTTTGGATTCAATGTAGTTGAATTCGTACCAGAGCGAAGAAGACGACGTGTTTCCGAACCGGTGCAACGTCATCCTGGAGGCCTCCACGTGCTCCGACGAGAGCTAAAGGTTCTTCTGGAGATCGTCGATCACGTTCAACAAACGGTCAATTTGATGGAGGACCAAATCGTGTCAAAATTGCAAAGTTAAGAACTTAATTGAGTGAAATTGAAAGTTGAGGACCAATTTGTGAATTTAGCTATAGTCGAGGGACCATTTTGGGTATTTACTCTAAAATTTATAATGTAGATTCATAATTTATATACTGCACATTCATAGTTTATGTACTGTAGATTCATAATTTGATAACTATGTGTTCATAATTTGATAACTATACAATTTAGAAATTATGAATCTACATTACAGAAATTATGAATATACAGTACAGAAATTATAAATGTGCAGTATAGAAATTATGAATCTACATTATAAATTTTATGAATCTACAATTTAGAAATTATGAATCTACAGTATAAAAATTATGAATCTACAAAAAATTATGCATGTACAGCATGTCCACCATGCACATGTGGATACGGGTCCATAGCATAATTTGCCGAGAATGCCTTCAATGGCCTCCAACTGGAATGACAGATGCTGCCCAAAGCTTGCATCAAATTACCAGAGCAAATATTCAACTCAAAAATGCATGATTTGCAGTAAAAGTATAACAATATAATGTACTAGAGCAAACTTAAAAAAAAAAAAAAAAAAAAAAAAAAAAAAAAAAAAAAAAAAAAATCTTCACACGTAAAGAATGACACAAAGATGGAGATGGTTAGGACTTAGGACAAAATAAACTTCATGTCGTCAAGCAATCAGTTCCTTAAACCTCAGTTCAATCTGTTTAAAATTAGGAATTCCTACTAAGAATTTATATGCAAACAGACAACACAAACACATATATGAAATAAACATAAGCTCAATATGAGCCAAATGAATAAAACCAATTCAATATAAGTATATAACTATTTAAGCTTCATGCTTTACTGAGAAGAAAGTAAGCCAAACACATTTTCATGTCGGATAACAATTTCACATAGAACATAAATATGAGGAGAAACAAGCAAATAAGCATTAGTTAATGAGATCTTACGGCATTAAGCATTAGGGGAATTAAGAATATAGCATTTGCAACACCATGTAATTAAGGCATTGGATTTAGAAACACATACTAGTTAAATGTAGGAACTGTAAGCTTGATGTTTATTCATAGCAAAGAGGCAGAATATATAGACTACACACCTAGAGGAAAAAGGAACTAGTTATAACAACCTATACAAAGACTAAGCAAACCCAAAGAATAGGCTAGAATAAAACTGAACATAATACTAAGTCTCAATAAGCATCCGCAAGATTGGGGCACCATCAATGAGGCCAATCTTGTCTCGAAACGCAGTAAACAATCGACGGCCAAGCGGCTTAGTCAAAAGATCAGCAATCTGAGAAGAAGACCGAACATGTTGCACACGTAATAAACCACAAGAGACCTGCTCACGCACAAAGAAATAATCAAGCGCCAAATGCTTCATCCAGGAATGAAAAACCGGGTTCCTACAAACATAAGACGCACTCAAATTATCAGAAACAAGCACTGGAAAGTCACGCATCCGAATCCCAAGCTCGGTCAACAAATTCTGAATCCACATGACCTCCGCAACAGAATTTGCTAGTGCCCTATACTCAGCTTCTGTGGAAGACCGAGACACTGAACGTTGCTTGGCAGACCTCCAAGACACAACATTAAAACCAAAGAACACAACATAAGATGTAGTAGAGCGACCATCGTCCAAGATGCCCCCCCCCCCCCCCCCCCCCCCCCAAATCCGAGTCAAAGTAGGCCACGAGTGACAAAGGCTTATCCCTAGAAAAATGCAAGCCAAAATGCATCGTCCCCTTCAAATACCGTAGAACTCGCTTCACAGACTGCCAATGTAGCTCAGTAGGGGACGCCATATATTGAGCTAAACGATTGGCCGCAAAAGAAATTTCTGAACGGGTAATAGCCAAATACTACAGTCTCCCTATAGCTTGCCGATACAGTGTGGCGTCAAAGGCCGGGGAGTCATCGGAACATAAGACTGTGGTGGAACACATTGGTGTGGATACATCTTTCGCCCCCGTCATACCAAACTGCTCCAAGACATCAGCCACATATTGACTTTGCGACAGAAATAGCCCATTAGACGTAGGAACAACTTCAACACCAAGAAAATGATGAAGTGAACCCAAGTCCTTAAGAGAAAAACGATCTGCAAGACATTTCACAAATGAACTAATGAACCCAGTGTCATTACCTGCAAGAATGATATCGTCAACGTACACCAAAAAGTACAAGACCACACCATGAGCACAATAAACAAACAAGGAAGAGTCAGCTACAGATTTCTTGAAACCGAAGGAAATTAGGAATTTAGACAATTCTAAGTACCAAACCCTCGGAGCTTGTTTCAAACCATAAATCGCCTTTTGTAGCCTGCAAACATGGTTGGGCAAACGCTGATCAACAAAACCCGCTGGCTGCTCCATATAGACCTCCTCATACAGGGTGCCATTGAGAAAGGCATTATTAATATCCAATTGCCGCAAATACCACCCTTGCGATAAAGCAACAGTAAGTATAACACGAATAGTCACCGGCTTAACCACCAGACTAAATGTCTTGAAGTAATCTCGACCAAGCTCCTGTAAGAACCCTTTAGCAACCAAGTGTGCCTTAAACCTATCTACAAAACCATCAGCTCGTCGTTTGACCCGGAAAACCCACTTTACAGCCAACAACTGAATGGGAGACACGAGGAACTAGCTCCCACGTGGAATTTCTAACCAATGCATTAAACTCCTCCGACATGGCAGCCTTCCACAAGTTATTTTTCAAAGCTTGACTGAAAATGCATGGTTCAATAGAAGCAGCAATGGGATGTACTGTTGTCGCATTTACAAACTTATCATTAAAGTATTTTGGATTTTGACGCCTTTGCCGCTTTGGTCTGGGATGATCAGAGTGTACAGGAGATGGAGAAGACACAAGGGAGGGTTGTGGAGGTTGGGTCTGTGATGATGGCAGACAAGGGTCGGATGATTGAGAGGATTGGGAAGACGCGGAGGTGGGATCTGTAGATTCTGAAGGTGGGTGGGATGACTCAGACGCAACTGAGGATTCATGCACAGGTGAAGGAATGTTAGACACGGACACTAAATATTTTTGAAATTTGGGAACACGCAGGACATAAGACAGAATCAGAGACCTATTTGTAGAAGGTAAAGGAACAGTCCCAATGTGTGAAATGTTTAGAGACTTACCATCTCCCAGCAAAATCTCATCAGGTCCAGAGTAGTCTGAAACATTTTGTAAAGATGAGGGTTGAGTGACAGTATGATGCGAAACTCCTGAGTCCATAATCCATGACTGCGTTGGCATCGCGGTGGTAGATGTTGTGTTGACCATAAGAGATGAATGGCCGGAGTGTTGGGGTTCAAGAACAGTAATGGAGTTTTCTTTCAGAAATTTAGCAAGTTTGCAACAGAACCGTGTTTCATGCCCTGGGTAGTCACAAGATTTGCAATAACGATTGGGGCAATTGCCATTTTGACGCCATTGATTCTGTCTGTCGTTTGACGTTGTCGAACCTCCTCGGCCACGCCGGTTATAGCCCTGAAATGTTAGTTCAGCAACACCAATGTTTGATGATGGTGGAAGGCCGTTAAACCGTCGTTGTGTCGCGTTGGCCGTTGGCATAAACACCTGGGTGGCAGCTTCATTGTCCTTCAGTAATTCTTCATAATCTGTAAGTACATCCGATAATTCTCCATATGAAATAGCTTCAGTGCGCACGCGAAGAGCAGCTACAATGGAATTGAACTCGTCACCAAGTTGTGTGAATATGTGGACAACAAGGTCTTCTTCACTGATAGGGCTCTGGGCAAGAGCTAAATCATCAACGATAGCTCGCATCTCCCGCATATAAGTCTCAATTGATCGGTTACCCTTTAGATTTTTTGCTAGTCTAGCTTTTAGGGAGACTATGCGACCACGACAGGATGCGGCGCAGCTGGTAGAGAGACGATTCCAAGCATAACGGGCAGATGATGCAGAGGAAATTACAGATTGCAGGGTGTCTGTCAAGCTCCCTAAAATAGCGCTAAGGATAATCTGGTCTTGTCTGAACTAGGTTGTATAAGCTGGGCTTAGGACTCTTTGTGCCTCATCGGAATATTTCGGCGGAGCAACTTTAGTGCCATCAACGTAACCCACAAGGTCAAGTCCGATGAGTGTGGACTCAACTTGCTTTTTCCAAATTGGAAAGTTTGATGAGTTAAGTTTAATTGGGTAGTGGGTTGGAGCATAGAGTTGTACAATGGTTGTTTGAGATGTAGCAGCCATGGGAAAAGAGACGATAAAACAGGACCGATAGGAAAACAAAATATCGTTAGAGGATTGGCTGTGATACCATGTAGGAACTGTAGGCTTTGTTTATTCATAGCAAAGAGGCAGAATATATAGACTACACAACCAGAGGAAAAAGGAACTAGTTATAACAACCTATACAAAGACTAAGCAAACCAAAAGAATAGGCTAGAATAAAACTGAACATAATATATATACTAAGTCTCAATAGTTAAGGACAAAACATGTTTTTTTTTTTTTTTTTTTTCCAACAAACAAAAACATGAATTCCTACAAAATCTATATGTACACAGGTAGTATGAAAATCTATTAGTTTTAGTGCAGATGTTATTGCAGTCTATGGTTTAGCTTTAAGCTACTATATATATATATATATACCAATTGTCATAATAGCAGATTTTATAGCAGCACCATTCCAGTCAGGATGTCCGGATTTAAGAAGCGCAACGACAGCAGAGACATGAGGATCGGACCATGGATATGATGTTCCTGATACGATGTTATACTTAACAGTTCGACTAGGTTTAGCTACAAACCAAGTAGGCAAGCTTTGCCTGATAACCTAGATTATCTAACCACAAAATATGCAGCAATTATCACCTCAAAACAATGCAAATTCAAGTAAATACTAAATACAGCTTCTAAGTTGTATAAAACCAAAATCAGTCCAGATTTACAAAAGCCTCGTGATTAAATACAAAAATTTCCCAATTAAAAATCGAATATGAATACAGAAACACGAAACATTTTAGAAAAGTTACCAATTGTCGTGAGCTTTTGAACCCTAGAGTTACAATTTGGAGCCCCTGTTCAACTTCGTCCTTCAGCAATGAAATTTAAGATAAGTTTTTCCTATAATAACAAACTGTTAGTATGGGAAAAATATTATCCTACCTCCTATTCATTAATTAAATTAATTATTTCTTCTTTGTTTATTTTCTTTAGTATTTTTTAATTGAGTAAATATTCAAAATAGTCCTTCGACTATAGCTAAATTCACAAATTGGTCCTTGATTTTCAATTTCAACCAATTAAGTCCTTAACTTTGCAATTTTAACATAATTTGGTCCTTTGTCTATTTGACCGTTTGTTGACTGTGATTTTTGAGGATATATATATAATTTTATGGTCCATCGTCAGGTTTTTAAGGTTCCAGTTGCATTTCCAGACCGCACTGTTACATTTGAATCCACTGCCGAAAACAATCTACCAAATCCGGTCGCCTTTCTTCATCCTCCCTTTAGATTCAATGTAGTTGAGTTCGTACCAGAGTGATTAAGACGACTTGTTTCCGAACCAGTACAATGTCATCCTGGAGGCCTCCACGTGCTCCGACGAGAGCTGAAGGTTCTTCTAGAGATCGCGATCACAATCAACAAATGGTCAAATAGATGGAGGACTAAATCGTGTCAAAATTGTAAAGTTAAGGACTTAATTGGTTGAAATTGAAAGTCGAGGATCAATTTGTGAATTTAGTTATAGTCGAGGGACCATTTTAGGTATTTACTCTTTTTAATTTAATTAACCCATCGAGTAATTGGATTAGTAGATACTTTTGAACAAAATTACATTAACTGAAATTTTTAAAAATCTTTAACTATTAACCAAACTGAAATATTTCTATTAAAAATGATTAATTGAAATTTTTCGATTTAATCAATTAATCAATTTTTTTTACATAATTATGCACATCCCTAAATTTGACTCCATTGGAGAGTGGTTTTAGGCCTTTCGTCCAAAATGGTGAAAGAAACACTCTTCCTTATCCTTACAATTTACAAATGCCCCACACCATTCAAGAAAAAGGCATATCATATTTGACGTGGCATAATATATAAGATGTATCATGAAGCAATCAACTATATATGTGATATTGATATGACTCAAAAAATATATGTGATATGACTTAATAATTACAAAAGGTACATGACAACTAAGACGATAAGGTGATGAAAAATACCTCTATATATTTGTAAAAATAAGAGATTTAAACTACTTTTGATTCACTAGGACTATCTGGTCTAATGGTACCCGGGTTGGACTTTCATTTGGAAGGTTGTGAGATCGAGCTTCAGTGGAGGCGTTATTGGCTCTTTATGTTTCAGTAGGTTGAGAAAGTATATGAACACATACTACAATGTAATAGAGCTAGTAGCATTCAAAAAAAAAAAAAAAAAAAGACTACTTTTGATTCATTCCTTTTATTTATATTTAAATATGTTATGCCTCAACTAAATTTGTTTTTCAATATTTAATTTGTTTCTTTGATGCACCATCATTAGATTGATTTTTTTTTTTGTTATATTTAATTATTCTTTAAACTTTTTAATCTTTATAAACTTTTTTGTTATATTTAATTATTCATTGAACATTTTTTGTTACTCATCAATTTTAATTATTCTTTAATTATCATATTTATTAAAATCATCATATAACAAATAATTTAAATTTAGACTATATTTTAATTAATTAGATACCTAGGTGTTAACGTTGTATTGTACATATTTTTTTCTATTTTATTTAAAAATATTAAATTTTGTGAAAAATGTTAGACAAAAAATATAATTTATTTTATTTTATAATTTGATAATTTGATAATTAAAATGTAAGAAAATTGTAATTTATGTCCCTCCATAATATGTCAATTATCAATGTGATTATTGAATTATTGGTGATGTAAATGTTGCACCTCAATTTTCAAAACGGTACATAAATTACAATTTTCCCTTAAAATTTACAACTTTAATAAATTGTAAAATATAATTTACATTTTAAAAAAATAAATATATAGTTGAAACCAAAATTGGAACAAGAACATGAAACATTGAATCACCGATCGTCATCGTTTCCAATTCCAGTTGTCTACTACGTCACAAATTAAATTTCAAGTTGGGTTCCAATATGCTTGCACCATCCCACCTGACATATAGTGTAATCGCATCCCGATTACCACTTTAAATGAGTGGTCATATCTTCATAATTTATTTTTTATTAACAATGTTATTGGTAACAATTTTTATTTATTTCTTTTATTCTCTTAATAAAATTATGACATGAGTACGTTTTACAAGTTGAAAGTACATTTAGAGGTTGTTTGTTACTTTCCCGTAATCCCGTCAATTACATTTGCTAATAAAATACGTATAGGAGAAAATTTGTATTTTTTATGAATTACAATCTTCAGTTGTCAGTTGAGATCTTATCTTTAATGGTGAAGTGTTATCTTTCATCAAATATGTAAGTAGTAGCAAGCACAATATATTTATAAAAATTATATATATAAATATAGCATAAAAAAGATAAATATGTAATTGAATAACTTTTATACTTTTTCTTTTGAAACTAACTCTATTACAATGTAGTATCTGTTCATAAACTAGTTTCTCAAGTGTCAATGTCACCTTCACTGAAGCTCAAACCCACGACTTCTCATATGGGAATCCAACCTTAGTGCCATTATACTTTTTCAATTACCTTGGAATAAAAAGAACCTTAAGGTGTGTTTGGTTGATGGGTTTTGCCCATAGGAATGAGTATGAAAGTGATTGTTATTGTTTGGTTGATAGGTTTTTAGAACACTACTATGGATTTTGAATACCCCATCAATTGAAAAATCCATATCCAAATAAAATAATGATCTCATGTCCTTATTCATTCTCAAGCACTACTATTAGTAAACATTCTCATTCCACCTTACTACCAAACATGTTAAATACTTTCACCAAAACTCATTACCATTACCATTACCAAGTATTTGATACTCATTCTGATTCCAATTCCCATGTTGGAAATATTCCATTCAAAGGACATCATTTACGGACATAGTTATGTGGCAGCATGAATTGCGCTAGTGTGTGGATGTGGCTGGTTGAATGTCTCTTAGTCCTGTACTATAAAAGGGGCAGCCCTCCTTTGTCTAAAACACACCAAGAAGAAATATCTTCTTCTTCATTCCTTCTTCGTTACTAATATATATTATATAATATATATTATAATATATAGTTTCGTGCTTGCCTGTTCAAGTCTGAGCAATAGTGAGGTTCGCCTACGTGATTACTAGTGCAAGCTATCCGTAGTAGGTCTGTGTAGCCTGTCGAAAGCGTGCCAGGGTTCTAACTGCACCGTTACCAGGCAAATAACGCTTTTAAGGTAGTGTTATTGTAACACGGCACAGATTTCCTTTCAACCATACACCAATAGTGTCCGTGCTTCTTAAAAGGCTTCCAGATCGTGCGTTGACATTGCAATTTTCCCCAACAGTTAAAAGCATTATTTGTGCAACAGTCAACCTTTAGCGTTATGGCACCTTATGTCATACCCGATCTATCAAAGATCACTATGCTCGATGGGAAAAATTACAATAGGTGGGCTCAAAGAATGCATATTTTCTTAAAACAATTAAAGTTGGTTTACGTGCTATATTCAGTTGCACCTGAACCTACTCCAACAGTGTTCTCTCCGTTTGGTGCTACAAAATGTAACCATGAACCTGATTACACTCCGGGTGAAGAATCGAGAGAAAGCAGTCCTGAAATAGATTACATTCCGGGTCAAGAACCGGGTGTAACTCTGATTCAATTTAGAAATGACAATGCGGCAGCCAGAGGATACCTGCTGTCACAAATGAATGACGATTTGTTCGACGTCTATGTCAAACAAGATTCGGCAAAAGTCATTTGGGAATCACTGTCAGATGAGTACGGTGCCAATGGAACTGAAAATCAAAGTGTCAGAACCGTCTACAACGAAAGGAGTAGAAAAATCAAGAAGTTTAAAGGAAGGTGTTTTGCGTGCAGAAAGCAAGGACACCGAGCACACCAGTGCTACCATCACAAGGGCAAAACTAGCAAAAGTCAATCTGACAGAGCAAGATGAGTATTGAGTCTCTTTAAATAAATAGTTATTTTGAGTAACTATATTTGCTCTAGTTCTAAGGGTTCGCATGAAGTATGGTTATCTTAGTACTGAATTCTAGTTGAGCTGTCTAGATTTTGATTACTTAGTAGTACTTATTTCTTTAGTATTTTGAATACTAATGACATTGATTGAAATAATTCGTGCATAGATATTGCTCAAACTTTTTACTAAAATTATTTGTATAAAAAAAAATAAGAGCATATATCATAGGCTTCAATTGTAATTTAGTGAGAACATGGAAAAGTCATCATTCTTGAACACTCTGTCTAGGAAGATGGTTTTTAAGTAAACTTCGGTTTCACCACTCGACCTGGGAGTTTTTAAGAAGTAGGGTGTTGATCATGCAGGCTAATTAGAAAGCCACTTGATCTTTACCTGAAATGAGGTTGACTTTCATATGTTGTTGAACAATCAAAGCCTTGCAATAGAAATTGTTGAAGTACTGCAATAGTAATATTGATATGCATCCTATGAATGCCACTACAAGAAAAATCACGATTCGCGAAAACACGAAATTCCGTCGCGAATCGCGTTTTGCGACGGAATTTTGCATTTTTGCGACTAAATCTATTCCGTAGTCTCCAGGCTTGTCGTATTTCATTTCGCAACGGAAATAATCCGTCGTGAGCGGTGACTGCGGAAAATAGCAACGGAAATTTCCGTCGCAAAGTAGGTGACGGAAATTATTCCGTCGCGAGTCCGTCTTGATTTTGGCGACGGAAATATTACCTTCCGTAGCCATTGTGTGAAAAAATATTCCGTTGCGAAACTCATTTTTCGTCGCCTATTACCGTCGTGGAATAAAAATACCAAAGATATCAAAGATACTACCAAACCAAAATATCAATTTCAGTCAAAAAATCAAAGAAATACCTAGATTTACAAGCGGTGTCGGCGTTGGCAGCAGCGAGTTACGTCGCAACAGAGACTCAGCGTCGTAGCAGGAGGAGCGACGCAGAACTGAAGCAGGAGGCATGATTCAAAGTGTTGCCGGAAATTTTGGAGGAGCGACGCAGATCGCAGCAGGGAGGCATGATCCGTAGCGTCGCCGGAAATTTTGGAGGAGCGACGCAGATCGCAGCAAGGAGGCACGATCCGTAGCGTCGCCGGAAATTCGGAGTTGTCTAGGATTTTGATTTTGGGTTTCACTTAGATTTTAGAAAATTAGGATTTGGTACTAGTTTGGGAATGAGATAATGTCTCATGATTATTTTTAAATAAGTACTTCCAAAGCATATCAATTAAGATTATATAAGATATGTTTATGTATAGCTAATTGAATTTTGAATTTGTTTATTTAAATCAGTAATTCAAAATATATGATAAGATAATAGAGGAAAGGTTGATTATAGTTGTCACTAAAATAAATTTTTGTAACTTTATAATAACGCTAGTCTTAATATTTAGTTTAAAAATAATAGTCTAAATAAATCTACTTTTGGTTTGAATTTCTCTAAGTCTTCTTAATTCTCTTTTGGGTAGAATTGTCATTGTCTTCATATTCAGTATTTTGTACTCTTCTTTTTTATTGGTAGTGCGTCATGTGCAATTGGGTTACTGGTGGTAGCATAGAGGACAGCGTCATGCAATAAAATTTTGGTGTAAGAAATTTTAGATTTGCCTTGCTATATATATGGGCATTGTCAATTCTTTGGACAATGGTCCTACCGTTTAGAGTCCATGTTCAGATGTATTTCTGATCCACAACTTTGTAGTTAGGTCGCGCATGTCTAACAATGATGTAAGAACAATTTTGTCCGTTAAAAAAACAATAGTACAATATTTGTAAAATAATGTACAATTGTACCATTATAGAAATACATACAAAAAATATTAATACAATAATGACCTAAATCATTCCAATAATGCAAAAACATAATTGAAATATTGTCTTGTTCTAAATAATCAAAAGAAGATTAATTAAATGAAAAAATAAAACTTAACCTAAATTTATTTTAAAAAAGTGCAAGAAAATAATTTTCAAGATTCACCGCTATGTATTTAGTTCATGTTAAAGTGTCTAACTTTATTGGCTCTTATTAAATTTGTAGGTGTAGAAAGAGTTAATATTTTAAATTACAATATTATATACACTCTATTAGGGATTTTGGATTATAATTTTAAATTTTAATTATTAAAGGATTAATTTTTTAAATTACACTCCGATATATATATATATATATATATATATATATATATATATATATATATATATATATATATATGTATATGTATAAATTATAAAACGGCGTCATTTTGGATTAATGATTACAAAAGATATACTTTTCAAATAATTAATTGAGAAAAATTAAATATTTAATTATTTTTCATATTTGTGTATGATTAAAATCTTATTATATTTAAATATTCACTTAAACTTTAATTATTATCTTTAGGTGTGTGTGTACAATTCGGTGAAAATTTGTTTAACGGTCAAATAAAAAAATACACAGACACACACACACTAGTTATAAATTTATAATACGTGCATTGCATGCATGATTAAATTAATGTCCAACAAGAAAATTAAAATAGGTAAATATATAGATGAGAGGCCGAAAAGATAGTGCAATAATTGAAGGTGTAAAAGTAGAATGAAGTGTATAATCGTTTTCTAAAAACGAAAAAAAATAAAAAATAGAATCCATAAAAAAAATGAAAATAGTAAGTTGGATTGAAAGTGATATTTCATTTTAATTATATGTTGTGATAATTTAAGCATGAATAAAATTTTATTTTGCAGATTTTATTTGCCGCAAAATCTAGATGGCTGCATAGTTGGCCCAAATGTTGCCTACTTCAAACTTAATACTAAATGGACACCAAGTAATGCACTACTAAGTCTTCTATTTGTATTTATTACTTCACTTCATTAACTAAGCCTCCGTTTACCAGAGCGTTTAGAGTGATTCATCACTTTTATTTATTTATTTTTAATTATTTGAATGAATTACTAACATTAAAATGTTTGATATTTGTAAAAGTTTTTGTTGTGACAATAAGTGTATAATAAGAATATAAGTGTGCTTAATTGTTTGGTCAATGGTTAAATATTTTTGCGAAGGATCAAACGACCGTTGCAATTCATGTCGTTACCCTTTGTCGTCAAATCTCTCTGAGCCAAACATCACAATAAAATTAATTTGTGTTGCCGATTTCATCGCCATAGTGTGACGGACATGTAGACCGTCACATTTTTTGTTGCCACTGTGTCAACATATTGGTGATAGAATTGATTCTGTGTGTTCCATTCTGTAGCGAAAATAAACTTTATTTAAAAAGTTAAATATTTTCGCAATGGAACAAACGGTCATCGCAATTTTTGTCGCCAACCTTAGACGTCACTTCCCCCCTTTGCACCAACACTCGCAACGGAATGAGTTCTATTGCCGATTCCATCGCCATAGCCCAACAGACATGTTGGGCGTCGCATTTTCTGTCACCACTATGTCAACATATAGGCGACGGAATTGATTTCGTCGTTTATTCTGTAGCGAAAATAAAATTTACTTTAAAAATTAAATATTTTCGCGACGCAAAAATAATCGTCGCAATTTTTGTCGTCATCCTCCGTCGTCAATTCATTGGCACCGAGAATTATGCGGGAGTATTTCCCACTTTGCGCAAAAAATCGCAACAGAATTCACTCTCGTCGCCAATTTTATCGCAAAACCGCGACGAAAATATTAGTCGTTGCATTTTTTTGTCGCCAATTTGGCGACGAAACACCATTCCGTCGCAAAATCTGTCACCAAAATTTGGGCGCCAAGATTTCGCAGGTTTTTTTCTCACTTTGCGCCAAAAAAAACTACGGAATGTAATTTCGTCACCATTTTCGTTGCATTATCGCAACGAAACGCGTTTCGTCGCAAAAACTGTCGCGAAACGGCAACGAATTACGTTCTGTCGCGATGTTTCCGTCGTGATTTGTGATTTTTCTTGTAGTGTGCTTTATATGAGTTTTTCCTCAAGGGAATAGAAAATTGTGCAAGTGGCAACTCTGAAGTCTCATTGTTGAGAGATATTTCCGAGTAAATATGAGCTCGAACATATTCCTTGCGTATGAGATTAATTTCTTATAAGAATATGATGTGAATTTTGTGATTATGTTGTTCAACTTGATGTAACATGTGGACAACATTATTTCTATGGCTTACTAACCATGAGCATTTGTATATATATTATTTAAACTCTTGGTTGAGTCATATTGAAATACCTATAATTCCTAGTTAAAGGGTAATTGTGGTCAATTGAGATAACCAAGTTTGGTGAAATATATTCAATTGTTGAGCTTGTATCAGGCAGAGTGCGAAGTTTCTATAATGCTCTACAAAGCAAATCGGCCAAACTCAGTCTACAAAGGAGCCAATGTTGGGCACCAAAGATCAGTCTGGGTAAGAGATCAAATACATTTGACAAAAAATATTTGCAAGTGTTGCATTGGGGGGTAATAAACTCCTTATATTTTCATCAAAAGTTTCTCTGTGGTATTGAGAATAATGATGAAAGAGAATGTTTCATGTTAAACATGAAAATCTCAAGGGATTATTTACGAGTAAACGAAGTACTCGTCAAAGTGCATGTAAGTTTGGTCAAGAGAATCAACTTACTTGAGGGCTAATTATGAGGATTAGTAACTGAGTCATTGGAAGGACTTAAAGTCCAAGTGGTAATGAATTCGTGGTGGATCCCACTTCTGTGGTCAAACGAAGCCATGAAAAGAGTTACAAAATAGTACACTAGTTGGTCATTCCAATAGTGTGTGTACTTGTGAGGTTGAGCTACAACTCTTAATGAATTCATAACTCTTTGAGAAAGGGTGGTTTTGTTGAAACAAACCTAATGAATTCACCGCATAATGACATGAGTACAAAATGCTCTTGGTGCCTTATACTCAATTGGGATGGTCTATGTTGAGATAGATCTAAAGAGATCCCTAACTTGAGTGGAAAAGGGCTAACCGCCTCTTATGAAAGATAATGGGGTTATCCCAAGAAGCCGAGTGGCTAAGAAACATGGTGATAACCGTGTAATTGTGGGGTGTCCAACACCTTCACCATATTGTGATTCACAAACTGTCATTTGCGTTGCCAATAACAGTGCCTATGATAGAAAGAAAAGACTTACAACTGGTTTATGTCTTTAACTACTCTATAAGCCTTTAATGGTGGTCTATACCGAGATAGACCTGATAGAGTTAAAAGTCTGTATTGAGATGGACTTCACAAGACGTAAAAATCTATAATGTTGTAAGACTTGTCAGAGTTAAAAGTCTATGTTGTGATAGACTTTGACAGGGTATAGTAGAAGTCTATATTTGAGACAGACGTAACATTCCTTAATACTAAGGGTGTTCATAAGAAGTCAAAGAGTTTGACTTTTGTAGGACCTGCCTTTTGAGTTGGTGTGTGCATTCGAGTTCAAAATTTATCTAACCGGTGAGTTCAAGATTCACATCACTTCCGGGAAGAAAATTACTCAGTGTCACTACGTGTCAGTTCAAGTTCTCAAACACTAACATTAAGATCAACTCATTTGTATTGCTCAGACATTGTTGCCTCCTAGCCTTCTGCTTTGAATGTGTGGAGGATTGTTGGAAATAGTCCATTCAAAGGACATCATTTACGGACATAGTTATGTGGCAGCATGAATTGCGCTAGTGTGTGGATGTGGCTGGCTGAATGTCTCTTAGTCTTGTACTATAAAAGGGGCAGCCCTCATTTGTCTAAAACACACCAAGAAGAAATATTTTCTTCTTCATTCCTTCTTCGTTACTAATATATATTATATAATAGATATTATAATATATAATTCCGTGCTTGCCTGTTCAAGTCTGAGCAATAGTGAGGTTCGCCTACGTGATTACTAGTGCAAGCTATCCGTAGTAGGTCTGTGTAGCCTGTCGAAAGCGTGACAGGGTTCTAACTGCACCGTTACCGGGCAAATAACGCTTTTAAGGTAGTGTTATTGTAACACGGCACAAATTTCTTTTCAACCATACACCAATAGTGTCCGTGCTTCTTAAAAGGCTTCCAGATCGTGCGTTGACATTGCAATTTTCCCCAACACCATGTACGAACCAAACACACCCCTACTTGTATTTTTTTTTTCTTTGATTTTAAGGAATCATCATAGTTGACTTGAACTTTCTCAAGTCAAAGCTAAGGCTTCACAATATATGAGAATAATTTTTTCATCTTATAAATTCTTAAGAAAATTTAAACTTCTTTTTTGCTACCAAACTTTTTTTTATTGAATTATAATTACCTTTTACTATTTTTATTCGTAACATCATTACCTACAATGTTATATACGTATTCCAACTTGCAAAACAATAATGCTATAAAGTTAAATAATTAAAAAAAAAAAAAAAAAAAAAAAAAAGGCAATCCTTTTCGGATTTGTAGATGTGAATTGGATGTCTCTTCTTCCAAGCTTGTGCATATATTCCGAATATTGTTGCTCCCTAATTTTTTTTATTCTATTTCTGAGCCCTTCATAATTTATTTTTGGTCAGATTACTAATCATATTAGTCTTTCTATACGAGAAGATGTTCGAATTCTTGACTTCTCTTAAAGGATAATAATGCATGACCATTCACGCCAACCAAACTGATTTGCTCTTCAAGATTTGCGGTATGTAGTGTTTAACATTCTTAGCTTGTTGCCATTTGATGCCATCTGATCATTAAATAAGTGCCTTAATTAATACTTATATTCCATGTGGTAGATAAGTAAATGAGCAATGTGGACATATTATTATATTATTATTATTATTCAGGCCACATGAGGCAAAAGTAGACCCATGCTATCAATTGATTGACACCCTCATGGCCCTATTCATAATTCATCTACACAAATAATTCTCTTTTCCCTGTCATCACTAAAATAAAAAATGTTGCTTCTTATTTATTTCTAAAATACAATGTCGGTTTTGGTCATTTTTGTAAACATTTTATTAAATTTAAATAAAAAAATCAATAATAATAATAATAATAATAAGCAATAGAAGAAGTAAATAAAATTTGATTTCACTTAGCTTCCTTATATTATATAGATGTTTTTAATGTTCTCGTGTTATTTGACAAATACATTCATTGTCGTTTAGTTGGAAGGAAAGAAGGAAGGAATTAGGGAGAAAATGATTGAATCAACAATTCATACATATATGGAGAAGTATGAATTGCAATTCAACAAAATGAGATAATTACAATTCGGTGAAATTACAATCTCTTCCAACCAAACACTATAATTCAACATATTAATTTGAGTTTCATATTTTTATTAATTTCTCGTCCAGGCCTAACATCATATTTAAAAAAAAAAAAAGGGGGGGGGGGGGGAGGGGGGGGGGGGATTGCACTTTCTTTCCTTAAACTAAGTTATCATTGGCGTTGTATTTTTCGTCCCTTTACTAACTAAATATTATAGACGAAATTTGCAATTTTATTATGACTCAGGGACGAAAAGTGAGTACGAAAAGTTAATAAAAGGATAAAAATTGTAACGTTAATGATAATTTAAGGGTAAAAAGTGAACACGATCAACACTTTGAGACGAATTCTACAATTACTGTATAATTTAGGGATGAATTGAAAAGTGTGATTCTTCCTTAAAGAATACCATAATTATTATTGAGGGACCAAATTAAAATAGACACTCAAGAGTCAATTAAGACAATAATTAATAGATCAATTAAGTCTGATCTATACCTAAAATATAACTAATGAACCATTTTTTTTCCTTAAAAATTTAAAAATAAATGAAATTGCATTGTAAACAAGAAGAGATAATTATATAGAGCTTGTAGAGAATCGTCTAGAAGAATGATATGAATTGCATAGAGTTTTAGCTGGCATGCCCCCTAATGCATCATCCACCATGTTCTCATGCCAATTATTTTTCATTTCTTGATTCAATCTTCTCACAAACCCTTCTCTCTTCCCTTCACAATAATTCAAGAATCCGGCCACCGTTCTCGGATCACTGGTACCCTTCCAACAGCCGGAGCCGGAATATTCCGGCAACTCGGCACCCGCCGCCGCCGCCGCCGGCGCTCCACCATTGACGGCTAAAGAAGAAATGTAGTCAACAACACCGTTTATAAGAGTTACCGGAGCGTTACCTTGACCGTCCCATAGCCATATTCGTGCCATGCCACGTTGCACTGCTAAAAACATTGAATGCTTAAAATTTTTCTCGTGCATAATTGAAGGGCTTAGATGAATCACAAACTCGCTGTCGCGCTCGCCGGAGACGGTCGTCGCCGGACGTGATAAGTTCCGGCTAGACAGCCGGAGGGTGACGTGGTTGATGGTCTTCTTGGGGTGATGATCACTCGGCGGGTAAAGGGTATTTTCGGCAAACTCGCTTCTCTCGAGGATTAATCGGATGGCTTGGTCGTTGGACACGTAGAAGAGGTGGAAGCGTTTTCCGGCGAACGTGTCGCCGGCGGCTTCGTTGATGATGGTAATGGAGAACCCCTTGGAAGCTTCATAGGTGGCCCAAACGGAGACTAGAGCAATGCAGGCGATGAAGACCAGCCGGAAACTGAAGTTGTTGAAGTCATTTCGAGATTCCGGCGTGGTTCCGGTGGTATAGCCGTCGGAATATGCGGTGGTTGGTGGGTGGAGTGGGCGGAGGAAATGGTGGTTTTGTGTCTCCTCCATGTTGAGGTTTTAAAATGTGAGCAGGGGAAGAGACAAAGGCTTACACTTATATGTCTTAACAAAAAAAGATAGAATAAAATAAGAGGAATTGAGGATGAAATTGAAATGAATGGCTCAAAAATGGATATAGGAATATAGGGAACGAGGGACCCTATGCGTTTTTCAAATGTCAATTTCTTTATTAAAGTTGAGGTTCCCAAATTTTGTAGCTCATAAAATTGATGAGATTTAAATTAACTCACTTGCCAATAACTTGTGGTTTACTGGTACGGAGTGACTCTTCGAGATGAGAGATCATGAACTTATGTTTCAGTAGGTTAAGAAAGTAATTATAAACAGATACTACATTGTAATAGAGTCAGTAGTACTCAAAAAAAAAAAAAATTAACTCACTTAACTCAATTGTTTCAATATTTGTCATCTACTAAATATTTCGTCCCCCCAACTATTCCTATGCTGGTTGTGTAATTGAGGGGTGTTGACGTGTCGTAGGTTGGCTAGGTATTTTGAGTCAGTGTCCTACTATTTTATATGTAGATCAGTGAATGTGGTGGCCCATGCTCTTAGAGCATCCACATTAGTTGGGGAGAATTGAGGGATAATGTAAGAGTGATTAGGAGAGAGAATGTGGGAAGGGGATGAAAAAAAAAAACAAAAAAAAACCAAAATAAAAAAACAAAAGCAAAAAAATAAAAATAAAAAAAAGAATTGTCAGGCGCGCCTGACGCGCCCGCGTGGGCGGGCTGCTGTGCGCGAAACGCGCACAGCAGCCCCATGTTTTTTTTTTTTCTTCCTCTTTTTCTGCCATTATTTCCTATTTTGCAGATGAATTCTTCCCTAATTAATTCTCCCCCACATTAGCTATAAACTTGAATGGAGTGAATTAATGCTGCATTCTCCCCACATTATCCACTAGTGTGGATGCTCTTACACAAGTCACAAATCTCAGTATGATTTTATTATTAGGCATGTTCCTATTCTTTCGTGTATTCAACACTTTTTCTCGATTGCTTAATATATAAGTTGTTTTTAGTTTTCAAAGAAAAAAAAAAAAAAGAAGTAAACCTTCTCTGAGAAACAAAAAGAAAAATAGGTTTGATAGACCTTCATTGGAGCTCATTAGGAAGGTGTACACAAGTTCAAACTTTATTAGGAGCTCATTTTATATTTTTAATTTTATTGTCAATGCTAACTCTGTTATTACTCCATATTTTGTTAAATGCAATTAGCCAATAATTATTTATTCGAAAAGGGTGGTTAAGTGAGTGGAGCATAATTTTTGCGTATAGGTTAATTAAAGTACTTCCTTTATCTCATTTTATGTATCAAATTTACTATTTATTAGTCAAATTAACTTTTTATTCATTGCTTATTTTTCTTTAGTAATTTTTATTTAATTTAATTTTTTTGTGTGTGTTAATAGTACTTTTAATGTAGTTTTTAAAATATATAAATTTTATATATATTAATACAAAACTGAATATTATGAAAATTTTTTAAAAATAACTTCATTCAACTCTTGTTAATCGAATTAGATAAATAAAATGGAACGGATGCCGGATGTGTATATAAATATGTTAGAGGCATGTTTATAAAATTTAGATTATGGTATGTACTGCGTGGTGCCACGTGCCCACGTCATTAAGCATTGATGTATTGTACCCATCTCATGTCATCATCAAATAAATGAATGTGACAATAACAGTGTCTCAATGAATCTGTTATTGTTTGGTTCTTATCTACCAGTTTTGTTTTTTCTTTTTTCTTCTTTGATCGAAGGGTCCGCCACTCCACGGGCAGTTGGAATTCACATTCACTTGGTGGTTGCTCTCACTCCGTTCTACCACTGTTATGCATTACCTACCAGCTTTTTATTCAAACAATACATTGGTACTTTGGTAGGTATATTGTAATTAATACCATTTCGGAATTTAGAGAAAATGGTTAAATATGCCCTTAAACTTTATCTCAAAAGTCAATTAGGTTCTTAAATTATATAAAAGTGTAATTAAATTCTTAAACATGTCAAATTGAGTCAATGAAGCTCAAAAACCAATAAATAACCTGTTATTACAGATCATTTCAATTCCGGCGACCGACGACAAAATCCGACCACCGTCGTCAGATTCCGACCGTCCGATCGTCTTCTTCGTTGGAGAAGACAACCAGATCTAGTCGTCTTCTTCACTGGAGAAGGCGATCGTCCAGTCGTCTTCTCCAGTGGAAGACGGCTGGATGGCCGAAATCTGACGACGGTGGCCGGATTTTGTCGCCGGAATCCGTCGCTGAAATTGAACTTCATTGACCTAAATTGACATGTTTGAGGGTTTAATTGCACTTTTTTAAAGTTTAGGGACCTAATTAACCTTTGGAGTAAAGTTTAAGGGGCTAATTGACCCTTTTCTCATGAATATATACTACGCTCAAACTAATTGCTTTTAAAAAACATATATATTATAATATTTTCCGAAATCAAATTTTATTTTGAATCCATTATCTATACTATATATAAAAACAAAATCCTGAAATTTTAACTTCTCGCCCAATTCCTAAAAAATCTCTCTTCCTAATAAAATATATTTATTTCTACATTCCCATTCGTACAATAATTCTGGGTTAAAATTCTATTCTAATATTATAAAATTGTGTAATACTATTCCTATTCTAATCTATATCTATACTATATATCTGTGTTGCAAAAATCGCGCCGCTGGCCGCGGTGAGGAAGGTCGGAATCGGCCTCCTCCGCGGCCGCCTCGCCGGCTGAATCGGCGATTAATTTTTTTTATTTTATTTTTTTAAAGTTGTAAAGTGTCAAAAGTTCGGCAAGGCATAACTTTTGACTTAGTTGTCCGTTTTGGACAATTTTTTTTTTTGAAATCGCGTATTTTTTTGAAATCTATCCACCGCAAATTGCTGTAGGCGGTTTGTCCCACCAATTTCTAAAAAAAATGCTTTATTAAATAGTTTCTAAGAAAAAAATATGAGAACCTTATGTTTTTAATGAATTTTTAAAATTTTTAATTAAAAATTTGTCCCGTGCATTATTTAATAATCTATCTTTATAATTGGTCAAATTATTTAATTATGGTAAATTAGGGAATAATTAATGATGGTAATAGAAATCCTAGAAGAATATAGAATTGAAGAATATTTAATTATTGTTATATTATTATTGTAACTCACGGAATATAATACAAGAATATTTAATTATGGTTATATTATTATTGTGCCTCACGGCTATTATATACTAACAAAATTTGAAAAGAAACTAATAATAATAATATAAGTGGTAATAATAATATCTAAAAGTAATTAAGTGTTAATAATAATAGTAAAAATATTAACGTAAGAATTATAACATAGAATAAATAGTAATAATTAATAACTATAGTCTATGATTAAATTTGGAATTGTCAGGAAAGATAAGCGACCTCTGGTGAAATTAACTCTTAAATAATTATATATCGATTTAAATATTCTTAATATATTACAACAATTCCATTTCGTGCATCGCACGGGTGAAAATACTAGTTATTTATTTTTTTTTAAAAAAAACTTCCCAATATTTATTTATCGCATTCACCCGCCTTTTGAGGTTAAGCTTATCACGTTGATACTAGGGGTGGGCGTAATTTGAATTATCCGAACTACCACCCAAAATTCGAACTGAATTTTAAATTTTGGATGAACCCGAATAGTTATCAATTTGAATATTTTAAAATTTGATATATTCGAATTTAGTTCGGATATGGGGTGTTAAAAATTTATCCATACCCGAACCAAAATATGAACTAATCGAAATTTTATTATAAATATAATAATATAAATTATATATTTAATTTTAAATGTATTTCATAATTAATAATATATTAATTCTCAAAAGTCTCTTAATTAGTAATTAGTAATTTGTCTTATTTTTAGTTGATAGTATATCGAAAAATATAAATACAAAAATATACGGAGCAATTAAATTGTTAAAAAATTCAAAATTGATACAAATTAAATAAAATTTTGGGTATATCCAACTAATTCGAAATAAACTTGAAATAACTTCACCCAAATTGAATATATCGGGTGTCAAAAACATCACCTAAAATTTTCAGATATTTGAAATAAAATTCGGGTGTCACCCGAACTGAACCGACGCCCGCCCCTAGTTGATACAAACAGATACACACACAAAGACTTAGGCACTTAGCATCCAATGAGAACAAACCCTATTTGAAGAGAAATGGAATTGAAATTCCATGGAAAATAAATTCCAGGAAAATTGATTCAATTGTTTGGTTGGTGAAAATGAAATTACTGGGAATATGGATTCCATTGTTTGGTTGGATTTAGAAAGATAAGGAATAATGAATATAAAGACCAACATGCCCTTAAAAAGATGAATGAATAAATAGGTGTATATGTAATTAAGAAATTTTCATAAGGGTAAAATGGTACACTCATGTTATTTTTCTTCCCAATCCTTGTGGAAAACAAAATTCCACCCCTTTGCAAAGAATTCATTTTCCTCAACTTTGAGGAATCCATTTTACAATGGAAAATGTTTTCCATCCAACCAAACAACATAAACCAACATTTTCCTTCACTTTGAAGAAAACATTTTCTATGGAAAATGTTTTCCATCCAACCAAACACCCCCTAAGAGAAAACTAAGAATCAATTTTAATTTTATATTTGTAAAAATGAGACGGATCATATCAATTTTTTTTTTTTTTTTAAATGCAATGACATTTTTGTAATTATCATCTTTTAAATCTAAACTGTAAATGTTAAACCCTAAGCAGTCAAAAGTGAACTCATTGTTGGTGATAATGAACCAAAGTCGATTTAATATCTCAAAATAGTATTTATATATACATAAGAAAATATATAAAATACTATTCGATATATATATCCGAAATATATATATATATATATATATATATATATATATATATATATATATATATATATATACACACACACACGAATATATATAAAACGAGTCCAAAGGTCATATATACATATATATCTACGAAAAAGATATAGCAATATATATCAACCAAAATTGGAACTTATAATCCTCTTGATTATAATTCCAATCCAACGACTATATCAAGTAGCGAGGATTTTTGCTTAGAAGCATAATCCAAATCGAAAGAAGAAGGAGATTGGCTCGTGTTTGGGTATAGGATTTTTAGCGCGAGTCAAGAGGTCACTCTTTCCTTAAGACCTTATTTGCCACCTCCCAAAAGTGCTAGGAGCGTTGTGGCCTAGGTTTCCCAGGATAAAACGTGCTACTATTTGACGTTTGAGCACTGGTCAAATCTTCTTCCCAAACCAATGTGGGACAAAGCTCACTTTTTCCCTTCATTTTTCCAACTCAATTTCGGTCTAAACAACTTTTGTGATCTAGTGTAGTCCTAGACTTTTGTGTTTTCGTTTAATTTTATCTTACGTTTGTTATTCCATCAAATTGGTGTTAAATAAAGAAACAATTCAATAATCTCAATATTGATCTCTCTTTACTCCCGGCCTGCAAAGTGTAAAATTTTTCTTTCTTTACGAATTATTTCCAAATTTGTTAATATAAAATTTGATTGGTATGTATTACACAAGTGTTACCCATAAAACAAAGGGTGGGGCGTGGGGGATAGCTTTACGTGTCAATATGGCGCTTGTTGGCCATGCGCCTGGCTCTCTTTCTCTAGAGAGACAGTTTTCTCCGGCGAATGAATTCTCCCCCCTTTCTCCCCTCCCTTCTTCCCTCAAAATAGTGCATTGGAGATGCCCTTACGTAGCTAATTTAAGATACAGCCAAAATTTGGGTAGACACCTTATCCATATGCATTTGTGTATACGAGAGTGTGAATCTTGTTCTTGAGCATAAAGACAAAGTCTGCAACTTTAATATTCTCACTCTTCAAAGAATTCCCATTTTCATGAAACATCCTGAGCATTCAAAAGATCATAACACAAAATGGCACCATGTTTCTTTGCAGTCGCTCCATCATCACCTTCCATCTCAAAGTTCATCTCGGAGCAGCCATACCTTTCAATGCTGGAAAACAAATGCACCTCCATGAAAGACCTCAAGAAGATCCATGCCCAGCTCATCAAAACTGGCCTAATCAATGACCCCATTGCAGCTAGCAGAGTCTTGGCCTTCTCTGCTACATCCCCTGCCTCTGACATCAACTATGCGTTCCTACTCTTCAATCAGATGAAAATCAGAAACCTTTTCGCTTGGAACACTATGATCAGAGGCTTTTCTCAAAGCTCAGCCCCTGAAAATGCAATCTTTTTGTTCATTGATATGTTAGTGAATTCGGGCGTTGAACCGGGTAGGCTTACTTATCCCTCGGTGTTTAAGGCGTATACCAGAATTGGGTTGGCCAGAGATGGAGCTCAGCTTCATGGAAGAGTCATTAAATTAGGTTTGGATTTGGATACATATGTGCGAAACGCAGTTATTCACATGTATGCTAGTTGTGGGTTTTTGAGTGAAGCGAGGATGTTGTTTGATGAGGATAAGGTTGTGGACGCTGTGACTTGGAATTCTATGGTTATGGGGCTTGCTAAATGTGGTGAAATTGACGACTCCCGGAAGCTGTTCGATAAAATGCCTCTAAGAACTGATGTTTCTTGGAATAGTATGATCAGTGGGTATGTTAGAAATGGGAAGTGGGTTGAGGCATTGGAACTCTTCAGGAGAATGCAATATGAAAATATCGAGCCTAGCGAGTTTACATTGGTGAGCCTGTTGAACGCGTGTGCTCGATTAGGAGCACTGGAACAAGGGGAATGGGTTTGTAACTATATCAAGAAGAAAAAGATTGATTTGAATGTCATAGTTGTCACAGCAATTATAGACATGTATTGCAAGTGTGGTAGTGTTCAGATGGCTCGAGAAGCCTTCGAGACAGCCCCAATCAAAGGATTATCTTCTTGGAACTCGATGGTTTTGGGCTTAGCGAACAATGGATTTGGGAAGGAAGCAATTCAGATGTTCTCAAGGCTTGAATCTTCAAATCTTGAACCCGATTCTGTGAGCTTCATTGGTGCTCTGATAGCCTGTAATCACTCGGGTTTGGTAGAGAGAGCAAAATACTATTTCACATCGATGAGAGAGAAGTATGAGATTGAACCATCAATAAAGCACTATGGTTGCTTAATTGACACCCTAGGCCGAGCGGGGCTACTTGAAGAAGCAGAAGAGATCATAAGAAGTATGCCAATGGAGCCTGATGCCGCTATCTGGGGATCTCTGCTGTCAGCATGTCGGGCTCATGGAGACTTGGAAATGGCAAAATGGGCTGCAAGGAATTTGAACGAGTTGGACGCAAATGAGGGCAGCGGTTATGTTTCAATGTCTAATATGTATGCAGCCTCGGGGGATTACCAGAGCGCAATAGACGAAAGAATCTCAATGAAGGAGAAGCAGATAAAGAAGCAACCAGGTTGCAGTTTAATAGAAGTGAACGGGGAAGTTCACGAGTTTATAGCCGGAGGAATGTTTCATTCTGAACTCCAAGAAATTCAATCTTTGCTCGAAGGCCTTGGGGAGATTGTTGCTTAATAAACGAGGTAAAACTCTAAACTCAAATGCTCAATATTACTTGATTATTCAATAGTATTTCAAAGAAATAGCTAGATAGATGATAGTTTCATACTTTCATGTTCATATGTATGATCTGATTTCTGGTAAATAGGTCACCATACCGAAAAGGACACTGCAAATTGAAGAAAGACTCGGTAAAATCTGCAAACTTAATAATGTGATAATGCTTAATTCGAGTGATGGCAGCTGAAGGGCTAGTGCACCAAGTTTAGTTTATTTGTTCTCAAACTTACTACACTACATAAATTAAAGAATTATCATTGTCTGTTGATGAAGGCAATTAACATGAAAGGAAGATCTGTTAAGAGTTAGGATGAGGGGAAATATTGGTACACTAGGCTAATAATAATTAAATTTGATTATTTGAAGTTGGTGTTACTTAACCATCTCCTAATTTCCAACCTTTCTTTTGTGTTCTGCATTAAATTTATGTGTAAAATCCCCTACTTAATCGCAGATTGCAGAGGCAAGATCGGCATTGCCTCTAGTTTTCTGCAAGTAAGAAAGAACAAAGTGGGGAAAAAATGGCTGGTGCTGAGAGGGTGGTGAATCAGAACCAAGAACTTGTAGCTACTGCCAAGTTGCCCAAGGCAGTGCCGGTAGGAGAAGCGATAAGGAGGCCTCGGGGCCGGCCAGCAGGGTCGAAGAACAAGCCCAAACCGCCAATCATCATTACGAGGGACAGCGCGAATGCCCTGAAAGCGCACGCGATGGAGGTAAGCTCGGGGTGCGATGTGAACGAAAGCCTAGTGAACTTTGCGAGGAGAAAGCAAAGGGGCATTTCCGTGCTGAGTGCCACGGGGTGTGTGACCAACGTGACACTCCGCCAACCGGCCTCTTCGGGGGCCATTGTGACACTCCACGGGAGGTTCGAGATCCTGTCTCTGCTTGGCTCCATCCTCCCCCCGCCCGCACCCCCAGGCGTCACGGGGCTGACCATCTACCTAGCCGGGGCTCAGGGGCAGGTGGTGGGAGGCTGCGTCGTCGGCGCACTCATCGCCTCTGGGCCCGTGGTGATCATGGCCGCCACTTTCTTGAACGCCACTTTCGACAGGCTGCCATTACACGATGATCAAGTGGTTTCTGCCGCCAATCAGCAGTACCAAAACAACCATCACTCCCATCAAAATGTTGAGGTCTCAGACATCTATGGCTTGCCACAGAATCTCCTCACCAATGGTGCTTTACACCCTGCAGAGGTCTATTCCTGGGCACCACCCAAGAACTTATCAAAACCATAGATCACTCCACTCCAGTCCTCCGGGCTGATCCACAAATTCATCAAAGCCATAAAGCTCCAGTCTTTTATTTACTTAATTTCAGTTCTCAAAAAAAAAAAAAATATTGTAACTTCTACAGATTATAATCATTCAATGTATGACTTCTCTTATACCTTATCCTATGTTAGTTTACCAGATACAGGGGTAGAACTGTCCAATGTACTCTCCGTCAATATCACAGAAATTAAATAAAAGCTTTAATTTCAAGTTTCCAATACTATCTTTGTTTATACAGGGAGTCTGTCTCACTTTATCTGTCATACTATCTTTTTAAATTTGATTTTTTTGGTATTTAATAATACTTTTAGTGTAGTTGCTAAATATATAAATTTTGTATACTGATACTAAGCTTAATATTATGAAAAATTGAATAAAAAATAACTTCAATCAAGTATCGTTAATCGAATCGACACATAAAACGGGACGGAGGGAGTAATATATTAAAATAATTGTTATTATGTGGTTCATACAAAAAACGTACAACATTGCAAAATATCTATATATATATATAAAGGAAGCCGCTTCTTATCAAAAAAAAAAAATCAAAATTGTTTTTCAGCCACAATATTCTACGGCGTCGTTTTCCTTTAACTTATAAAGTCTGATTTCAAAAATTTTGTTTCTCCCGCCTATTTAGATTGTGATAAGATAGTTGTGATCTTACTCTTACAATTTATGGGAGTGAGCTATTATCTACTCCATATTTAGTGTTGTAATCAGATTGGGTTGCGTGTAAAAGTAGTGTGGATGGGTATGGGATTGCTTACAAGTACATGTACTCTATTATTATTTATACATTGCTCCCGCTCACTTCCTCGGCTATAAATACGTGCTTATTGTGAGGTTGAGCTTCAATGCAAAAACAAAGCTAAGTGTGGTAAATTACAAGGTTGAGATTGCTGATCCCTTATGCAATTCAAATAGAAATCTAAGTTGTCAAAGATCCTGTTTAATGCTTTGTTTTCTGCCTTGCAGTGTCATCATGTCTGGCCAGTTTATTGTGGGGGGTCAGCTTCATCCTCAGCAAACTTCAAAGGCTATAAGGTTGCGTTGTGTGCGTTCTTACGTTGTTACTGAAAACAAAGGCGAAAAGTTAATAAGAAGTCAAGAATGTATATTTCATGATCAAGAAGTTTGTCAATTATATCTATATCTACCATTGTTTGAATTCTTATTCTTATGTTTGGCACCTCTTATATTTTTAATATCTAACTTTGTTGTTTACCATTTTTGTTCTAAATACAGGGTCTGTTCATCCATGTCCATATACCTAAGGATGTTGTGGCAAAATATAAGAACATATTCAAGGAGGGTAAAGTGTATGGCATTAGAAACTTCCTATGCATCACTAACTTCTTCAAGTATAAAACAAGCCCTCATCGTTACATGATGAAGATCAAACACGATACACTTGTGAAGGAATATAAGTGTGTGAATTTTCCCAAAACAATGTTTCGCTTCAAGAGTTTTGAAGACATACTTTCAAAGCAGGGAATTGATGAGAAAGTCTTCGATAGGTTATATTAAAATAAAAATTCTAAAGTCAATATGATTTATTACCTCTATTATGATGTTATGTTTTATTTAACTACTATGCTGTTTTTTCTAAATTCAGATGTCCTTGGTCGTATTGTGGAGATATATTCTCCAGTGGAGAAGCTAATAGCAGGGAAGAAGGCTAGACTAATTGACTTTGTGCTTGAAGATTCTAGGTCTGAATCCTAATTCTGATTTGTCTCTCTAATTTTGATTTGAAACTTCTATCTTATGCTTTTTCTGCTGGTTTTAAAATGGTATGCAGTCAGAGGCAGATTAAGTGTACATTGTGGGATGAGCATGTGGATCAACTAATTCCATACTTCAACTCAGTTGCTAAGGATCCAGTTATACTGTTGATTCAGCTCTGCAGAGCTAAATTCATGGACAGTGAGTTATATCTCTATTTACTTCTTCTATGTTTTTGGTTTATCCATTTCCCTCTATTTTACATTAATAGGAATAGTTATTAGTAATTACTAATGGGTAAACTAAATGCAAACTGGCTCTGAATATTAAAAAAAAAAAAAAAAACAGACAAACACATGAGACTGTTGCACTCATTAGTAAACAACAATTAATAAACAGTGATACATAAGTAAACAGTCATTTATAATATGCCCGAAATAGTCAGAAATAAACAATTTAGAATAAATAGGCAAAACTGGTCATTTTGCAATCAAAATTATGTCCTATTCACTACTTTTATTTTTCAGATGGTGAAGTGCGCATTTGCAGTTCATTTGATGCTACTCAACTGTTTTTCACACACTCATGCAAAGAATTCCGTGAGTTAAGGAGCAGGTTAGTTTTTCCTCTAATCTATTTTTAGTGTTCTGCTTAATAACTCAGTTGTGTGTTACTAATTTTTATTTACATGTTCTTTATTATTAGCTTTACCAGTAATCATACACCTTTACGGTGTATAGATTCTGAAACCAGATTGTTTGATGGTAGTTTTGGCATTGCTGTGCATCCTAAAAATGTGGTAGTCAGTTCTATTCAAGATATATACTCTAAAAAACAGGTAATCTGATCTCTTCTTCTTTTTTTTTTTTTTTTTTTTCTCTCTCTACTGGCCTTTTTTTCCTACTTTATTTATTTAACTCAATCTTACTTGCAACTAGGGGAGTATTGGGTGGCAGGTATAATTGTT
Source organism: Ipomoea nil (assembly GCF_001879475.1). Taxonomy (NCBI): domain Eukaryota; kingdom Viridiplantae; phylum Streptophyta; class Magnoliopsida; order Solanales; family Convolvulaceae; genus Ipomoea; species Ipomoea nil. The sequence continues at coordinate 3,513,710 of NW_017618707.1, read as the reverse complement.
GATGTAGAGAGTTTAAGTGACGGGTATTACATTTCTTGCAAGAGTAATTCTTGCAAGAAAAAGCTTGCTTCTGATGGTGGTATGATGTATTGTGCTGGGTGTAAGAGTTCTTGGCATGAGGGAGTTGTGAGGTATAGGCTTATTGTCCGTGTTGCTGATCATACTGGTGATGCTCCTATGCTGATGTGGGATCGTGAATGTGCGGAATTGGTTGGTTTGTCAGCTGGTGAATTAAAGGCTAAGTATGCAGTGGTAGGTATTTCTATGTCACATACCTATGTGCTTAAATGGTGAAAATTCACTAAATAGGCTGTGCATGTGTTTTCTGTTTTTAAAACTTTGTAGGGGAATGACTGTATTCCATCTGAGTTAGGGTGTTTGCGTGGCATGTCAATGCTGTTTCTGATTGCTATGAAGAAAGAGCAGGTTGAGAGTTACTATTCCGCATTCACAGTACTTAGGATTTGCAGGGATGAAGCATCTCTTACACAGTACTGCTCGAGTCTATCAGTTGGCATTTCACAACCAACCATTGGTCCAGGTGATGTAGGTGGTTTTCTAGATGAGGAAGATGATGGTGATTTCAGTTCTGAGGTATATTCTTCTATCATTGTTTGGTTAACTTTGCCACTATGGTCTTATTCATTGGCCCTAATGTTATTTCCTACAGGAATGCTTTGGTACTGATAATGAAGAATGTGTTGAGCTGGATGGTGGTTCTCAGGGTGTCAATGTGGAAAAGTTTCGTGGCTTAGATGACATTGAACCTGGTGTAGGTGTTAGTGGTGCTGTTTTGCCTCTTAAGAGGAATCTATTTAAAGACTTTGTGGATGTTGGGGCTTCAAAGAAGGCTAAGGAAGTGGTGGTTAAGGAAGAAAAGTAATAGGTTATTCTATCTTTTTAAATGTAATGTAGAAGTACTAAGTGTTGACTGGTTGCTGTTTTTTGCTATTCCTTTTTGGTGTTTAAGGCTAGAAAATTGCTTAAGCTACAATGTACTCTTAGAAAATAAATATAGTTTTTTTTTCCTATTTTGTGATTGCTCTTTTGGAAGCTGTATTAGCAAGAGTACCTAATGTACTTATCCTTAGTAGTAGTCAGTAAGATCTTTGTAATCTACTTAGTTTTCTAATGTAAAATTACCTACTTATGATTAGAAGCTAATAATTGCAGTTAACCTATACAGTGAGAAGTATTCAAATAAATAATCCAAACACATAATGGAGCTTTGCATCAAAGTATACAAGTAATCGAATCTGGAAAGGAAAAAGAATTGTAATGTTTTTTAAAAAGAGTTCTATAAACAAAAATAAAAAACAATATTGGAAAATTATATATACATACAGTTGTTCACAAGTAATTGGGAAAAAAAGTATCAAATACTTTTTTTTCTTATAAAATTTAATGTTTAATTTCAAATAGTTAGTAGGAGTACATCTAAAAAAAAAAATTTAAAATTTGTCTAGCAATAATTCCATTTGTCTAGAATCCAGAAATTTATAATTCCATTTTTCTTGCAATGCTTCAAATAAATGCTTCAAATTATTTAGAACACATTTTCAAAATACTAATGTCCTTCCAAAGTAAATTTCTGGAAATATATTTATAATCATAATCATATATATTTAATAAATGAACTTTTGAACACTTTTCACTGCAAAGTCCTAATAAAATTGCTAAAATATATCAAGTAGTAGTATAAAAGAATTTGATTTTTGTCAATATAAAACAATGGCATCAGATTCCTTTTTTTTTCATCATTTGCCTCTATTTTAAAAGCATTAGAATTAGTATTGGGTAAAATAAATGAGAACTGTCTCAAAAAAAAAAAAAAAAAAAAAAAAAAAAAAAACAAACAAACAAACAAACAAACAAACAAACACATATAAAATTTTCAGTCAAATTCAAGGTGCATAATACTCAATACATACAGGTACAAATTGTTTTTAAATACACCTATAGCTTCTATCAAGCATTAATTGTTGATTGTAAGGTTTGACTATGTAACTATTTGTTGATAGCGACTTCTTTTCATCTCTATTCAATTTCTTAACTGCCTCTTAAGATGTCTCTATTTAAAGACTTTGGGGATGTTGGGACTTCAAAGAAGGCTAAGGAAGTGGTGGTTAAGGAATAAAAGTAATAGGTTATTCTATTTTTTTAAATGTAATGTAGAAGTACTAAGTGTTGACTGGCTGCTGTTTTTTGCTATTCCTTTTTGGTGTTTAAGGCTAGAAAATTGCTTAAGCTACAATGTACTCTTAGAAAATAGATATAGTCTATTTTCCTATTTTGTGATTGCTCTTTTGGAAGCTGTATTAGCAAGAGTACCTAATGTACACACCATTGAGGTATTTGAGAAGTATTCAAATAAATAATCCAAACACATAATGGAGTTTTGCATCAAAGTATACAAGTAATCGAATCTGGAAAGGAAAGAGAATTGTAATGTTTTTAAAAAAGGGCTCTATAAAGAAAAAAACAATATTGAAAAATTATATATACATACAGTTGTTCACAAGTAATTGGGAAAAAAGTATCAAATACGTTTTTTTCTTATAAAATTTAATGTTTAATTTCAAATAGTTAGTAGGAGTACATCTAAAATAAAAAAAAAAAAATTAAAATTTGTCTAGCAATAATTTCATTTGTCTAGAATCCAGAAATTTATAATTCCATTTTTCTTGCAATGCTTCAAATAAATGCTTCAAATTATTTATAACACATTTTCAAAATACTAATGCCCTTCCAAAGTAAATTTCTGGAAATATATTTATAATCATAATCATATATATTTATATTTAATAAATGAACTTTTGAATACTTTTCACTGCAAAGTCCTAATAAAATTGCTAAATATATCAAGTAGTAGTATAAAAGAATTTGATTGTTGTCAATATAAAACAATGGCATCAGATTCCTTTTTTCATCATTTGCCTCTATTTTAAAAGCATTAGTAATTAGTATTGGGTAAAATAAATGAGAACTGTCTCAAAACAAAAAAAACAAAAAAAAACAAAAAAAAAAAAAACAAAAAACAAACAAACACATATAAAATTTTCAGTCAAATTCAAGATGCACAATACTCAATACATACAGGTACAAATTGTTTTTAAATACACCTATAGCTTCTATCAAGCTTAATTGTTGATTGTAAGGTTTGGCTATGTAACTATTTGTTGATAGCGACTTCTTTTCATCTCTATTCAATTTCCTAACTATATATGCATAGCATTTAAACAGAGCATCTACATGCATTCAATTCATTCACTACCCAAATTTTGCAGGTCTCCAACAAACTATTGCAACAATAATGAAAAAATTGAAAGGATCAACTACCATATGTGGAAAAAGAAAATTGCAGGAAGAAAGTAAAGGTATTATTTTAACATACATGTTTTCCTTTTTTGTAAGTTTAGCAAATAAATTAAGACCTGCAAAACTTTGCCTCAACTTTTCTGCTTTTATGTTCCGATCTGCAATATAAATTGTAGTTCTTTATATGTATGTGCTGAAACATACTCAGTTTCTATATATATGTAAAGCAATTAAGGTAAACATGTCCAGAGTCACTTAATAATTATATTGTCAACTAATCAGATAATAAAGCAATTATAACAAATTAGTTAACACGAATTGGCTATCAGCACCCGTCCACACTGGTAATATAAGCTAAAAAAGCTAAGCTGATTTACCTACATAACAATTTCTTTCACATTCATACTTTTTGTATTCCAAAATGAAGAACAAGTAGATTCACGATGCTCATTAGTCATCACGATTCAAATACACAAATTAAACATGCTACAGGGGATTTGGACAACTATCAAACCAATAACAACAACAAAGTTCTTAATTAAAGTCTGAAAACAAAAACGGAAGTTGTTAAAATTGTGTTTTACCTTACTGATACTGACGATCGTAGCTGATTCTTGCTCTCTGTGGTATGAATTTCGCCTTTGGTGTTCGGTGTAGTAGAAGTCGACGATTTGGAGTATATAGGTTTTTGGTTTTGGTAATTCCGGTATGCATGTTGAACTGAGTAGTATAAATGATTGATTTTTGTGTTTATGGAGGGTAGTATTGTAGAAGATGAGAGTCGGAGAAGACAGATCGCGAAGCTTTCTGTTTGTTATAAACCAGAGCTTTCTGATCGACGATTTGTAGGCTAGAGTTTTCGATGTTCAATGTTTGGGCCCTTTAGTCTGTGGGTTCTGGCCAACGGTAAGGACTCAAAGGGGGAAGACGGAAAGCTTGGTTGATAATGGTGATGGGGTGTTAGATTTGAACTGGAGTTTCTAGAATGAGAAATGTGATAGAGAGAAGGGAAGCCGGAGGTGAATGCGCTTACCATCTACGCTTGCATTTTAATTTTTTTTTATTTAAAATTATTTATTAATGACTTTGTTATAATTGTTGGGTTTTATAATAAATACAATAATACCAATGGAAAAACTTATTTAAATACATTTAGCCATGACCTTTTTTGGGTGTATTTAAATGGTGTTATTGTGTAATTAAATTTAGATTTATTTGTAATGTGTTGATGTCAACATTATGTTGTTGTAAATTGAATATATTTATTTCTGCGTGTTCTTTTTATTGAATATGTATATATGATTTTGTGTATTTTATTGAATTTTAAAATCAAAATTGTTTAAAGCTTTCCGTATAATTTTTTTATATTATTGTAATCATATGTATATGTAATAAATAGTAAAAAACTAAGTATTAGAATGATAATTAAACGAATTTAAGTTAACACTTAGTTTATTATATCCATAAATGTTATGATTAGAATATTGTGACCATATATATTAATATCTACTAATTTTGTGAAATTTATATTCTGGAAGTCTGATGTTAAAATTTTAAAGATTAAATTGAAATTATATACAAGATATATCATATATAATTTTAACATTTATGGGTCATAAATTTAATAGAGTCAAATTTAAATTAATAATTATGCAAAGTAATTTATTGTTTAAATTTGTTTCTATTGAGCTTTAAGTTTGTCAATATATATACTTATATATATATATATATATATATATATATATATATATATATATATGTATGTATGTATGTATGTATGTATGTATGTATGTATGTATGTATGTATGTATGTATGTATGTATGTATGTATTTATTTATTTATTTATTTATTTATATGTGTGTGTGAGAGAGACTCTAAAATAAATGAATTTAATAATTTAGTTCAATTAGTTTAAAATATTTATTCCTTCAATGGGTCTAATCAATATTATATTATTAGGTGCTTATTTGTTTTTTTTTTTTTTTTTTTTGGTTCATTATTCTGTTGATTTGTATATCTTAATTATTTATTAATTGATTTATTCTATTGTAGAGTTGTATATTGACCTTGGAGATCCGATTTTTAAGTGTACTCATTGTAGTGCATTTTTTTGGTCGGAAGAGAGATTGAAGAAGGTAAAAGTGAATGGTGGCCCGAGAGATTCAGTTTGTTGCTCTAATGGAAAAATTAAGTTGCCGATGTTGAATGCTTCACCAAAAATAATTCTTGACTTATTTTTCAAACCGTGTGCACGAAGCAAGCATTTTTTGCAGCATATAAGATCGTATAATAACATGTTTAGCTTCACATCTATGGGAGGTCGTATTGACAAAGAAGTGAATACAGGGAGGGCGCCTCCAATTTTTAGGTTGAATGGACAAAATTTTCATTTGTTGGGTAGTTTGTTACCTATTGAAGGAAATCGACCTAAATTTGCACAATTATACATTCATGACCCTGAAAATGAGATGTGTAATCGATTGAACTCTGTCAGGTATATTATGTCTTATTAATAAATATTATTTCTTTTAATTATACAAACATAATTATAAAGTGATATCGATATATTTTGAATTTTAGGGGGAATAATGATCTCAGCAAACTAGATGAAGATATTGTTGCTGACCTTCAATTAACATTGGATGAAAATAATGTTTTGGTAAAATCATTCCGGATGGCTCGCGATGTAATAGTTACCAATCCGACTGTGCAAGTTAGGATGAAATTGATAGGGAAGCGTAACCAAGATGCCAAAACATATAATTTGCCAACAGTGTCAGAGGTTGCAGCTATCATTGTTGGTGATCTGGATCCCACGTCGGGTCAGCGAGATATATTGATAGAAACAAGATCGGGTGTGCTAAAAAGAATTAGTGAGCTTAATCCAGCATATCTCCCTCTTCATTATCCAATTCTGTTTCCATATGGTGAAAATGGTTATAGAGAAGATATTCCTTTTAATGTTGAACAAAATATTCATACAGGAAGAAGGCATAGTATTTCTCTTCGTGAATACCTATCATTTCGTATTCATGAACGATGTGGTGAGATTTCAACATTTCTATTTGCGAAAAGATTGTTCCAACAATTTTTAGTCGATGGGTATACGATGGTGGAATCTGGGAGATTGTTGTATGTCCATATGCATCAACAGAGTCTGTGTTGTGGATCTTATAGAGGTTTGTTTGACGCATTGACTCGTGGGGAAATTGAACCTGGAACTCAAGGTCGACGAATTGTTTTACCTTCTAGCTTTACGGGTGGTGCACGGTATATGGTTCAAAATTATCAAGATGCAATGGCAATTTGTGCTTGGATTGGTTATCCAAATTTATTCATTACATTTACATGTAATCCAAAATGGCCAGAAATACAACGCTTTTTAGAGCAAAGGCTATTAAAACCATAAGACCGGCCCGATATTCTGTGCCGCGTTTTTAAAATGAAATTGGATTGCTTAATAAGAGAGCTTCGTTCAGGAACTGTTTTCGGTAAAATTTTGGCAGGTCTGTAATCTACAATCCGCTAGCGATGTGTTAACTTTTCTATTCACTTTCTTATCTTTCCGCTTTTGTTTGCAGTGATTTATACTGTTGAATTTCAGAAGCGCGGGTTACCACATGCACACATACTATTGTTCCTTGATCGTGTTGATGCTAACGCGCTCAGTGATAATATCGATTCCATTATTTCAGCCGAGATTCCAAGTATGGATGATGATTTAGAATATTACCAAGCTGTTGAGGAGTTTATGATACACGGTCCATGTGGTGTTGCCAACAAAAAATCTCCGTGCATGGTTAAAGACCGTTGTTCAAAACACTTCCCAAAGAAATTTATGGAATCTTCAGTTATTGATTCCAGTGGTTACCCTATTTACAGGCGTAAGGATGATGACAGGACAATTATGAAAAGTGGTGTTGAGCTGGATAATAGATTTGTTGTGCCCCACAATAGATATTTGCTGCTGAAGTATAGAGCACACATTAATGTTGAGTGGTGTAGTCAATCTCAGTCAATAAAATATTTGTTTAAATATGTCAACAAAGGCAATGACCGAGTTACTGCCCAGTTTTATAAGAGCACTAATTCTGAAGATAGTAGTGAAGTTATTGATGAGATTAATATGTATTATGATTGCCGATATATTTCTCCGTGTGAAGCTGTGTAGCGTTTGTTCAGCTATGACATCCAGTTCCGTAATCCCTCTGTAGAACAGTTAAGCTTCCATCTGCCGAATGAACAAAGCATTGTTTTTTATGATGACTTATCTATTGAGAATGTGCTTGAAAGACAAACAATTAAGAGTAGTATGTTTTTAGCATGGTTTGAAGCTAATAAGAGGTATCCCCGAGCTAGGGAATTGACCTATAGAGAAATGCCTCATTATTTTGTGTGGAAAAGAAAAGAACGTGAATGGCAACCAAGAAGATGTGGTTTTGCTATAGGCCGTATGTTTTATGTGCCACCTGGTACTGGTGAGATCTTCTATCTTAGGTGTTTATTGAATTTAGTTCGTGGTCCAATATCTTTTGAAGAGATTCGCAATGTTGATGGGATTCAATATTCATGTTTCCGTGATGCGTGTTATGCTCGTGGTTTGATTTGTGATGAGAAGAAATATGTTGATGCAATACTTGAAGCAAGCCATTGGTCCACTGCCTCAGCTCTTCGCCGTTTATTCGAGACTTTGTTAACGTCTAATTGTTTACGCCAACCTGAAAAAATTTGGGATGTTGTTTGGCCACTTCTGTGTGAGGATGCAGAGTTCAATCAGCGACAAGAGTTACAAAATCCAGGTAAGTTTGTATTCACGAAATGCCTAATTAACACTATAAAAAAACGCGAATATAGCGATGGCTTTAGCGACGGACATGTTCCGTTGCTAACCTAGTGGTTAGCAACGAATTAGTGACAGATTTTAAATTTTTTGTTAAATGAAACTCTAGCAACGGCCTAGCGACGGATTTTGCGACGAAAAATTTCCGTCGTTAAATACGTATCTAATTTTAGCGGTAAATTTTGGTGCGAAAATTAAAGACAGATTAGTGACGGATTAGCGACGAAATTTTCGCGGTCTTACTTGATTATTTTAATTGCTACAACCTTGCGACGGATATGGAATCCGTCGCTAGATATTACAACATCAATGTGGTTTTTGTTTATATTGTAGCGATAGATATACATATCCGTAGCTATCTTTAGCGACAGATTTATATTTCCGTAGCTAGTTAGCGACGGATATGTATATCCGTCGCTAGATTTATGACGCGCGAATTTCGTAAAATATTATAACGACGGAAGTTGATGTCCGTCGCTAATTTTAGTTAAGGATTTTAACATTTATAAGCTAGCGACAGATATGTTTCCGTCGCTAAGCTTATCCAGTGAATTTTAACATACATAAACTAGCTACGGATCATATTCCGTCGCTAAGCTATTGGATCTTAACATATATAAGCTAGCGACGGATCAGATTCCGTCGCTAAACTTATTCAGTAAATTTGACATGGAAAAGTTAGCGACGGATCACATTCCGTAGCTAATATTAGTTATCGGTATCATATATATATATATATATATATATATATATATATATATATATATATATATATATATATATATATATATATATATATATATATATAGAGAGAGAGAGAGAGAGAGAGAGACGGATAGGTGTCCGTCACTAAGATTATTTATTTGATTTTAAAGTATATATCTAGCAACGGATATTCGTCCGTCGCTAAGGATATTTACTAAGATTTTAACATATGTAATGTAATTATCGCTCAGAGCCCTAGCTACCGGCCTCTTGCATTCGACGGCCTCTTGCTAACAAATTCACCGCTCAGAGCTCTAGCCCTACTCTACCGCCCATCGCCGTTAGTTTCCTCCGACCGCCGACCGCTCGCTGCCTCCAACCGCCAACCGCTCGCTGCCTCTCACTGCCGACCACTCGCTGGGTGTGGAGCGTCTCCGGCGGTTCTGTCTTCTCCCTCCGTACCGGGTGTGGAGCTTCTCCGGCGTTCTCCTATCTCCGGCGTTCCATTTGTCCAGGTAAATCCCAATGTCGAGAGAACAACAAATTTATACCCTTTTGCTCACCAATTTCTAAACGCCATTGAAATACAGAAATGGAGTTCGACAATTAAATGTGCTTTCGTTTCTTTTGGTCGTTGCTTTTCCATTTCTTTCTGATATAAAATAGGTCGGGTCTTCGTTGTTCTGAGTATTTAAAGCGTATTTATTTATCTTACTCTGAAAGCCAAGTATTGAATTAGGCCTAATTGCAATTTTTAATAGTATTATGATGTTGAAAGATATGAATTCAAGGGAGATTAACCAACGAGATTGTTGTAGATAGGAGTAGAAAACAAGGGAGATTGTGGTGACTTTTGTTGACCAATTCAAGGTGAGCAGGTTTGGTGTTCTGAATCTGTATAATAATGGGCAGAGTTAGAATACAGAGTTAGAATCTGTATTTGGATAATTTTTAGATTCTAACTTTAAGCTATATTGTCTCTTCTGGATAGAATACAGGTAGGGCTTGTTTAACTAGAGACTTTTCTGAAAAGCCTCTAGGCCCTCTGCTATGAAACTTTGCCTCTAATTCGGTTTTAAAAGTCATTTTCGCTTTATTATGCAGCACACAGTTATCTTGTTGGTACAAAATTGTGTCAAGATCAGATCAGAACTATTATTTACAAGTTAATCATTTTAGAAGTTAATCAGATCAGATCACTATTATTTACATCATCTAAACAAAGTTTGTTATTTTAGAGTTTGAGGCCATGTGTTTATGGGGAAATAAATACTGGGCTGTTGTGTGTTGTGATCGAGACATGCACAGTTGTTTATTTCTTTCAAAATCAAGAGAATTGAGTGGAGAGAGAGAGAGAGAAGGTGAAGGGTGGGTGGTGTGATGGTAATGTTCCCAGTCTCCTATACAAGGACTGATACTTTATTTTCTTTTCATACATATGGAGTTTCTAATCTTCTACTAATTTTGATTTAACAATATTTAAAACTATTTTCTAGAAGGGACGGTCCAATAAATAGAGTATGATTCTCGTTGTAAAATATTATATGTTCGATTCTTGTTATTATCATCTCAATTGAGCTTGTTGTATACCGTCTCTTTAATGTAATTTGTTAATTATTTCTTTACTAGGATTTCTTGAGAATCCATTGTGTGATAATATATATATATATATATATATATATATATATATATATATATATATATATATATATATATATATATATATATATATATATATATATATATATATATATTTGATTTGATAAAGTGAAGTGTTTAACAGTATGGTGCAAGATGTCACTGGTCTGTCCACTCAAAACTCAGTTTATCACTTGTTAGCTCAAAAACACCTAGAAAGAGATGTGCAATAAATACATAACCTTTGAAATATAGGTAAGAAAAGTTCTTTGCAGGTCATTCAACTGGCGATCTGTAATCAAACAAGTCCTTTATAAAAAAATTAATATATATCGATTATATTGCACATAACAGATTGTTTAGAGCAGTAAACCTGGAAAAAAAAATCATATTTCAACACTGAATATTGAAGGAGAAGCAAAAGTAAGATCAGTCAAAACAAGGAAATGCAAAGGCCAGAAATATGAAGTCAAATGGAGCATTGTGATTGATTTTCAATTTGAATAGTTTATAACAAATGGCAAAGGGTCTGTCCCTTTGCCAACAATATCATGAGAGCCTCTAGCTGTTCTTGGCTGTATATATCCATCCTAAGGGGGGGGTGGGGGGCACCCTTAGGGTGGAGTGTAGGGTTGAAGCAATTGCTTGTTCATATTTCATGATTTGATTTGATTGTTGTTAGAGATGGGTTGGAGAAAATAGAATAGAATAGATGGTTGGTGTAGTGGGGGGCTTTTAGGCTTTGGGTAGAAAGAGAGATTTAAGAGGGGATCTGTTTTGGTTTTTGTCTGATTCTCTTCATTAGTTTGCGCACCTTCAAAAAGAACAGTGCTGTCAACTTTACTGGAAGAATGTTAAAAAAGAATAAAGATTATATACATGAATGTATTTTAAAAAATTTCTTATAACTGGTACATTTTGGAACACATTGGTTGGTTTCACTTCCTAGATGATGATGATAATAATGGATTGATATATGAGAGTCACTTCTGATATCTGGATCCGATGATATGAGAGTATGATTATTTACTTGAATATTTTGCAGACTCAATTATTTACTTGAATCTGCAGGAACCCGAACTTGTTTAAGTTGCAGAGGATAATTATTATTCATCATCAAAAGAGAAGAGAAAGAAGAAATTAAAAAGGTTTGTTGTCTGTTTTGTCTGCATTTTACCTTTGTTCTTTATTTGCCGGATAAACCGCCCGTGGGTACCAGTACCGGATAAACTACAAGCTGAAATAACTCAAATGCAGGTTCAAATGCAAGCTGAAAGAACTCAAATGCAAGTTTAAATGCAAGCTCAAATTGCAAGTTTGATGGATGAGTTGCGTCGCAATGGCATGTTATCCAATCTAAGTACTCAAGCTCAACATTCGGCTAATTCAAATGATGAAACCTTAGGAGATGATTAGATTATATTTATTAGTATATTTGATACTGGTTCTAATGATGTAACATAATACTACTATACATTGTTGTTGTTATTCACTTTGAATGTTATAATATAAATATATTTTATAATTATATTATTCAAGTACTATATTATAGGCTTAATGCATGTTTTTTATATTAATTAGTGGGTACAATTGTTTTATTAATTTTCAAAATTTAGGGACGGACAAATACGATAGTAAGGTAACGAAATAGCAACCAAAAAATTCGTAGTTAAATTTAGCGACGGATATTTTTGTCACTAAGTTGTAGTTAAATCACATTCAATTCAAATAATAATAAAATATTAGCGACGGATAATTTCCGTCGTTATATTAACGATGGACGGTAGTGACGGTCATGTCCGTCGCTATATTTAGCGACGGCAAACTCCGTAGCTAAGTCGTTGCAAATCTCGTCGCCGGAGCATAGTAGTAGCACTTTAACGACGAAATTGTTGTTGCTTTAGCGACGGCATATCCGTCGCTACTTATGGCGACGGACTATTCCATCATTATTCGCTCGCAATAATCGTCTTCGGATCCGTCGTCGAAAGGCATTTAGCGATGGATATATTTCGGCTAGCGACGGAGCATTCCGTCGCTAAGTCTAGCGACGGAAAAAAATTGTCTCGCTAACTTTTAGCGAGGAGGGTTTTTGTGACAGACGGATTCCGTCGCTAATCCGTCGCTAAATACTTTAGCGACGGATTTTCACTATTTAGCGACGGAATTCGTCCGTCGCTATTCTTGTGTTTTTTTTGTAGTGTAAACTATCTATTGTATGATATAATTATTGATTATAACATTTTTATACTACTAAACATTAATATTAGTTTCAAAATTATATATAGATTTATTATTACCAGATGATGTGAAGAAGGAGTATGGTCTGCTTGAATTAGAGAAACTTTTGTCGACATGGAGTAAGAGTTTGGGGGATTACCCGTGTATGCCCGTTCCTGAATTGTCTAGCTTGGCTAATTCTCATAATCGATTACTGTTAGAAGAATTGTCATATGATTGTGCATTGCTGAGCAATGAACATGATGACATGGTAGCAAAGTTAACTACCGAGCAGAGAGATGTTTACGACACAGTTATCGGAGCTGTTTCTGGTACAACAGGTGGTTTGTTTTTTGTTTACGGTTATGGAGGTACTGGGAAGACATTTGTGTGGCGCACTTTGTCGGCTGCACTTCGATCACAGCGCAAGATAGTTCTAAATGTGGCATCCAGTGGTATTGCATCATTATTAATGACTAGAGGGCGCACTGCGCATTCACGATTTGCAATACTGATTATTGTGAATGAGGATTCCACGTGTAATATATCACAGGGGAGTGATTTAGCTGAACTGATTATCAAATGTAGTTTAATTATTTGGGATGAAGCTCCTATGATGCATAAACACTGTTTTGAAGCATTAGATAGAACCATGCGAGATTTGTTACGATTTACAAATCCATTGTGTCCTAATTTACCATTTGGAGGGAAGACTGTTGTACTAGGAGGTGATTTCCGCCAAATATTGCCAGTGATACCAAGGGGTGGTAGACAGGATATTGTTGGTGCTGCTATTAATTCTTCGTATTTGTGGGCTCATTGTACGGTTTTGAGATTGACACAGAATTTGAGATTGCAGAGTGTTGGTACTGATGATGAAAGGCAAGAGTTATCTACTTTTGCTAATTGGATTGCTTCAATCGGTGATGGTGAAGCTGGTGGACCAAATGATGCATGGTGACGTAGAGGTTTCCATTCCACATGAGAATTTGTTGCATACAAATGGTGATCCAATCCAAGGAATTGTGGAAAGTACATTTCCTATGTTTCGAGAACATCAACATGACGCTGATTATTTAATTAGTCGAGCAATTTTGGCACCAACTCTTGAAGTTGTAGACGAAGTTAATGCGTACATGACCAACTTGAATGTTGCCGAGTGTAGGACCTATTTTAGTTCCGATTCGGTCTGCCCCACTGAGAGTACCTCTGATGTTGTGGCTGGGTTACACACTCCGGAGTTATTGAACGGGCTAAAATGTTCTGGGTTACCAAATCATTGCTTAACATTGAAGATTAGGTCTCCTGCTATGTTGTTGCGAAATATTGACCCTTCAGCTGGGTTTTGTAATGGTACACGGTTAATTATTACAAGATTAGCAGACCACGTTGTTGAAGCAAAGCTCTTATTTGGCAATGCAGCAGGCTCCAAAGTTCTGATCCCACGTCTGTCCCTAACACCATCTGACAGTACATTGCCCTTCAAATTTCAAAGGAGGCAGTTCCCGCTTATGCTGTCCTATGCAATGACAATAAATAAAAGTCAAGGACAAACGCTTTCTACTGTTGGCCTACTTCTAAGAAAACCTGTTTTTGTACATGGCCAGCTATATGTTGCATTGTCTAGAGTCAGTTCACCAAGAGGGCTTAAGTTACTCATTTGCAACGAAGATGAAAAGTGTGCTTCTTCAACGATTAATGTTGTGTACAAAGAAGTGTTTAATAATTTATAACAACTATATATTATTAAATCTTTGTTATAAATTGCATATTATTTGGGTGATCTTACTAATTATTTACTATTTTTGCAATCGTATATGTACAATTATGTGTAACTATATACCAGTATATATATATATATATATATATATATATATATATATATATATATATATATATATATATATATATATATTATTTAACTATTTATGAATTTCTTTATTTATTTTCATACCGTGCAACACACGGGTGGAGTACTAGTTATTATTAAAAGTTGATACTTTGGATCTTCTAATCAATATCGAGAGTCAACAAATTAAACCTACACACAACTGGGAGGGTACTGTCTCCCATAAGATCTGCCAATTACATTCGAACATTCCGAAATCGCCGGCCCTCCTCGGCCATGGTACCTCAAGTTGATCTTGTTGAGGATAATGTTCTGACATGGCTCCCTTGCACTACACTCCAAGGCCACCGCCACCTTTGAAGACGACGTCCCCCAGATGTTGTAAAATGTCACGCCTTTTATCTTAACAAGTGACGACTGTTCCCCCTCTCATTCAAAAATAAAAGTATATTAATATTTTTTTAGTTACAAGAAAAACCCACAATCGCTGCTCAAGCGTGTGTGCAGTACAAAATAAATTTTGCATCTCTTGAATTGTAATAAACCAGTTTAAGTTGTCCACAACTGACCCGCTCAAACCAAGAAAGCCAATAGGCCACCCAGTTATGAGTTAAACTTGTAAAAAAAAAAGATATTTTCTTTTTGCTAGACCACAAGGTATCTGAGTATGTCATAACGGTAAGAGGTACCTTTAAATCCATACCATACTCAGATTAATCCCGATTCACATTTGGCCAATGTTGAAAAAATCGCTAGGCGCGATTTTTGCAACATTGCATTTGGCTGATCCAATTAAGAGGCAAAGTACTGATCAGATTGGTTTTTTTCATACAAAATTGAATTTGAAATCCCAACCTCTTTCAAGAGATGAGAGTCACGGTCACTCGAGCCAATCAAGTTGTAGATTATTAATTAGATAGATATAGAATGGTAATTGGACTTACGAAATCGCTGCAATGAGAAAGGCCGGGGCAGTAGGTTTGATCAATGAGGATGGGGTTGTTGACATTCTGCATAGAAATGTAACCAAAGAATACATTGGAAACCGTTCCGGGCACGGAACCGGCGGCCCAGGTTTTGATCCTGACACCGTTTTGCGTGCCGATGAAAGTGCAGTTGATGACTTTAACGTCGGAGACAAAGTCTCCTCGGGACCTGCCGAGGCTGCCGATGCTGATGCCGTGGCCGGGGCCGCAGGTGACTTTGCGGACGAGGATGTTTTTGGAGCCGGTGACCATGGCGACGCAGTCGTCGCCGGTTTGGATGACGGAAGTGGAGATCTTGATGTGGGTGGAAGCTCCGATGCGGATTCCGTCGGTGTTGGGGCTGTCGCCGGGGGAGGTTAGCCTTATGCGGCTGATGTTTACGTTGTGGCATGCGAACAAGTTGATATGGGTGTTCTTGCTGTTTATTGATCTCAAATGATTTATTTTTGCCATCGTCACAAAGTCAAACCTCAATGTCTAAAAAAACAAAAAATGACAAGTTATATATAACAAATGATACAATAATAATGTAGTATTCAACTTCACACAAGAAAAATTATATTTTTCATCATTCAGTTATACCAATGATACAAATTTAATCGCGTGACCATCTTTTAACCCTAACTCACTAACTTGCGATTTTAGTCGTTCAAGGGATTATTTTCACCACTAATTTGTCACTTAATAAAGTGACTGATTTGGTCATTTTAAGGACTAAAGTCGACATTCAATGCAGATTAAGATGGTTAAGCGTATAACTTAAAGACTAAATTTATACCACGGGTATAGTTAGATTACTAAAAATGCAATTTTTCCAGTTTTGAATTGTGAAAAATATTGTAAGAAAGAAAAAAATAGTGAACTTACAACGGGAAGTGGAGAGCAATTGGGATTGGTGGAGCAATCATTATAGGGCCAAGCAGCAAGGCCTTGGCCATCCAAATAGCCACCGCCGTTCACCGACAACCTATCCACATATCGGAACCCTAGCCACGTGTTCATGTTCATGAACTCTCCGGGATTTGTCGGAGCCTTAACAACTCCTTTGATTACAAACGCAATTGGCCCCCGACACGGCCCCAAAAACGTCGTCGACCAAATCTTGAATGTCCCTTTTGGTATCAAAACCCTACTCTTTCCAGGGTATCTACATGCATCCTCCCACGCCTTCAAAAATGCCTAAATTACAACTAAATCATGTTAGAATTTAGATAAAGATCCTATATATATTTTCTCAAACTATTGAAATAGAAATAGTTAAATATCTTTACTGAGATTCGAACAAACATGTAACCTCCCATTTAAAAGAATCACAGCTATGTCGCTTGACCAAGACTTTCAAACCCAATTTTTTTTTTTGAAACAGACTTTCAAACCCAATTTGATCTCAATACATATACAAATTTTTAAACGCATACCAATCTAAAAGTCTAAAACTCAATAAACACACTTTGGGTCAATATCTATTTATCATATTAAACTTCTTATCTCTATTATTAAAAGAAAATGTAAAAATATCAATGTATTTTGGTTATCGTTGTAACTTTTATAATTGTAACTACACGTATTCTAATCATCATAATATTTTGCATAATTTATTAAATTACTTAAAAGTTAATACTTAATAAGAAATAATGGGTAGTAATTATAACTAAACGTTTTACCTTCTTTATATTTGAAAATCTTTTTTCAGAACAGGTATATTAACCATCATAATATTTTGCATAATTTATATTACTTAAATAAGAAAGATTGGGTAATAATTATAATTAAACGTTTTATCTTCTTTATACATCTGAAAATCTTACGTTACGAGGAAACAATGAAAACTACCAAAGTTTGTCACACCATCTATCTGCTACAGTAGTATTATATCATGGGTAAATAGTACGGAGTATTTAGTAAGGTACAAATAACACTCACAAATTTAAAAAAAAAAAAAAAAAAAAGATTGGATGATAGTTAAATACTACAAAAATAATTTTTATTTTTTATTTTAAAAAAAAAAGACAAAAAAAAAAATCAATAAGTTTAATAATCGAGATTTTTTTTTTTAAAGAAAAACATTTTTGAATAAATTATAGCTAGATCAAACACATAATTAATTGAATATTTCACCATTTATGCAGAGTTGATAAATTTATTTTTTTTATTTTTTTTCGAAAACAAAACATGATGTAAAGAAGAAAGGATTTTTTTTTTATGTAAAACAAAATATTAAAACAACAATATTTTCATGTGTATAACAATATGATATTAACATTCATAGGATTTTTGGTGTACCCCTCCTTTTGATCCAAAAAAAAAAAAAAACATTCATAGGATTTTTATTTTTTTTTGAAATAATAGCTACATTAATCTTCAACTAATTTAAAATCGAGTTATAAACTTACCGGACTATTCTCCGACTTTCCATCGGCAATAGCACCATAATCCAAGACATTGAAGTATTTCTGTGGCAGGTGACGTTTAGCACTGGCAATACTCAAGAAGAAGACGATGAACATAAAAACTGGGAAAATAACAGTGGGAGAAGAAGCCATTCCAATCTGTTATTATGCTTTCTACTTATCTGCAAGTGCGTATATATATAGAGAGAGAAGAAGAAGAAGAAGAAGAAGATTTTGATGTTGTCACCGTGATGTTTTCGTGTTGTCTGTCAAAAAAGAAAATAAAATTAAAGAAGAAATTGAAAGAAATCACATATATTTTCTTGATATTCTTCTTAATGTGTTCTGATTTAAGAAGAATTATATACCAGAATAGGAGGTAGGGAGAATTTTGGTGGATGCATATATGGTATATATGTTGCTCCAAATAGTATTAATGCCTGTTGGTATATCCTAATAAAGAAATGAATTAAATGATTGTCATTTTAAATTTAGAATTTAATATTTAATTTACATTTATTGGTCAATGTTTAAGGGGGCGTATTCAGTGATGAATTTTATAAACCTTTAAAGATTTTTATGAATTTTAAAAGTTTGGAATTGGAGGTATACAATTCAAACTTTTAGGAAGTCTTTAAAAGTTAAGGGGTATTTAATCAAGATTTTTAAAAGTCGGGTGGTATTTGATTAATTAAGATTTTTAACGAATCTTTAAGAATCACGCGGTATTCAAAAAGTTATGATTGTCACGGAGCTTATACATATTACGGAATTCGGCAAAATCACTTCTGATAAACGTCGTGCATTTTGAAATGTTAAAAATATGGTCATAATATGGTGGTGCCGACTGAAATTTATTTATTTATTTATTATTGAGTATTTTTAAATACAATTCTATATTTGTTTATTTAATTGTATATTTGTATTTGTGATTCGAAATTTTGTAAAATGTATAATATCAAATTGTGAGATTTATAATATAAATCAATTTGTGATAGATAACAAAATTTGATATTTATTCTTAGTTGAATAATTGTACTTATAATGTGTGTTAATTTGATAGATTTATAGTGTGTTATGCGTGATAATAAGTTTTTTAAATGATTGCTTTGTGTTATATTTTTAAATGCAATTTATATATAAAAAAAAAATTGTCAGATGAAATGAGATATTTTGAAATGTAATTTCAAAATATTGAATATTAAAAAAATATTATTATTCTGATTTATAATGTATTTTATATTTAACTAAACAGTTTTATCCTAATGATATTTGATATTTTGTTAGTAACCTTTTTTTTTTTTTTTTTACCGTATTTTGAATTGAATTGTTTTAATTTTGTCCCTGACATTATTCATGTCTTTGCTAATTCTATACATATTAGTTGGGAGAAGATGAATTAGTTGTTATTGGTTTAATTTGCATTGACCCTAGAATCTCACTAACTCTAATAGAGATTATATTCATAGATTTCCTCAAAAAAAAAAAAAAAAATCATAGATAATGAATACTGTATTTTATCCGTTTCAAAAAGATTCCTATTTGACCAACATACAAATTTAATAGAATATATTTAATATATTAACTAAGAATTATATGTCAATCATGTCCATCTCAAATGCATTGTAAATTATTTTCAGTTTTGCTCATAGAAAATGTAGGGTATATTGGATAATTAAGTTATAAATATTGTGGAATGGTTCCTTGAACCTCCCCCTTTCATTTGTAGCTCTCTCTTTTCTGATATTAATGCATAATTTCGTTGTTCTTCAAAAAAAAAAAAGTTATAAATATTGTAGTCATGAGTGAGAGAGAGAGAGAGAATTAAAAATGTAACATACCAGTACGTACGTTACAGAATTCAAAAGTTGCTGTGTCATAACATCTCAAATACAGTAGACATTAGCACACAAAAAAGAATTCAAACCAAATTTCTCATTAAATGGAAAAACAGATAAACGAAGTAACCGATAAACGACCCCATAGACTCTCACGCAATGATTCATAACAACAAACGTTATCTGTTATAACCCAAAGTAGTTACAGTTAGCGGATATGAACAAAAAAATTAATTGTTTATATCCTGATCATATATACTTTCTGGAAAATATTATAAACAAACACAATTTATAAATATAGCAGGAGTGCAGAAAAAAAACGTATATTTCATTTATGAAATTTTTTTGCTTATCTGTCGGGGGATTGCAGTCCTCAGCTAAAACATCTGTGCCTTGTGACCTCAATGAATATACGTCGTGAGGGAACCAAGATGAGCTTCATTTGATACCCGTTTTTCTCTGGATGATGCTTTCTACTCTGCAAATGTTAGGACATTTTTTCAAACAAGTGAAGCATGTAGATTGCCTGTTTGGTTAAGCTTATTTAATTTGATTATTGAGATTATGGATTAAATAATCCACTTTCTACAAGTTTGGCAAAGACTATGGATGATAGGCTTTACCAAACAGGAGCATAATGCTTAGCAAAATTCATGGAAATGGTAGGCAACAAGAAACTAAGGGGAAATAGTTGCTGGATTTGGTTGAAGATTACCTCTCTCTGACACGATGAACACTATCGAATATTTCCAGCAGTTGTTGTATCTTTGAATTTTCTAGTTTCTCCTTGCTTTCAATTACTAAGCCCGAAAATCTCAAAACAGTGACTAGTTCATCCTCAATTTCTTTCAACTTTAGATCAATATGTTCCAAGAAGTCCTCATATGAGGATATTCCCTTCAAGCTATCAACCCTGTCAGCTTCATTCCATGCGTTCCCACTACCCGATGCCTCCTCGTTATTATTCAACTTGTTATCAGCTTCAAGGTCTGCTACACTGTGATCGAGATATTGCAGTTCTTGATCATTACTAACTTCAACCGCATCCTGGACGTGGACTTGATTTTCGTCTGAATCATTACAATCTCTCTCTTTTGGAGAAACTATTCTAACAGCACTAGGAATATCTTCCGCTTCAATTTCAAGGTCTAAAGAAACATTTCCTATCAGCTGCGTCTCCCTCATAGTTATTGCCTTCAATGAGATTTTTTGTTTTCTAATTAGAAAACGGATACTAAAAGAATAAATTGGTAGGAAATAAATTTTTTAAATCCCCCCACTGCAGATGGAGAAGGGGAAAGAGGGAGAAAACCACTAAAGTTCATTATAGGTACAAAGTAGAACTTTAAACTGTTATATCATCACAAAGGATTGTGGATGTGTGCAATAGTTTGGAAATTTTAAAATTATGAAAAAATATTTATATAGAGTGATTATACGATGTTAAATCCTGGTAACTTCACAGTTTCAACAATGAGAACAACCAATCAGTAAATTGTACCTCGTTAAGTTTTGCAGCAAGCTCATCAAGCAATTCAATGCGATTCTTTGACTTCTCCATTGCTTGCATAACCTTCTTCTTTTGGATTAGCATCTCCCTGGCATCATCCTCCTTTCCAGATTGAACACTAATTGCGGCTTGCCTTCGAAGCTTATCTGCTGCTTCAGACAACCTTAGTAGCCTCAATCTTGCATTATTTGCTGAAGGAAAAAACAGCATGATGTCATGTGAGAAGCATTCCCACGTGAAAGAGCGCATGGGGTCTAGTTTCCACTTTCCACTTCCCACTCCAGAGTGCACATTTAAACAGAGATAGAAGCTTTTCATTTCAGCAGAAATACAAGTGATTCGGAGTACTGTTTAATAGATGCTTTTCGCAACATTATGACAGAAATTTGAATAAGGAGAAAGTAATTTGTATACACAAATTGCAAGATATAGCATTTTCATCGCCCCAAGCATACAGATTACAGACTCACAAGTCACAATCCTCTCTGAGCTTTCTAAGAACCCATTCAGACAATTTTACAAACACATGATAAGCAAGTAAAACTCAACAAGAAAGATATGAACTTTATTCGAAGTTCGGGGAAACCCAAAATCCGCTAAAACTTGAGATAGCGAAACAAAGCAAGAACATCAAGAATTCAGAAAAATCTGGAAGAGTGTGGGGTTAAGTACCTTTGGCCCTTGTCTTGTCGGCTTCCTTGTGAAGATGATCCAACTGTTCCCGGAGCTGGTCTGTGTTGAGGGTTTTAGAAGAAGCGAAGCACGCTGTGGTGGTTGGAACAAGTAGAGGCCTCCATTGAAGAAATGCAGGAGAAGTCCAATTCAGAATCATAATCCTATTTGCTGAAATGTGTAGACAATTGGATTAGCCGATTAGGTCAGAGTTGGGACTTCGGAGTTCGGAAACGACACTGAAGACTAAAGATTGAGAACTGGTAAGTGTCAAGTCAGAACCGCGCTCTTCATCTGTGGGTCGGTCAGTTTGGTTAATAACCGAAATTTTAACCAACTCTCGTAACTGACCGACTAACTTTTATAATTGATACTAGTTTTTTCATGTACTTTGCGCGAATGAGATAATGCCCAATGATTATTTTTAAATAAGTATTTTAAAGTATATCAATGCAATATTATATAGGAGATGTTTATCCGTAGGTAAATAAATGTTGAATTTGTTTATTTAAATCGATAATTTAAAGTATATAAATTGAAAATAATATATGAGAGATTGATTATAATTGTCACTAAAATAAATGTTTGCAATTTTGTAATAACTCTAGTTTAAATACTTAGTTTCAAAATGATAGTCTAAATAAATACTATTTTTAGTTTAAATTTCTCTAATTCTTCATAATTCTCTTTTGGGTAGCATTGTCATTGTTTTCATCTTCAGTGGGCGAGGCTGGCTGCCTACGAGCCCCTGAGGAACTTCCAAGAACGCTAAGTCAACCCAAACAAGTTAATGTGAAAATATGATTGTTGTGCTCTTCCCCTGATCATCCCCTTGCTATGTGTTAATGTGTATCGGTTGTTGTTGATATTGAGTCGTGGCCACTACTGTTGTTGTGCACGTTGTTGATTGGTGATTGTTGATGATCATTGATTGATTATGATTGATTGTCCATGATGAGAAAAGATGAGATGTGATTGGTGGAAAAGAAAATGTTGGTGGTTGGCACAACGAGTGTCCGGTCATTGTATTGAAGGTACAGGCCTAGCGGTTACCATGCTATAGGCACAAACCCACCTTAGACTATCTTGCTAAAGGCATGAGTCAGGTTATAAGTGTTGTGATGCCATGTCAGGGCTATATGCACTGAACATGTTCTTTCTTTTTTATTTTTTTGTTGGTAGTTTGTCATGTGCCATTAGGTTACTGGTGGCAGCATAGAGGGATTCATCATGCAATGAGATTATGGTGTAGAAAGCTTTAGATTTGCATTGTTGCATATATGACTGAGATTTTAGTTGTAATATGGACAATGATGTAAGAACAATTTTATCTGATAAAAAAATAATAGTATAATATTTGTAAAGTAATGTACAATTGTACCATTATAAAAAAAATTACAAAAAATATTAATACCATAATAACCTAAATCATTCTAATAATGCAAAAGCATAATTGAAATATTAAGTTTGTTCTAAATAATCAAAAGAAGATTAATTAAACGTTTTAAAAAAAAAAAAACTTAACCTAAATTTATTATTTTTTTTTAAATCAAGAAAATCAAATGATTTTTAAAGTTCCCGATTTATAATCTTTGATGCTCAACTTTGAATGCTATGTATTTAATCGGGCTAATTACTTTATCAAAGTTTATGTTTAATTTTATATTATATATTTTTTTAATACTTTTTTGAATGATATATTTTTTTAATACATTTTAACATATTCATAATATATGTTTAAAAATTATGCCAACTCTAATCGGGATGAGGTTCGAACCTAAGACCTTACTTATATAAATTAATGAGTATGTTAAGAATAATAAATAGTTAACGGAATATTCCGTTAATAAAGTTTATACTAACGGAATTTAGGGTTATTTTAGGGAAGGAAATAATATAATCGAGGGTAAATATGGAAAATCATTAAAAATTACTAAAATCAAAATAATATTAACCATTCATTTTAAGAAACAATAGGACCGACATTTTTTTGTTCCAGTTAAGGGCCTAACATTATTCGCTCTTATTAAAAGTGTAGATGTAGATGTAGATAATTCATGGATCAACCTTTATAATTGATATAATCGACTCACCAACTTTTATAAGGCATCCTCAATAATGTGAAGATTTTGAAGGGATTTTATAGGTGTGGTTAGAAAAGAGAAAATGGGAAAGGAGAAAAAAAAATTAAAATTTGAATATGTGTGTATATATATATATATATATATATATATATATATATATATATATATATATATATATATATATATATATATATATATATATAAGGTTATAAAAATCGGTCTAGGGCCTAGGCGCTAGGCGTCTCTAGACCGTGGCGATTTCCCCTCTAGGCGCCCGCCTAGCGCCTAACTCAGCCGATTTGGCCGCCTAGCGTCTAAGTTAGTTGAGTTAACTCGTCCATTTCGGTCGAGTTAACCCGATCGGCTTGGCCTATTTTTTTATTAATTGTGTATGTGTGTGTGTGCGTGCATACATATATATAATATGACATATATACACTCGTAGACTAGTTTGATACTCTGAATCTTTGGATGATTTAAGTATTTGAGTATTTTTAATTTTTAATATTGTTTTAATGTTTTTTTTTTTAAACTATTGTTTTGATGTTATGACTTATGAATTATCATTAATTCATTTATTTGGATATGTTATTTGATTAAATTTTGAAAACAACCTCATTAAAATTGTCAAACTGCAAGTCTACCACTGATTTTTTGGCGCCCGCCTAGATTCCGCCTAGACCGCCTAGGCGCTAGGCGCTGTGCGGGTGCCCGACTAGCGCCTAGCGCTTACTGCAACCATAATATATATATATATATATATATATATATATATATATATATATATATATATATATATATTTATATATTTATTTATTTATTTATTTATTTACGCGCCCATGCGGGCGCGAGAATTACGCCTTACGCACGTAAGGCGCATGTTTCTCTCCCATAGTGGGACCCATCCCTTTTGTAAAATCCTCATTTTAACCGGGAGACCCCATCCCTCTCTCTCCTCTCTCTTTTCTTCTCTACCTTGCTATTTTTTTTTCAAAATTTGTACAAAATTTTCTTATTGGGAATGCCCTAACTAATATAACTAAAGCCCACAATTTTAGATCGGTTAAATATAAAGGATTTCTTTTAGTAAAATAACTATATTTATTTTATTTATTTCATTAATACTAAAAGATTAAATTATTAAAGGAAAAAATATCGTAATATTTTTAATCAATTAAAATTAATGTTTTCAAGTACAACAGTAATTTAGTGAGATATAAATAAACTATATTTATACATTATTATAATAAATAAATACCGTGCAATTCAATAAGTGATTGAAATTAATGTGATAGACTATGAACTTGCAAAAGGTAAATGCGGTGAGGTTAGATTTTTTTTATTTTTTATTTTTTTCATTCTTTAGATTAATCTTTGGTTTTTTGTTTTCTCTTGAAAAATCGATAACCGATCAAAAAATCGAAATAATTGAATTTTTTTTACTTTAGTAATCGAAATATTCGGACGGTTCGATTTTCGATCGATCTATTTTTGTTTTGTTTTGTTTGTTTGTTTGTTTTTTTTTTTTTTTTTTTTTTTTTTTTGCTTATCTCTACTTCTGGTTAAGCCATTGAACCATTGTGGCTTGTTTATTTGGAAAATTATACCATATACTATTGTTGATCTTATATTATGGATTCTAGTTCAAAATAATGTTTAGATTATATTAACATATTTTTAGTTAATAAATTATGTATTTATAAATAAATTAAAGACATATAATAATATCTTAACTGTAAATACATATTTTATTAATGACAAATACGTAATATGTTAATTATAATAAGTACATAATTATGTGCCTACATGCTACAGTTAATAAATCATGTATTAACATAATATGTGTCTTCAATTTATTTGTAGGTGCATAATTTATTAACTAAAGTCATATAATGTGTTAGACAAACTATACTATGGATCATGAATAAATGTTAATTTTTAATATATTGAAGGTACATTATTTGTGTATTAAATATTCATTATTTGCAGGGGCGGAGCTACAATGAGGTAGTGCGGGCAAATCCTCCCTCTCCCATCCTCATATATAGTATCTTTGTCCTTGTATATATATAGTATATGTTTATATATAAATAAAATATACAAATATAAAAAACAATTACAGAGTAAAAGATAAGCTAGGTAAGATGGTAAGTTATGCCTTTAACATAAGAAAGGTCATGGGGTTGAATCTCATTGCTTTTATTTATCTATTTATTTATATTAATAGTAAGATGTATGATTTATAATGTGTTCTCTATTTGAATCATTTTATCAAATTAATTATGTTTCATACAACAATATTTATGGGCTTATGACTATGTGTCTATGTTTCTAAGTGTTTTATTTTAATTTCATTTTGGTCATAGATTTATAGGTGTCCGTCCACTTTGTGTATTTTTTCATAATATTTTCCTTTGGTCCTAGTATTATTGTGACATGACCATTTTTTGTCATCCGCCAACAAAATCGTTAAAATGTCGTTAAATACAATGATATTTCGATTTTTTTTTATATATACAAAGTGGGTTGGCCTGCTATATTTTATTTTGATTTTCTTAAAAAAAAACTTCATAATTGAAGATCTAAATACCATTTATTTTATTAAATTTTAACGATTTTGTTGACAGATCATAAAAAATAGTCATGCCACATTACCATAATAATATTAAGACTAAAAAGAAATATGGAGCGTAGGGAACCCTTGGGTTGGGGATTCAACCTTTTGAGAAAAGACTAAAAAGAGAAATATTTTTTAAAACATGACTAAAAGTGAATTACCATCTATAAATCAAGGACCAAAAATGGAATTAACTCTATGCATAAATAAAAATCCTACGTTAGTTGAAACATCTTTCGTGCATTAGGATTAAGAATTAGAGAATAAAGGGCTTCAAATTAACATCAAGACTCCATGGCCCAATGGATAAGGCGCTGGTCTACGAAACCAGAGATTCTGGGTTCAATCCCTAGTGGAGTCGCTGTGTTCTCAAACCTGTATTTTTTTACACTTACAGTCTAGCTTATGGGTTGCCTTTGTTTATTTATAGTTTATACACAACGAAACCTGCAATCTTATGGGTTGCCTTATTGGTTTATTTATAACTCAGGCATAACTAAAATTGTTTCAAAGTAATTTTAAATAATTGCACCATTTTTATTGATTCATAAAATTCAATGTAGACAAATTAATAAATTTATCATACAATTCCATCAATGGAATTGGTTTGGTGAATAGGAAATAAATAATTTTTTTTTTTGAAAGCAGAAATAAATAATTAAATGCATTTGGATTTAATATATGTAATTTTAACGATTTCAATATAGTAAATTTTTAATTAATTATATTTCTCATAATTTTTATTTTTTATGTAATTAATATGACTTGTTTTATCAATAAAATACATGACACCTACTCGTATTGCTTAAACTAAATGTTTCTCCTCCTTGCAATCTTATGGGTTGCCTTCTTGTTTTATTTATTTATAATTTTGACATAACTAAAATTGTTTCAAAATAATTTTAAATAATTGCACAATTTTTATTGAGTCATAAAATTCAATGCATACAAATTAAATTTATAATACAATTCAATCGATGGAATTGATTTGGTCGATAGGAAATAAACAGTAAAATGCATTTGATTTTAATATATGTAATTAAATAAGAAAATGTAACTACAAAGAGTTAATGTCATATGAGGTCCTATGTGTTAGTGTTACTATTATTATTATTATTTCATTATGTAATATAGTTTATATTTGTGTGGTCCTAGAATTAGTCTTGTACAGCTAGTCTACTTGTCAGGAGAGATTAGTGGTAGGATTAGATATACACTTCTGTATTCTCTTTCTGTTGAAACTGAATGAGATAATTGTTCTAATCTGGTATCAGCCTAACCGATCCTTCTGATCGCTTCTCGCTTGCCAAACCACCACCTTTCTTCTCCGATTCCCACCACCCAAAGCCGCCATGTCATCCCGGTCCTCCGATCAGCCCTCCTCCGCCGGCGGTGCACCAACCCCGGCCGGTAACAATCCCCTCCAAGGCGCGCACCATTTTATTTCTATGAAGTTAACAAGCCGAAATTTTCTCTTTTGGAAAACTCAGCTACTGCCGTTTCTCCGTGGGCAGGACCTTATTGGGTTCGTGGACGGCTCCACTCCTTGCCCATCTCCGACGATCGCCGCCACACCCGCCGGCGAGTCAGGCTCCGACGCCACCTCGGTTGATCCGGTTCCCAACCCGGCGTACAAAGTGTGGGTGCAGCAGGACCAGGCGATCCTTTCTCTCCTCAAATCGACGATGTCTGATGAGGTACTCCACCTCGCCGTTGGACGGAACACTGCTGCGGACGTTTGGCGTTCCATTTGCACCACTCTCGGCTCAAACACTCAGGCCCGATGCCTCAACTTGTTGAACCAATTTCAGACGATGAGACAAGTCAACGCGTCTCCGGTGGAATTCCTCGGACGAGCAGAGCTTCTTGTCGAAGCACTTGCCCAGGCCGGCCAGCCTCTCTCGTTGGAAGAGCAAAACCTGTATGTTCTGCGCAGGCTCCGTCCTGAATACCGCACCTACGCTGCATCGCTCACCGCCACCACTCCTCTCACCCTACCGCAAATGGCGGACCATCTCCAGGCTGCGGATTTCTTCCTTGCTGATGATTACGGATCATCAATGGCAGATGGTGTCGCTGCCGGCTCTCACACGGCGCTGTTCGCTGGCCGTGGGCGTGGAGGCAGTCCGTCGCACGGTGATGGGGGTCGCCGAGGCAGCAGGGGTGGCCGGAACAATTACCACGGCCGGGGCGGTCGAAGCGGTAGAGGTGGTCCACGGTGTCAAATATGCCGCTCCCACGGGCATACGACAATCTACTGCTTCAAGAGGTACACCACACCACCACCGCCGGCGCAGGCCAATGTGGCCGTTTCCACTGATCCCGCTGCGGCACAGGTATCTCCGGCGGATTCTTGGTATCCCGACACCGGGGCATCTGCACATGCCACTCCTGATGCTGCTATGTTAAACAATTCGGAGGAGTATGTTGGCCAGGACACGCTACGCGTAGGAAACGGTACAGGTTTGGCTATCTCGCGGATTGGTCATGCATCTATTCCATCCGTGTCAAAACAGTTGGTCATGTCAAATGTGTTACACGTTCCCAAATTAACCGTACCTTTACTTTTTGTGCAAAAATTTGCTAGAGATAATCATGTTTATTTTGAATTTCATGATAATTCTTTTTTTGTGAAGGATTCCAAAACCAAGGTCACGCTCCTTAAAGGTCCAACCTCGGGCGGTTTGTACAAATTACCCGTGTCACGTTCCCACTTCGCGTTTGTGAGTTCCCGTGCTACGCCGGCTGTGTGGCATCGCCGGCTCGGTCACCCGCATACTGTGGTCCAAAATAAAGTCCTTCAGAACTGCTTCGTTCAGGAAAATAAATCTCAAGAGTTGGGGTCGTGTGTAGCTTGTCATCTCGGCAAGTCCTCCCGTTTCAAACTAGATACAGTTCAAGATTCTAGTCATCATGTATTAGACCTTTTGTTTACAGATATCTGGGGCCCTGCTCCTATAGTGTCAAGTAGTGGATGTCGTTATTTCGTTTTATTTGTTGATGACTTCACACGTTTCACTTGGTTTTATCCATTACGGGTAAAATCAGATATCTATAAAATTTTTGATGCGTTTCGTTTGTTGGTAGAGCGACAGTTTTCGCGCTCTATCAAATCAATTCAGTCAGATTTAGGGGGTGAATACCGCAAGTTACATACCACTTTTCAAAACTTGGGTATTGAACACCGGCAGTCATGTGCTTATACACATGAACAAAATGGAAAAGTTGAGCGCCGTAATCGACACATTGTCGAAACGGGCTTAGCGCTTCTTGCTCAAAGCTGCGTCCCGCAACAATATTGGGACTATGCATTTGAAACTGCCACCTGCCTAATCAACTATCTTCCCACCTCGGTCTTAAAGTTTCAAAATCCATATTATCGTCTCTACCAAAAATCTCCACCCTATGAATTCCTTCGTGTCTTCGGGTGTCAATGTTACCCTCATCTGCGGCCTTATAATCGCCACAAGATAGAGTACCGTTCCACCCCATGTGTCTTCTTAGGTTACCCACCGTCCTATAGGGGATATAGATGCATGGATCCAGTCAGTGGGAAAACCTATATCTGCCGCCATGTGCAGTTTGACGAGAATGTTTTTCCCTTTGCAACAGGTTCAATACAGCAGGACTCTACACCTGCAGCTCCACCTTGGGCTTCAGCACCCATATCACCTGTGCAATCTCAACAAATTGTACCAACACCGGGTCCAACTCCGGACCCTGAGCCTGTTCCATTGGCTCAAGAGGCACCCTTATTGGCCATTGAGTCAAATGCTCATAGGCGGACCAGGAAGCGAGCCACGGTCCCACCTTCGGCTATGCGCCTAAGGCATATGACCCGGGGTACTAATGAAGAGTTTCATGCCCTAACGGCGACAACTGATCCAACGTGCTACTCCCAGGCTGTGGGACATCCACAGTGGCGTGATGCAATGGATCAAGAATTCAATGCCCTCCTGCATAACAACACTTGGCGATTAGTACCACCGGACCCTACCATGAACATTATTGGTTGTAAATGGGTTTTCCGTACTAAACGCACCGCGGATGGATCGGTTGAACGCTATAAGGCTCGTCTAGTAGCCAAAGGCTTCAATCAAGTCGCAGGGGAGGACTTCTTCGACACCTTCAATCCAGTTGTCAAACCCACTACTATCCGCATATTATTCTATCGGTTGAACGCTATAAGGCTCGTCTAGTAGCCAAAGGCTTCAATCAAGTCGCAGGGGAGGACTTCTTCGACACCTTCAGTCCAGTTGTCAAACCCACTACTGTCCGCATATTATTCTCTTTGGCTATCTCGCACAAGTGGACTCTACGTCAGTTAGATGTCCACAATGCTTTTCTTAATGGCCATTTAGCTGAGACGGTGTACATGAAGCAGCCACCAGGGTATGAAGACCATGTTCATCCTGATCATGTCTGTCATCTACAGCGCTCGCTCTATGGGCTTAAACAAGCCCCGCGTGCGTGGTTCAAAAGACTACATGACTATTTGTTGTCTGCAGGGTTTTCCTCATCCAAGACTGATGTGTCATTATTTTACCACTCGACGGGTGCATCTAAAGTTTTTCTCCTCATCTATGTGGACGACATCATCATGATGGGCAGTGATGCAGATATGGTCGAGTCTCTGTTACGCCGTTTAGCCACCGCGTTCAAAGTTCGAGACCTCGGCACCCCAGGGTTCTTTTTGGGCATAGAGACGATTGCAGCAGGTAACAGTATGATTCTCTCTCAGCGGCGGTACATGATCGATATCTTGGGTCGTTCTGGAATGTCGGACTGCAAGCCGCTCACTACACCGACTTCGGTTACTCAGGCTGTGACTTCGTCTGAGCAGCATTTTGAGAACCCTACGCAGTATCGACTTATCGTCGGGGCACTTCAATATCTGACTATCACTCGGCCAGATCTAGCCTATGCAGTTAATCGCCTGTGTCAGTTTATGCACTCTCCGACTGAAGATCATTGGGCAATGGTGAAGCGTGTGTTACGATATATCAAGGGCACTCTGGGTTACGGTCTGCGGCTAACTCCCTCCGACTCAAGTGCCATCCACGCCTACTCTGACTCTGACTGGGCTGGATGCCCGGTAGACAGGAAAAGCACCAGTGGCTATGCTGTTTTTTTGGGAAGTAATCTGGTTTCCTGGTTATCTCGGAAACAGCGCACCGTAGCTCGTTCCTCCACTGAGGCAGAATACAAAGCACTAGCCGATGTCGCGGCCGAAGTCACCTGGATTGTTTCTCTGCTCCGTGAACTTGGGCTACACACTGGACATCCCGCTAGCTTATGGTGTGACAATTTAGGTGCAACTTATCTGTGTGCGAATCCTGTTTTCCATGCCCGGACGAAGCATGTCGAGATAGATTATCACTTTGTGCGTGACAAGGTAGCCTCGGGTGACTTCGTCGTGAACTTCATCTCCACCAAAGATCAACTAGCTGACGTTCTTACCAAGCCTTTACCAGGACCTCGGTTTACGGCTCTGCGGGACAAGCTCAATGTTGTCAACCACGAACCTTGTGCTTGAGGGGGTGTGTTAGTGTTACTATTATTATTATTATTATTATTTCATTATGTAATATAGTTTATATTTGTGTGGTCCTAGAATTAGTCTTGTACAGCTAGTCTACTTGTCAAGAGAGATTAGTGGTAGGATTAGATATACACTTATGTATTCTCTTTCTGTTGAAACTGAATGAGATAATTGTTCTAATCCTCTGAGTATATTGATTTTTTTGTCAGTCAAAGTACTTACGTGGTCTTTTTACTATTGTGTTTTGTTCAATTTGGTTCTTATACTTTTATTTAATTTTGTTCAATTTAGTCCCTATACTTTAAAAAGTGGTGCAATTAAGGACAATAGTTAACTGTGTTAATATTACCGTTAATTTAGGTTACGTGACACTAACATCATCATTGTCACATCATGATATTTATATTCCAACTAATATATTACTTTATAGATATTTAAAATTAATTATTTTTACCACAAGTATATTAAATTAGTATGTCCAAAAAAAAATAATTACAACCATGTTCCTAATGAGATTTTGACACTTGATGTCAGCATGCTTGTAATTATTTTTTTGAACATATTAATGTAATATATTAGTTGTAAAATTAATTAATATTAAATATTTATAAAATAATATATGAGTTGGAATATAAATATTATGATTGAGCAATAATAATGTCACCGTGTCACATAAGCTAAGTTGATAGTAATATTAACACCGTTAACTATTGTCCTTAGTTTCACCACTTTTAAAAGTAGAGAGACTAAATTGTCATTTTGTGTTAATTTTATTGTCATTGTACATCTCATATGAGATAGTCTCATAGAAGACCTATTATACCACTGTTTAAAATGTCATTTTATGTATACAGAAAACTCAACCGCTTTCTCTCCCAAAAACTCAACCGCTTTCTCTTCCATTTTCAGCTGCTCCCACGAAGTAAAGACGACTTGGTGCTGCCGGCTGACGCTCTGATGGAGGGTTGAGCCTGCGGTGCCATTAGTAGATTTTATCCTTCGGTTGTTTAGGATTAAGTGTTAGATCTCAGATCATCTCCGATTGTTTCCCATAGAAGGCTTCAGAGACTCTACAGATCTGACAGGTTTTCTACCCTCTTTTCCGTTTATGTTGTTTTCTTTTGGTTCTACGTTATCCCTTTGTTCCTTCGACTAGTTTGTTTTCTCTCGTCTCTCTAGTGAGTGTTTCCCTCTCGTTTCTTTGGCGAGTTTTCCTCTCGTTTCTTTAGCGAGTTCTTCTCATAAGCGTGGAATGATAAAATGGTCTTACCAGAGTCAGGTTTGACTATGTTTGACTAGATTTGTGAAGAAGCAACGAGTTCATCCAACAACTTCGGCTTCAAGTTTGTAAAACAGTCTGCGATCCATGTTTTCTATAACATTGCTAGGAAATTTATTTCTATGTCTGACTGTAAAGAATGCATTGTCATTCTAACGATCTGTATTGTAAACATTTCTGCTTATGATTAATGAATTAGCCTTTTATTTTCAAAAAAAAAAAGTCATTTTATGTTAATTTTTCCAACAAATCAAACTATGATGAAGATGCAAAATAACCCAAATAATTGAGAGGTATGATGGCGAAAATGGATTGGCATTTGAATGAAAGAGAAAGCCAAAGGTGGTGATGAATTCCCAGAAAACAACACAGGACTGTGTTTGGTTTCATCACCATGGGAGAACCCTTTTTTGCCGCCGGCCTGCTCACTCAATTCCCACTTGGATTTTCTCTTGTCTTCCTTCTTCTCCCCTCCTATAAATTTCTCCTCTGCTTTTCCCACTCATATCTCTCAATCACACTTCAATGCACCATTATATACTAAATTAAACTCCTATTAGCTAGACTCAACTATACTTGAAAAGAGTCTTTTATGACCCAGGTGCCCTTATTAGCCTGTATTTTTTTCTTTTCTTTTTTGTGTGTGTTTTGAAAGATCAATTAGTAATTGCATTGTCTTGGTTGCAGTTATATGGATATGGGTTTGAGATGAAGAAATGGGGGGAGCAGTGAGTTTGAGAAAATGTTCTGCCTGGCTCCCTGTATGCCATCTAAGAACAGAGATGTCAAAATTGTTGACACTCATCCTAGGTGGCATCAGAGGAGTCAGGCAGATCCAACTCACAATTCTTCTTTCAAAAGGTTGAATCTCTAATTTACAACTCTAGTGATATGCATGGTGGATTTCATCGTCAAAATAAAGGTCAGATGTTTACTCGGTTCAATATCGATTAAATTATACTCGACACGTGAACTCAATTCAAGCTTCTCACAAGTCTAAGATCTTTGCAGGCATGACAAGTTTATTTAGTTTTTTATATAAATTATATTTAGACATTCAAATATAATTGTTCATGTTAGATACAATACTAGTCCAGGTCCAGCCTATAAGAAAAGGTCTTCAACAGAAACATCTCAATCATCATTTCAGGTCCCCTCCACACCCAAAACCCAAGAACAGAAAAAGGAAAAGGAAAAGGAAAAGGGATGTTTCTTTGTTTATGTCTCACCTTGAGTGCAATTATAAGCTCACTACTCATCCCAAGAAAGGGAGCAGAAAAGGGTATATGTTGAGCATATAACCATTAATGTGCAATCCAACTATCAACTTAGGCTTTTACTTGAGATGGAGCACATACTTCAATTGTATAGACATGGCTAAGTAAAGATAATGATATGTCATATATAATTCACAGGAAATGAATCATATTTCATTCTTTCATAACTGTTCCAACAAAATGCTAATGGATCTGCAGTCTTTATAGAGAAGGTAGTGAAACCAGTTTGAGACAGAACTAATTGGCCTGGTGATTCAGTGAAAATTTAGAAAACCGACAGAGGATCGATGATGACCATTCTTAGTTCGAGTGATAGCACGAGGTCCTCGGAGCATATTTGTGGACCATCAATCTCTCCCTCCCCGGCTAGATGGGAATTTAAAGTGGGCTATCATCGATTCAGTTACTCTATGCCAGGCAGGAATCGTTTGTTCCGGGAAGCAAAACTTGAAGATCTGAATTTTATCCACCGGAGACTCGAGTCATGTGTTTGTCAGTTCCTATTATGAATTGTCTCAGATGTATCTGTTGATTGCTTTACCCTGCTTTCTGCATCAACTGAACTGCAACTCTCCTTCACGGGTTCAATTTCCATGCTTGTTGTTCTACTTTTTCTGCGTTCCTGAAATTAAAGAAACAAAAAAAAAATGATGTTAGGATGAGCCAAAACACAGTAAGAAATTAAGCAAAAAACACAAAATAAGGAAACTAAAAGCTCTTAATATTATGATGTTAGAAACGGGCATGCACCTCGCGATGAAGGAATTCGTCGCTATCCAGCATTTGAACAACATGACTCATTTTAGGCCGCCGTTTTGAGTCAGTATCGACACATCTAAGTGCCACCAGAAGTACCCGTTTCAAAACACGAGTACTGGGCTTGACTTCAAGGCCAGCATCCACAGCTTCCTCGGCTCTCCGATTCACAACCATCGTTTTGAGCCACTCAACAAGATTGACCTGCCACAGACACATATCAATACCTTGTGCAATTGAAGCTCCATCTCAACTAAAAGCCTAAGCTGATAGTTGGATTGCACATTATTACTTAATACCATGACCTTTGGTCTGGCTCTGATACCAAATTGAAGCATGTGCTCCATCTCAACTAAAAGTCTAAGCTGATAGTTGGATTGCACATTAATAGTTATACCATAAATGCCACCAGGACAGGTAAAGTTCATTTTAATTTTAAACTTCTAATCAGAAAAGGTCGAATACCTCACTAACAGGACGGTGATAATCAACGGGGTCTCTTCCCGTGACTGTTTCAAGCAGCAAGACACCGAAACTGTAAACATCGCTCTTTTCATTCAACAACCCAGTATTCGCATATTCTGGAGCCACATAACTGCAAACATATAAAAAAACAATCTTTAAGTATTCAACACTAAAAACAGGTTCTTTTTACAAGCTCGACATTGGAAATCACATACCCAAAGGTGCCCATTACTCTCGTTGTTATGTGACTTTCTTCCGAGTCCAAGAGTTTCGCCAGTCCAAAGTCAGAAACTTCGGCATTAAATTGATCATCGATCAGGATATTACTGGATTTTATGTCTCGGTGTACAACTTTCGGTTCTATAGCCTCATGTAGGTACGCAAGCCTGCAGATAGGACAAAACACACAATAATCATACAGAAATAGATTATCGAGTGCATCTTAAACAAGTTATAGAAAATATTATAGAGCCAGCAAACAAATTTGTTTAATGGATTGGAACTTACGCCTTTGCAGTACCAAGAAGAACCTTCATACGGGCTTCCCAAGTAAGTGCGCCATGCTGTCTCATAGCGCCATGAAGCCACTGCTCCAAATTGCCATTATTAACATATTCGTACACCAGCATCCTTGATGAGCAAAAGAGAATAACATTTAGAAAAATGTAAATCGAAATCATAATAATTGGCAAAGGAATTGCTTGGAAAACTCGTGATAAATATAGAAAACCACTTACTAGTGAATGCATACCTGTGAACGCCTTCTATGCAAAAGCCAAGAAGGCGCACAAGATTCTTGTGGCGAACATGGCCAATTGCCTCCACTTCGGATCTGAATTCTTTCTCTGCTTGGCCACTGTGAAGAAAATCATCGTTCGATCATAAGCTAAAGAAAATTCGAGAGCCAAAGTTTTTTAAAAAAAGGATATAAAGATTCTCACAGATTATTTAGGAGCTTCTTTACTGCTACCTCAGTCCCATTGCTCAATGTAGCTTTGTAAACAACTCCATAGCCACCTTCTCCAACCACATTCTCCGACGAGAAACTATTTGTTGCAAGCTCGAGATCTCTAAGCGTGAACCAGTGACCCCAACCAAGGTGTGAGAGCTCCGGCAAACCAATCAAAGGGGACGCCATAGAAAGTCCATGTGTAGATTGTTTCGGGACAGTTCCCGAACCACCATCCTCCCCCGACACTGAACTACATCCAATTTCATTATTGTAAAGCGAGCTGCATTGACTAATCATATCAGCATCGCTCGATTTACTCTTGCCTAAATGAACTACCATTTTCTCCGAATTCCTCTCGCTCGATTTATCACGAATGGTTAGAAACAAAGTTTCAGGACGATCGTTATCACTCGGAGCACTAATTATGTCAACCTTGATATCCTTGGAAACATTGGGTATTTCACAAGGTGAATTCTTTTCAGCTGTTTTCCTAGATTTTCTCCGAAATGTGACCCATACAGACAAAAGACACAGAATCCCAACAATGAACACACCAAAACAGATACCAATCACAACCCATAGTTTCATCCCAAACAATGATGTTTTCTCCGACAATTCAGCATTTAAGCTCCCAGTTGACATTTCTAGCAAATTGTATAGGAGAAAGAAAATTCAGATCTCAGGTTTAGTCAATTGCCCTCCTGATTGCCAAGAAAAATGCAAACAAATTACAAAATAAGCAAACTGCAAATACATCAGTGCAATTTTCTTCAATCTATAAATGTGATTTCAAGAACACAAATATAAGCATTCTTCTCTAATTAAGTAGGGAAGTAAATCAAAATCAAAGTAAAGGGAAGTGCATATGCATTTACAGTGATTCTTGAGCACAATGTTATAGAATGCAAAACCTCCTCCTCTTGAAACAGCTAATGAATCAATAATTTTTACTCCAAATGTTTCAAAACACATTATTAACTAAATTAAATGACCGAACCACATTTACCTGGAATCTAAACCTCTAAAATGAGTAACAAAACTAAAAGAGAAAAGGCAAAGGCATGACTTATCATCAAAGCAAACAAAAGACAGAGATTCGGATCAGAATTGATGTAATTCAAAGGAGAAAGGGAAGAAAATCAAGAAATAGTACCTCTATACTGATCTGGAATTCAAGAAAGAAGGAAGAAACCTACCCCCCCCCCCCCCCCCCCTCCCTTTCTTCTTCCTTGAGAACCCAAAGAGGGCAATGAGCATAGATAGAGATAGATATGGCAATGGCAATGCAGAGTTGGAATAGAATACAGAAAGAGGCCACCAAAAGCCCAAGAGCAAGTGTACTATTTCACGGAGTAGTTTAGAAGCAGAAGAAAGAAGTGGGGGCTAGTCTGGGTGAGAGAAAATCGAGGAAAAACAACACATTTCCTCAAACAAGGTTACAAGGCCAGACAAAAGTCTAATCTTGTTGGGTAGATACTAGATAGAGAAAGATACATACTACATACATACATATACACCAACATGTATAGCGGGAAGAGGGGTGGGGGTGGGGGTGAGTTCAGATTTGAGAAAAGCAGATAGTGGGTGAAATGATTTGGTGGGGTTGTGTAAAGAATGTGGCAGAGAGGACCAACGAAAGCTAGATTGAAAGATTGGTTTGCAATGGAGGGAACCTCCTCTCACAGTCACACACAGAACAGTAAAGAAAAAGCCAAAAATTAAAATTAAAAATGGGTCCATGAAGACTGAGCAGAAGATGGCATTTTTTTTTTCTTTTTCTTTTAACTTTGCGACAAAAAGTAGGAGTTTCCAAACCCCAAAATCCCAAATAGATACACCGCAAGATCCGTAGAGCAAAATTAAAAAGAGCTTATGTTTGGTAAATGGTTGATGAGTTGAAATTTGATTAGTTTAATAAATTTTGGCTGGTTTGATGATTTACTAAGCTACTTTTAAGTGTTTGATTTGATTTGGGGTGTTTGGAAAACTGCTTATCAGGCAATTAAACACTTATATAATTGTCAAACACCTCGTGTTCAGATGACATGTAATGATTTTCTCATATGAGAGGTAGCGTTAAATCTTTATGTTTTAACAGGTTGAGAAAGTATAAATGAACAGATATTACAATGTAATAGAATCAATAGTTTTCAAATTGGGCACACCGGAGACAACAGAAGCGGCAAAGTGGAACAATATTTGGAAACTCAAAGTGCCGAATCGCATATGTACCTTTCTATGGCTTGTTAGACATGATAGAATTATGACGAACCAGAATCGCAGAAGACGTGGTTTCACAGATGATGAGAATTGCTTGCACTGCACAACGACAACAGAGGACACAGACCATATTCTAAGATTCTGCCCACTCGCAGAGGAGGTTTGGAAAGCCATCCTACCACAACTCCATGAACAATTACGACACCTCCCTTTGGTCGATTGGCTTGATGAAGGACTAAAGGCTAAAGGTAATAGAAGAAAACCCTGCAATGATAATTCTACCTTTTCAGTGATCCTATGGTGGTTATGGAAGTGGCGCAACGAGGCCGTATTCAAGAGCTCGTTTACACCTCTGAAATCCAAAATTGCTTTGATCACATCTCAAGCCAACGAGATCAACCGTTCCTTTACAAGATCGAAAGGCACTCATCAGCCCACCAATGACCTGGCATGGAAGATGCTTTGCTGGACCAAACCCCCGGATGGTATCCTCAAGCTCAATATCGACGGAGCAGTTGCCGCGGACTCGCATGCTGCAGGCTGTGGCGGGGTGTTTAGAGACTCAACAGGTTCATGGAGAACAGGATTCCTAGTTAAGCTAGGAACTTGCACACCCTTTGAAGCCGAGGCTTGAGCAATCCTAAAAGGAATTCAAATCGCTCTTTCTATAGGCATCAAAAGGATTCACATAGAGAGCGATTAGAATGAAGTTGTGGACTTTCTTTGCGCCTCTAGTGCCTCTAGCACTGCCGCACACAACATCCTTATAGCATGTAGACAGGAGCTTCACCATTTCGAGTACTGGCAGATCAATCATATCTTCAGAGAACAAAATTGTGTTGCGGACGCTCTAGCTAAGTTGGCCATCAACCATGACTATAGTCTCTTATCGTTAAATGACCCTCTAGATGAAATCAGAGGAAGCTTGGAAGATGACATGCTTGGTCTTGGTCTCCCCTCTTGGCGCAATGTGAACATTCTTGTGTAAAACTATGTTTTCCTCTGGGTATTCCCCTTCTTACTGATATAAAAAAAAATAGTTTTCAAAATAAAAAACACTTATATAATTATTTTTTAACTATAATTATATCAATATCAATATTAATAATAAAACAAAAAAATAATAATAAAACAATTACCGTATAATATTATTGAAGTTCACTTAGTTTGTAATCAGATAGATTGAATTTGGTGATTATTACTGACGTAGCTACATTAGTTAATTATTTTTGTCATTATTTGTTTGGCTGGCACACATTTACAGGGAGTTTGGTCGAAGGGAATTAGAATTGCATTCTCACTTAATTCCGGAGGTATTTAAATTTCTTAGTTTAGTTGGATGAAATTGCAATTCTTTTATTTTCATAGAATTAGAATCTCATGTCCTGCCGGGATTTAAATTCTATAAATTTTGGAAAGAGAAAAAGATAATCTTGAGACAAAAATATCTCTTTCTTTTTTAACCTAAAATTGATGTCTGGCCTTCCTTCTAGATGAACCCTTTCTATTATATTTTTTTTGGATGTAAGTTTTTAAAACGTAAGCTTAACATTTTATTATGTATAATTAGGTTGTGTACTTTTATTTTTATGATTTTTTTTTTTGATGTGAACTTATGAAACTTAACATTTGATGAAGTATTTGCATGAAAATTATTATAATATATCTAGTTCAAGAGATATGGTAGATGATGAGTGGTATTTCAGTATTTGAATTTAATATGTTATATTTTTTTTGTGATTGAATATGCAAATGGGTTCAAGAAATACTTGTCATTTAAGATTAACAACAACAACAATAATGAGAATTTTGGACTTTATAATACTTATTCCCTCTCAATTCCCATGTATACCAAATATTGAAATTGAAATTTCTAGTAATTTTATTCATGGAAACCAAACACTAGAATTTAAACTCTTACTTTATTCTCATATAATTCTTTTCCCATGAAATTACAATTCTTTTCCCACCTAATTCCTTTCCTCCAACCAAACGCCCCGTTAAGGTGTGTTTGGTTCGAACATAGGAATAGAAATTAGAATGGGAATCAAATATACTTGGTAATTGCAATGTGAGGATGGATAATGCTGAATTAATGGAATGATACTTGATTTAAATTAAATTAGGTAATATTTTTTGTAATTATAGGGATAATCAAATCCTATACTTCTGCAGTATTTTAAAAAAATTTCAACCAAACAATGTGTATGACTTTTATTCTCATTCCTTATGTTTAAACCAATGAATCAAACACACTTTAATCTTCTATTATCACCTAAAGTTACTTATTCAATCCACAATCTATTGGAATTTACCCATCCAACTCCAAATAAAATAGGAAAATCATAAATCGTTTGACATTTAATAGCATACTCTTTGAATGAATAAAGTGATAAGGGTTTTTTTTTTTTTTTTTTTTTAAATCGCGGTTTAGAGTTAACAAATTCTATCAGTTTAATGACCAAAGGCACAAACTAAAGTAACTATTTTGTCATAACATTAAAACTAATAATAATAATAATAATAATAATAATAATAATAATAATAATAATAGTGACTTAATGTACCTACAATAGTGACTTAATGTACTTAAAATAGTGATTTGATGAACCTATAGTAGTAAGGTGATGAATATTTAGTAGTAAATATTGCAATAATGAATGTATAATAGTGACTTAATGAACATGTACTAGTGACTTAAAGAACATGTGTTATTTATTTAATGAACCTATAATAATAACTTTATGAATTAATAGTAATGACATAATGAACTTGTAATTATATAATAATGAGTTAACAAACTAGCAGTGGTAACTTAATGGACTTTTAGTTTCATTTAAAATTTTGAAATAAAAATAAATGTGGGTGTCATTTAAAGTTTTTTGATGATATATTTGTTATACATACATTAATTTTATTTGTAAAAGAGAAAATGAGAAATAAATTTATATATATATATATATATATATATTTTATTATAATTTGGGTTCATATTGCTACATGATCCATAGTAAAAGTGTTGTTCATTACCTATATGTGGACCCATACATTAAAAAAGAAATAAAAAACAATTTGAGAATTATGATAAAGTTATGAGGATAAAAAAAAAAATTCACAAAAAGCTTTCTAATAAATTTATTTTTTTTAATTAATTAATTATTATAAATTGGCTAACTCCACCCATATTAAAAAAATTAAAATATTCATTATCATATCCTGAAAATTATAAGTTAATAGATGAAAGTTTAGTTTGATACGCAAAGTGTGATTTCTTGAACCATATGACTCAACTAGGTCATATTATGATTTTAATAGTTAATAGGAAGAATTGGCGATATATTATCGTTTGGCATTTTAGATAGAAAAAATATTTACGTACAAAGAAATTTGATCTCAAGACTTGTTAT
The DNA here is from genome assembly GCF_001879475.1 of Ipomoea nil. Classification (NCBI taxonomy): domain Eukaryota; kingdom Viridiplantae; phylum Streptophyta; class Magnoliopsida; order Solanales; family Convolvulaceae; genus Ipomoea; species Ipomoea nil. The sequence goes on along the minus strand of NW_017618707.1, from coordinate 3,471,144 downwards.
ACCCAAAATAAAAGAACACAGACACAAACTTACATGTTGGTTAACTTGGTTTGAGAAGATTTGGGAAATGGGAACAAATTAAAGGGGCAAAAAGAGTTGAAGTGGGGAATGTAGTTTACTAAAGAAAGCTGGGCTTTGTTGACTAAGTAAAGGATTGGGGAATGTGAAAGGAGAAGGACAAACTTTGAAGCATAGGTATGGTATGGCTCTCCCAAATACAGAAATCCTTTTCAATATTCCCACATTTACGAAAAAGTTTCAATATTCCCACATTTACGAAAAGTTTAAATTAAATGTGGTTAAAATATAATGATATTTCAATCTTTAATTATGATTTTTTTTAAAAAAATAAATATAAAAAATATAGTGTGTCAATCTATATCATTGTCAAACCTGTGTGAGGTTTGATCAGAAATAACTCGGTAGGACCATTGTCTAAACAATTGACAATCTATTACCAGTCATCTGATCTATGTAAACGAAAGTAAAGCATACCAAGAGACAAAAGTAATTATGCAGTATCGGTTCATAACCACTTTCTCAACGTACTGAAGACGCCACCACTAAGGCCCGAACCCACTTCCTATGTGAGAGTTTAACTTGGTGCCATTGGACTACAACGTCTTTGGACAAAAGTAATTTATAATTTTATTAGTATATCTCCAATCGCCAAATTAAACTATAAACAAATAACCTTCACATATGAGTAGTGAAATAAATGAAGAAGCCAAGGAGGATACATATAGGTAAACTGTAAACATATATACCTTTTATCATTGATAGATTTGAAATATGGATCAACTCAAATATGTTTCATTGCGAGATCGAGGCTACCATGAATCATTGAAAATAAATTATTAGGATATGATGAAACTAAATCAAGTTTGAAAAAAATAAGGCATAAAGAAAGAGTAAGGGAGGGAGACCAGCCTATACAATGACAACCATATTTTCGTTTCCTTGCTCATGTTGCTCTTTTTGAATTTTCTTGGCAGAATCTACCGCAGAAGGAAAACAGTATTCCAATTTGATTGACTTCAAGTTTGGAATTTCTGCAAAGTCAGCTGGGATCTTTACCAGTTGATGACACCGTTTAAGGACTAGGCGCTCAAGATTTGAAAAATGACAGGCACTTGCTTCCCAATGCTTTAGATCAATGGAAACAATTTCCAAATAAATTAACTGGTCGAAATTCTCATTCTCCAATAGTTCCCACTCATCATCAATGCACTTACAACCCCTTAGCCTTAGCACCTCAAGTTTGGGCAACTTGCTAAAAATATTAATTGCCTTCCACTCAAATGTCAAGTCCGTAAACCTCAACCTCATAAGGTTTTTCAAGCAAACAAGGTGGTTAATATTTGGAATCACCAACGGACGCCCAAATAATATACCAAGAAGATGCATACTCTGGAGCTGGTGTAAATAGGCAACGTTATTAATGCAATCACTCCAACCATCTGCACATAGAATCTCTACCTTCTTTAGGTATGGAATATTTGTAAATAATTCTTTTGTGCATTGATCAGGATTCAACCCACAAATGCTCTTCAAGTTTTGATGAAAAAATATGGAAAAATCACTCAGACCTCTGTAACTACGCAAATGTTGTAGTTGTGGGAACTCTAAAAAGCTCATTTTAGCAGTACTATCAGCTGAAAGTGATTGAAGATTCCAACTACGAAATGGATCTAAAATGGTAAAAACTCGGTCTCATGACAACTGGTATCTCAAATGGACAAGATATCCGATCTCACAGTCCATATTATTATAGAGTACTCTTAATAGACAGCAAAAACTAGAATTTAAAACTATATACCCGCAAAAAACGAAGATGGATCGACAGTTTTTTAAAGAAGAATATAATGTTTGTCTGTTAAACCTTCTTGATTGGATGCTTACCCATCGGAAATATTTAGGAGGGGTATTGGACTCATTCTCATAGACAACATGCAGAAGGTTTTCCTTTTAGCTTCTCTCACACAAAAAGAATGCACTAAATCGTGCATTCTAAATGTCTTTACTCTTCTCCCACAAATACTTGGTCGCTTTACAAGAATTAGGTTCCTATCCTTGAATTCTTGAATGTGCCTTCTAGCCACCGCATCAAAGCTCATATCCTCATATGCCTTTACAAGTCCTTCGGCAACCCATAACTTTACAATTTCTTTCACATGGATCTCTTTATCTTCTGGAAATATGCTCAAATATAAAAAGCAAGACTTCAGACTGTGCGGCAAGTGATTGTAACTCGATGAGAGTATCCTTGAACATTCTTCATCAATTGTTGTTGTTGCATATGAATTTAGGGTTTCTACAACATTCTTCCACTCATCCAGCAAATGAAGTTTGGAAAATAAACCTGCGGCCACAACAATTGCCAAAGGCAATCCTTTACATTTCTTAACAATGGGTCTCCCAATCACCTCAAACTCAGCATAGCTAGATTTGCTTGCCTTTTCACAAAATAAGTTCCAACTTTCAGTTTGATCTAACAATTGTGCTTGATGAGAAAAGTCATTACTAGAGCCGATATTAGTAGCCACCTCTGCAATGCGAGTAGTCAACAGTACTCGACTGCCATTTGCATTATCTGGAAAGCAAGCTTTGACAGAATCCCATGCATCAACGCTCCAAATGTCATCTATCACAACAAAGTATCTTTGATGCATTAGATTTTGGTATAGTACTTGTGCTAGATGATCCTCTTCAGTGACACTACCCACTGCACAACCTATTGATTTAAGAAGACCTGTTAGCATTTGCAATTTATTATGATACTGTGATGCAACAACCCAAGCTCGCTTGTCAAAGTGGGAGACAATTGATGAATCTCCATAAACTCGTCTGGCTAACGTTGTTTTGCCAATACCTCCCATATCTTTGATGGAGACAATTTCCCGTTGCCTTGATGAATGCTCAATTAACATCTTCTTTACAATCTGGAACTCATTGTTTTTCCCCACCATTATTTTGTCCTGGGGCATGACAACTCCATCACATCTAGTCGAAGCTACTGCAAGTGTACTTGTTTTCCTTCCATGCTCGTACTCCATCTTCATTTTGAACAACTCTTTGTGGATGCCATCAATGTCTCTTATTGCTTCTTCCAAAATACAACCAAGTTTGAATGAATACCCTTGTGGTTTCTCCCCAAAAAGATCTGCAATTCCCAAGTCTTCTTCTTCTTCTTCTTCATTCTTCAATTCTTCTCTGATCTGATCTCAGCTAGCTTCTTCTCACTTAGTATGTGTGTGTGTATAGTAATTATCATCAATTGGCAATTTACCTTATGGCTCTAAGTGCAATAATTGCAAGAGGGAAGGCATTTTTAATTGCAAGAGGCCGGCAGCACTAACTTTTATGTTAAACATTCTGCAACTTAATTGTAAAGATTAATGTTACTATTTTAGATAGATAATGACAACAACATACATTATATTGTTTAGTCTTAAGTGAGCTCACATCTATATATGTTGTTTTATTTTATTCTGAATGTGTTCGTCAAAGCCATGGTACAAATAACATTCATTCGGGTTTGAGACAAGTTTGAGGTAGTTGTAGAGTTATTCGGATTATAAAATTGAGGAAGAAAATTTTAATTTATACTAGAGAAAATTATATTTTATGTCTCTTCATAATATATCAATTATTAGTGGTGTAAATATTGCCCATCAATTTTTAAAATTGTACATATATTACTTATCCCAGACAGTACGTAAGAAAAATTGAGGGACAACATTTGCACTACGGGTTATGCCCAAAATAAAAAACACAGACACACATTTATATGTTGGTTTGAGAAGATTTGGGAACAAATTAAAGGGGCAAAAAGAGACTGGATGGGATGAAGAAGTCATAGAAGATATATTCCTGCAAGAGGATAGAGAGAGGATCTTGAGTGTACCTAAAGATGAATGTAGATGCTGCAATGGACAAGGATTCCAGAACTACTGGTGTCGGCTCCATCATCAGAGATCACAATGGACTCTTTGTTGTTACCATGGTGAAAAGCTTAAACAAATTAGTAATTGTGTTTTATATTATGAATTTATACTTTTTGTTATAAGATTTTGTGTCTATAAATACAAATTATGTATCTAAATTAGATTTGAAAAATAAGTATAGCATGTGTATGTGTTTTGTGTTTTGTTTTATGAAATCTTGTATCTAGATAACACTTGTGAGACCGTCTCACGGGTCTCAATCCATGAGACGGGACAGATTTTTTTACTAATGGATTAAATCTTTGATTAATGAGTCGGATCTTTGAACTCATTAATCAAATATCTGACCCGTCTCACGAATTGAGACATGTGAGATAGTCTCACACAAGTTTTTGCCTACAAGTATGAATTTTGTACCTTATTGTTTCAATTCATAGTCCATAATATAATGTGGATCCTGGTTTATGATATAAATTATATTGCCAACATGAGACTTGAAAATTGTTATATCATGGACCAAAATCCATATTATGTATATAAATAAATTAAAGATATAATTTATCAATCATCAATATATAATTTGTTAACTGTAGACATATAGTATGTTACAATTGTAAATACATATTTTGATTGTTACTTTTGGCCCATGGTCCGGACCTTAATCAATGGTATAATTTGTCGGGGCTTAGGGCTTGAGGTTAAATTGCTTGGGCTTGGGGAAAGGCAAGTGTCAGCAGTGGAAGGATGGGGGCTTGTCGGCAAGGGGAGCGCAAATTATGCTGTGCAATCGAATGCACCTTGCAAAATGCATACGGTTATAAAATGGTACCATTTTGGTTAAAAAAAAACGCGCGTCCCACTTAAAGAAGAAATCAGGTTCGATTCTCGGCAATAGCATTTTTATATATTCAGAAATTCATAACTATATATCCACAAATTCATAACTATATATCCACAGTGAATGAATGAATGAATGAAGTAAAAATCCACAATGAATGAACTAAATATCCACAATGATTGAACTAAATATCCACAATGAATGAACTAAATATCCATAAATTCATAACTATATATCCATAAATTCATAACTATATATCCATAAATTCATAACTATATATCCACAGTGAATGAATGGAGTAAATATCTACAATGAATGAACTAAATATTCATAAATTCATAACTATATATCCACAAATTTATAACTATATATCCAGAAATTCATAACTATATATCCACAATAATGCTATTGCCGAGAATCGAACCTGAATTTTTTTTTTTAAGTGGAACGCGCATTTTTAGTCAAAACGACGTCGTTTTGCATCGTATGCACCATGCGCATGGTACATTCGGTTGCACAGCATAACTATTGCAAGGGGAGGGGCAAATTATGCAATCGTTATGCTATGGAATCATGTTCACCATTCATGGTGAACACGATTTTAAACGGTAACAGTGTTTACGGACATTGCTATTTTTTACCAATCTTTTTTTGTTTTGTTTTGTTTTTTTAGTTAATAGCACGACTTTTCTTCTTTATATTCACATTTTGCGGTTTTACTTCTTCACGCAAATTTTTTCAACACTCATAAATTATGAATGTGCAGACATGAATTTATGAATGTGCAGTTATGAAATTATGAATTTTCTTTTATGAGATTATGAATTTTCTATTATGAGATTATGAATGTACAGAAAATTCATAATTACATAACTGTAAATTCATAATCTCATAACAAAAAATTCATAATTTAATAAATGTAAATTCATAATATAAACATAGAATGCAAAACGCCGTTAACAACACATTAACTAATTTTTTTTTTCCCGTAAAAACGATGGCGTTTGGGACTGTGTTCACAAAGCATGGTGAACACGTTTCCACGGCATAATTTGCGCAAATTATGTTGTGCAACTGCGTGCACCATGCATGGTGCACACTGTTCTATGTTCATAATTACTGAACTATATGTTCATACTTATAAAGTTATATATTGATAATTTTTGAACTTCATATTCATAATTATTGAACTCTATATTCATAATTACAGAACTCTATGTTCATAATTTTCGATGTTCATTTCTCAATTATTGAACTCTGTATTCACAAATCACAGAATTATATGTTCATAATTTGATAACTATACAGTTTAGAAATTATGAATCTACAGTACAGAAATTATGAATCTACAGTACAGATATTATGAATCTACAATATAGAAATCATGAATCTATTGTATAGAAATTATGAATCTATGGTTTAAAAATTATGAATCTATAGTATAGAAATTATGAATTGGAACCATGTGCACCTTGCATGGTGCACACGATTGCACAGCATAACATTTCAAGGGGAGGGGGAAATCCAACAAATTATTGTGTGGATTGTGGTTCATACAGTTGTGTGGGACCATGGTCTAAAATGATGTAATTAACATTAAAAAGAATAATTCGTTAGTTAATAATGGTGTCTGCTGTAGTCATTTGTGTGTTAAAATAGTGTACTTTATGGAGTAAGATAATGTATTTTATTAGTTAGAATAATGTACTTTTGTGTTAGAATAATGAAACTTTTGGAATAAGATAATATATAATTTATGAATTTGAATAATATACTTTATATGTTTGAATAATGTATTTTTGGAGTCAAAATAATATACTTTATATAGTGTTAAAAAATGAATCTTCTAGGGTTAGAACAATGTACTTTATACATTAAAATAATATATTTTATGAGTTATAAAAATGTATTCTGCGAAATAAAAAAGAAGCAACAGAAAAGAAAATGCAAGTGGCGCAAAACAAAAAAAAAAAATGTGCAGCCCATGTCGTGCAATTACTGTCAGCCATACCTTGATTAATGATTTCTCCAATTATTATTGCATGGACTATGTATCTAATTGGTAGTCGAAACTAATTCAACCGTTATGTCGTGAAACTGTGTCTGTAAGTGACACCGTTATTTTTTTTAATTTTTTAATTAACAACGTGACTTTTCTTTTTTATTTTCACATTTTACGGTTTCATTTTCTCTTCGTGCAAGCTTTTTCAACACTCATAAATTATGAATGTGCAGACATATATTTATGAGTGCCTATGAATTTTCTGTTATGAGATTATGAATTTACAGAAAATTCATAATTACATAACTGTAAATTCATAATCTCATAACAGAAAATTTATAATTTAATAAATGTTTTTCTTTTATGAGATTATGAATTTTCTGTTATGAAATTATGAATTTTCTGTTATGAGATTATGAATTTACAGAAAATTCATAATTACATAACTCTAAATTCATAATCTCATAACAGAAAATTCATAATTTAATAAATGTAAATTAATAATCTAAACATAGAATGCAAAACGCTGTTAACAATACATTAACTAATTTTTTTTTTCCGTAAAAAACAACGTCGTTTTGGAAACGTGTTCACAAAGCATGGTGAACACATTTCCACGACATAATTTGCGAAACTAATCTTAGCCTTTGACCCGTAACTCAATTGTAAATATTGTGGGTTTGAGTATTTGTATTTTAGTAAGTTGAGAAAGTAATTATGAACAGAGAGTTAATAATACTCAAAATAAAATATTATCTCTTTATTCCCTCATTTTAATCATATTCCCGTCCGATTTTATAAAGAGCCCGGCTTCGCATAACCATCAATACCAAATCCCAAGCAAATAATTAAATATAATACTCACATAAAAATATGTCACCATGTGATTTCTGAAAAAAGAATTCGACAATCGTGTTAACTGACTCATGTTCCCTAGTCATTTTTTTAATACAAGAAATTAAACAAAGTGTTAAGTATATATATAATAAAAATATCCTCTTTTTTTATTTTATTTTTTTTTTTTTTTACGAATTCCTCTTTCACATTTGGCTCTATTCAGGATAGGTTTAGGAATACCATTACGTGACTCTATAAAATGGTTAGAAAAAAAATTGTATACTATGATTATTAATATGATATTCATAAATACATTTTATCTTAATTAGATTAACTCTATGTATTTCTAGATAAATTAAATACGATGACGCATAATTGAAACTTCAATTCTAGACTATATTAATTAGATCATTTATAAAATAAATTTCTTTTAAAATACTTTTTAAATTGAATTACAAAACAAATTTCATATAAATTATTAATTAATCAATTAAAAATTTAAAATAATTATTACCTCACATAACACACTATAAATCTCATAATAAGTATACAAAATTGAAAAATTTACATACACACACATATAGTGGAGTGGGCAGTTATTGACCCCCTCCCTCCTTGGATATGCCCCTAGCTCTATCACCCATTTTCTCTAAAAGTTGTGTCAAGTGCCAAGCTTGAGCTGGCCAACAATCCGCTTAGCACCTTGTGCTAGATGGCATGTAGTGACCTTTTATATGTGGGAGGTCATGAGATCGAGCCTCAGTGGAAGCGTTGTTGACTCTTTGTGCTTCATTAGGTTGAGAAAGCATGTTTGAACAGATACTACAATGTAATAAAGTCAGTAACATTCAAGAAAAAACTAGGATGTATCATTACAAATAGACTCATTAATGAAACATTACAAGTTCATTTTCACAATATTGATAGTTCATATTTATAATATTGAATATTCATCTTTAAAATAGTAATGCAACTACATCATAATACTAATGAATATAAAAGAGGTTCATTAAAACATTAATGGATGTTAATTTTGATAAGTTTGTTTATCAATATTGCCATGGGCGGATAAAGGGGTAGGGCGGGGGGCGAGGGGAATAGGGTATTTGCCCCTCCCCACCCCACCCCACCCCACCCTATATATATCCGTAGTAGATGTTTTAATTGGAAGTAGATAATATATTATTATACTTATGTAAAAAAAAAAAAAAAAAATTACCTAAGGTTGAAATAGCTTAATTGGTAAGAGAATATTATTATTTTAAGGGGTAACACTTGTGTGAGACCGTCTCACGAGTCTCAATCCGTGAGACGGGTCGGATCATTGGTTAATGGGTCAAATATTTGATTAATGAGTTGGATCTTTGACTTTATTAATCAAAGATTCGACCGTCTAACATATTAAGATCCGTGAGACAGCCTCACACAAGTTTTTGCCCATTTTAAGAGATTAGCGATCAAAACTTATTGACTACACTCCAATTATAATTTTTTAAAAATATTTTTTTGAAACACTCATGAGTCTTTACAATATAATATCTGTTTGGGTTGGGGTTCAGCCTTTTGGAAGAATATAATATCTGTTTTATATACTTTATTAATCTTTTTTTTTTTCAATTCAAAGAATCAATGCTCCAACCATTGGGGTTTAATTTGATCTTGTGACCACTCATTCTGAATTTTAATTTTTTATATTAATTGTGAGATTTAATAATATGACATGTGTGATATATAATAATTATTTAACTTGATGATGAATTAATTGATACAAACTACGAAAGTCTTGTTTGGTAAATGATGGATCCACTAATTTTTGGTAGATTTGATCATGATAAACGTTCTGACTTAGTTTAAACACTTTACAATGACGTACCAAGCTAAAGTTGAATTTTGTAATTTTGTGATTACCAAGCTAATAATCTGACAGGTGTTATATCGTGGACCGGCGGTGTACGTGCACCGCGGCAAAAAATGGCACCGTTTCTTTAAGTAAAGAAACGGCGCGTCGTTACAGTTAACGGAGCGTGCATTTTTGTGTATTAATTACCAACTGAAACTATAGTGTATATAAATTGACACTGCCTCACGTATTATTTTTATATTATCAAGTGAAACTGCAATTGAAATGAAATGAAATTGTAGTTGTATTGAAAGGAACTGCAGTGTATACAAAATGAAACAGAATAACAATTTCACATATTTGAGTGCATATTACCCAGCGAAACTGTAGTTATATCAAAATGATATTGTAGTTGTGTTGAAATGAAACTTCAGTGTATATAAAATGAAACTGAATAACATTTCACATATTTGAGTGTATATTGTGCAATGAAGTTGTAGTTATATCGAAATAATCTTGTAGTTGTGTTTTAATGAAACTATATTGTATATAAAATAAAATTAAATAAAATTTTCACATATTTGAGTGTATAACTATCGAATGAAACTCACTGCTGGAAATTATGGAATTTCCGACCACCTGAAAGTGATCTTAAATCAAGTCGAAAGTCTTGTTCCAACCACTTTTGGTATCCGGAAAAACTTTTATTTGCTATTTCCGACCACTTTTTGCATTCGATTTGATTTAAGATCACTTTCAGGTGGTCGGAAATTTCATAATTTCCAGTAGTGATTGTAGTTATATCGAAATGAATTGAAGTTGTAATTGTGTTGAACTGACACTGCATTGTAATTAAACAAAATGAAACTGAATAACAAAGTTACTTTTTGTGGAACGACGCGAAAAGGGTGTCGTTTCTTTCATTAAACAAAACGACGTGATTTTGAACAATAGTAAATTTGTCTGACCAATTTTATTAAGGTTATCCCATATTGTTATTATTTGAGTTAATAGTTAATTTGTCTGACCAATTTTATTAAGGTTATCCCATATTGTTATTATTTGAGTTATAAAATTATAGCTTCATGCATCTACAATAGTACAATGGTTACGACAATACATCTATCCATGTGACCATGTGACAGTGACATTTAATTTAATTGCCAACGTGACCCAAACTATTTATGTATTGACTAGTTGCTTGACTTAGAGTTGACTCCATACTGAATACTCGTCTTTCTATCTTCTCAATTCCCACTATATATATAAAAAATTAAAACCTAGCTAAGGCCCCCTCATTATCCCCTTTGCACAACTCTACTCTCATTACTTGCATAAATCTCTTTTCTCTCAGCTTCTCTTCCCAGCAATGAAGGCCAGTCAGCTCTTCCTTTAATCTCCTGTTCTTTTATTCTTTTTTATCCTAATCATATTAGTATTTATGATTTATGATTTATGATTTATTTACCCATTAGTCACTATGTCAATAGGTTTCAACGTTTTTTAATTAACCGTTATGTAAATAGGTTATTGATTATTATTTTAGTTTCTTAAACATTGAAAGGTAGCATGCATATAATTCATGACAATTTTGTTATATTTCAACTAAAAATTTAAATTGATAGTTAGATTATATATTTATTGTTTATATAGTATATTCAGAGGCGGATCTACAATGGGTACAACTGCCCCTTCCCCTATCCCCATATATAGTATACTTTGCGTGTATATATAATACATTATATGTTTAGAGATAAATAGCATATACAAGTATATACTAGTATTCAAAAGATGAGTTAGGTGATATGTGGTAATTTAGGTTCTTAATGTAAGAAAAATCAATGGATCGAATTTTTTTGTTACTCATATTCAGTAATATTTATGGCTATATGTTTCTAAGTATTATTTCATTATCAACAAGTAGCATAGTCTTTTTGGAGTTGGACTTTGATGGGATTATATGGTTTTTGGTTATTAATTTTGACAGAAAGTTGTGGTGCAGTTGGAATTTGAAGGTGGCCAAATCAAGAAAAAGGCCATGGGAAAGGTGTCAAAGATAAAAGGTGTTCAATTTTTACATTTTAAAAACTAACTAGCTAGATAACTACAATACTCCGATCCATTCTTGAACTTTGAATATATTAATAAATTAGCAATAATTATAAATATTTATGTATAGTTTTGCAGGGGTGAAATCTATTGCGATTGGGAGGGACAAGAAAATGACAGTGATAGGGGACATGGATCCGGTGTTTGTGGATAAGAAATTGAAGACGATATGTTCCTCAAAACTAGTGCATCTTGGACCAGCAGAAGCTGATGATGAGGTGACGACCAACAATGGCGGCCAGGGGGAGAACGGAGTTCAACAAGCGCCGGCGCCGGCGCCGGCGGCAGTGACGACTGTAATACCGCCGCCACAACCTCATAACCCCTACTTTAATTATTATCAGAATCTCTACTATCCACCCAGTGCACCCCCTTGGCCATTTTACTAGTCACACATTTCTCAACTTCAAATGCCATCATCCTATTCATCACTTTCAATCCTTTTTATTTTTGCTGCGTGCTGTGTTTGGTTTGGAAGTTAATTGTTCAATTGAATGAATAATTTTAGTTATTTTTTTTTTTTGCCAATTTCTTGATTTTTGATATAACTAGTAATTCACCCGCGCGATGCACGGGAAAAAAATTATGTTATTATAAATAAAAATAAAAAAATAAAAAAAATATTTTAAATTGTTTAATATAATAATATTTTTGAGTTTCCATTGGTCAAGTATTTATTATTTTTATAGAATACAAAATTATAATTAAAATTATGTATGGTTAATATAATCTCTAATTATGTACATAATTACATTGATTTATTCTTAATTGTATTTCATTTATATTATAATTTTCACAATACGAATAATAACTAAGATAATTAAATTTAGAAAGCAAATTTTAAATTTTGTATGAGTAAATTTAAACTCTAATTGAACACATTTTTTTATATGATTATATAATATATTCTTTATGCACATGTTATTCCATAAACTCAAATGTCATTTTATAAGTCTAAGACCACTTTTTGTGGAGATAATTCAAATGTATTTTTTTTCTTTTAAAAGTCCTAAGTTTAGACATCCAGAAAAACATTAAAGACCCATACGATATATATATTTATATATATTTAAATTTTTATTTATGGCTTAAATGATTTTTTTATTTATTTTGAAGTTCAATAACTGACCCACGGCCCGCAACATTTGCTTTCTTCATCCCTTCTCGCTTCTGCCATTTCTTTGAAGCATTTGAGAGGGAGAAAAATTATATGTAGAGGTTTGCATTAATTGCACTGTTTCAGATATCGAATAGGTTTTCATCAAAAATTTAATTAATATTGTAATCCCAATAACCACCATAAATAACAAAAGCATATCAAATAGACTTTCATTGTAAAGTCAGAGATTTAATTAATATTGCATCGTTTCATATTTTCTATTAATCAGGAATCAGAATCCTTGATCCTAATATCATAACATTTAATAACTCCATTAATTCAATAAATGTAATCCTTTGTTATGAGCGAGAAAAAAATTAACTATTTTATTTTTTAAATGTTGTGCTTCTTTTTTTTTTTTTTTTATATAGTAAAAGATGTTGTGGCTATTTTATATTTATAGCTAGTAATAATAATAATGTTGGTAATTAATTGTAACATTAATTATTTCCCAACCATATAGCTTTATTATATGTAAGATTATGTACTCCTTATTTTTGCTCCCAAATGCTTTGTCCAGAATGTGGAGCACTTGGGTTTGGAAATTTAACCTTTTAGGAAGAATATAATGTTTGTCTTAAAATTTTTATCAATTTCATGATTTCTCGTATTTTCATGTATTGTAATGATCCATAACCTTGATAACATAAAATTTAGGAACAAGAGTCAAATAAGCCCTTAAACTATAAGGCAAAGTGCAATTAGTCCCATAAATTAACAAAAACTCTAATTAAACCCTTTATCTCTTTAGGACCACCCCAATAAGGGGATTGTTCATGTTTTTTTAGTAACAAATGCCTACATGGAAGAAAGAGAAACAAGAGAGAGAGGATAAATTTTATTCGTGCAAATATGAGGTTCTTTGCAGAAAGTGGGACCCGCCAACAATTAATGCCAATTGCTTTTACTTTGCGTGAGACCCACTGGTGCGCCCAGCTAGCACATGCAGTGCACGCGCTAGCTGGGCGCGTTTCTGGCGCAATTTACGACACTTTCTTTATTTTTGAAATCAGAATTTTATATTTAAAATTTTTCTTTTTTCTCTTTCCTCTCTTCTCCTCTTTCCTAAACACATTTACAAAAACTCCTAAAAAACCACACCAAGATCTCCCCTATTGAGGATGCCCTTACTATTATGCAATTACGCCTATAACTTTTTAAATTTTTACAATTAGCTCAATTTGTAGGTAAACAAGATAATAACATGTAAAGGCCCTGCTTTCTCTCCGAACAACTGCTTTCTCTCCCTTTTTCATCTGTAAAAGCCCTGCGACTCCATCCTCCCGCTGCCGGCTGACGCTCTAATGGAGGGTTGAGTCGGCGCGCGGTGCCATTAGTAAACTCCATCATCTAGCTGTTTTAGGAATAAGCGTTAGATCTCAGATTATCTCCGAACCTTTTTTCAGAGAAGGCGTCAGAGACTCTCTAGATCTGACAGATTTTCTATCATCTTTTCCATTTATTTTGTTTTCTTTTTGTTCTACGTTATCCCTTTGTTCCTTTGACTAGTTTGTTTTCTCTCGTCTCTCTGGCGAGTGTTTCCCTCACGTTTCTTTGACGAGTTTTCCTCTTGTTTCTTTGGTGAGTTCTCCTCATAAGCGTGGAATGATATAATGGTCACATTAGAGTCAGACTTGGCTATGTTAGATTGACCAGATCTGTGAAGAAGCACCGAGTTCATCCAACAACTTCGGCTTCAAATTTATAAAGTACAGCCCGCGATCCATGCTTTCTATAACATTGCTAAGAAATTTGTTTCTATGTCTGACTGTAAATAATGCACTGTCATTCTAACGATCTGTATTGTAAACATTTCTGTTTATGATTAATGAATTAACCTTTTATTTTTAATAAAAAAAAACATGTAAAATTGCTTTAAAAAAAAAATAATTTAAAAAAAAAAAAACCCTGCTGGCAGTTTATATTATTTATTTGGCTGTTTTTAGTCTTCGCAGTTTCTAGTGCAAGTTTTTAGACCGTGCAATTCCTAAAATGAATGGTGTGAATTAGACTACACATCCTCACCTAAAGTAGTGTTCTCACCAGATTAGCAACCTAAATATATATATATATATATATATATATATATATATATATATATATATATATATATATACACACACACACACACACACACATGGTGGATCGGGTGGGATTCTATGCAAGTTTTGTACATAGAACCGTAATCTAAACCGACCCACTGCTTGTTTATGTTTTAAGGCCCACCTCTGATCCACCACCCACTATCACCTAAAAAACAACTCGATCCATGCAGGATGGATTCGAATGAATATCCGCGAGATAGATTGAAATTGTCATCTATAATCTCATAGGTACTCTGACACCTATGTTTCAATTAATTAATGATATTTTATTTTATATCGCATTTGTTGATTTAATTTATTCATTAAAGATAACAATTCTATCTTAATGAACGTATAGCACAATATTATTTGTTTGTATTTTTTTAAGGAAAAAAATATAATGTTGCTGGCATTTTATAATCATTGTAAAAAGCATATCTACTGAACTTATTACGGTCCGTAAAAGAAACTCCAAACATCATACCAGAATCAAGAATTTTGGCTCTAGCTGTCGGGAGAGTTTTTCTTTTATTTTGAAAACGAACAAAATTATATTATATATAAAATACATACATTATATATATATCAGCATCGATTAGGTATTTATAACTCTGATAAATTATTTTCAATCCTAATCGCCTACAAGAGTGCTTAACGTGCACTAATTTTGTTCCTCATTGTGATTTAAGGTATTTCCTTTATACTAATTTTTATAAAATTGACTTCATCATTAAGAGAAAATTTAACTTTTACTATTAAAGTAATTTTGTTCCTCATTTTCTAGTTTCATTGTAGTATCTGTTAATATACTTTCTCAACCTACTAAAACACAAAGAACCAAGGCTTGAACTCATAATCTTCTAAATGGAAGTCCAACCCGGGTACCATTAGACCACATAGTCTTGGTCTAAAGAAAAAATTTAACTTTTACTATTAAAAATATGATCATAAATAACAGTATAAAACCACGGTATGAACGCAATCTTACCATTTACAACAGAAAAATTGGTAGTTTCTTTATTTTATATATATTGTGTCATGGGTCTCTGTCACTTTGGAAATGAAGGAAGAAGTAGCATATTAAGACAAACTATTAAATAGTTTTTTTAGCGTGCCTTAATTGTTCTTCCACTTCAATTTAATTAATTAATTTATTTATCTTATCATTTTTAATATATATTTTTCAATATTATCGACCTAAATTCTCCTATCTAGCCATAAGAATTGACTAATTAACGTTTACATTTAACTAACTGCGTCCTTGTAATTTCAATTATTGGCATATTCTCTCGCGTTCATATCTCTTGGACGTGAAAGATCGATAGGTATAGAATGAGAAAATAATTAATCTTCCCGTTTTTCTTGATAATTTGTTAGTTTTCCGCCTATTAAACTCCTGGAATATAATTTCAGCTCGGAACAATTTGTTAGGAAAACTAAATAATATTTCTGATGTTAGCATAAAAATATAACAATTAAATTATCTAAAAAGTTATTTCGAACATTTAGTTCTTTTAAATTTTTTTTAAGAAGATATTTTAAAATATCTAATGTACCTTACCACATATAAACATAAAAATATCATATCCAAACACAAACATAATGGAGTTGTTTAATAAATAGTTGTTAGCCGATAGCTGTTAATTGATTTGGTTAGTGAGTTTGACTAGTTATTGATAGCATTAGCTAATTATAGAAAAATATTTGATAAATTAGTTGTTAGTTGATGGCTGACTACATGCAAAATGACTTTCTCAAAAAGTTGATTGAAAAAACTGCTTTGAGAAGCTTTTTAAATCACTACTGAAAATTATTGAATTTCCGACCACCTGAAAGTGATCTTAAATCAAGTTGAAAGCAAAAAGTGGTCGGAAATAGCAACAAGGGTTTTTCTGGATAACAAAAGTGGTCGGAACAAGGCTTTCGACTTGATTTAAGATAACTTTCAAGTGGTCAGAAATTTCAGAATTTCTAGTAGTGAATTTTAGTATTTTGGAGCAATAAACTGTTACTAAAATCAATTAATCAAACACTCATATTGACTGTTTAACCAAGTCAAACAACTAATAGTGATCAAACAAGCCAAAATTGAATGATAAGCTAATTATGTTATCAAACTGGGCCAACATCTTGTTAATAACTTATATTGACTTAGATATAAAATAACAAAGGCACATAAAACACAACTAATAATTTGGAGTTTAATAGACCACTTTTAAATTTATAAATTATATGTGCCAAATAAATTTAAGTTTGCAACAAAATATCTAATATAGAAAAAAACAATACAAAAGAAATTTGCACAAATTTAAGTGCTGGCTAGATTGATTTTTCCATACGAGAGGCCATTCGGACTCCAAACATCTCTTAAGGAATGAGAGTGTACGGCTACTCACGCCAACCACGCTGGTTATATATATTCGGAGCTGAAAACTGAAGAGCTGTTAAGTTAGCTGTTATGATTGAAAGTGTTTGATAAAATTAGCTTTTTGATAAGATGATAAATGTAAAAAGACTAAAAAGGACATCTTTATAAAATTTAAATTAGTTTCTTTACATATTAAAATTTAACATTTTGTCTTAAAAAAAATTAACATTTTGAAATAAAACTACTAGCATAATCATGATCTAGCATCTCATAATGAAGTAGCAATATTGTTGTAATAATAATAATAATAATAATAATAATAATAATAATAATAATAATAATAATAATAATAATAATATTTGCGACGGAAGTTGCGGATAAAGGAGAAGAGAAAAGAGTTTTAATTGGAAGGGATAAATTATGTCATTTCTTTAAAATAATAAGGATAAAGATGAAAAAAAAGTTAGAAAGCTAGGAGCTTATTTTGAAACGCTACCTAAGGTAGCGCTCCAAAATAAGCTCTTATTTTAAGCTAGGGGCTTATTTTAGGAACATTACCAAACAGAGTTTATAGCTTATTAGTAGCTTAAAATAAGTTATAAGCTCCTAAATAAGCTCTGCCAAACAGAACCAAAGTAGCGTTCCAAAATAAGCTCTTATTTTAAGCTAGGAGCTTATTTTAAGAACATTTCCAAACAGAGCTTATAGCTTATTAGTAGCTTAAAATAAGCTCTGCCAAACAGAGCCTATATATAGTACCAATAGACCATAACGTCTTTGGTATTGCAACTTTATATTAGATATACATTATTATTAATATTTTGGTCTTAATTAAGTAATTAACCTAAGAAATATATAGAAAACATCATTTTCAGCATATTCTGTCCAAATTCCCAACATCACCTACGCAACCTCTGATCTGCTACACTTCAACCCCGCAACCCCATCAACTTCGTCAACCCATATATATATATATATATATATATATATATATATATATATATATATATATATATATAAGCGCTCATATGTGGTCATGTCATTAGGTGTGGCGGTGTGGTTGTATCTGTGTCGTTGAATCAGTTTAATCTAACAACAGTGACTAATTTTGAGGATTCGAGGATTTCCGCGCGTTTTGGTAAGTGGTGGTGTTATGATAATTACAGTGGTAATTTATAGCGACAGGATTCCAGAATACACCAACAGTGTTGACAACATGCACCAATAGTGTAATAAAACGCACCACGGTGAAACACACCAATAATGTATTCCCAAATACTGTATGGTGTATTTATTCATATCTAATGGCGCATTTTTGGTGATGCGTACCTAATTTGTGTATGTTTTTTGCTGTGCATTTCATAACATGGATGATGTATATTTGTATAACAATTGGTCGGCCGCACTAACCACACGGGAAGGCATTGCCGCACCGGAACTTGGCACCAATGAAAATCTACAAATACACCAAAGTAATTAAGGCTGATAATGCATCAATTACACAAATAAAACACACAACAATGTGATTTCCCTTATTCCGTGCTCTATGACGAGTTTACCCTTGTAGTTCCCTGGGTAGGAGAACGTGCGCGCTTGATTTATGTGATTCATTGGTGTATCTAATCTAATGGTCTGTAATTGACCATATGACTACACCTAACAACATGATAGCATTTGATCGCCCATGGCCTATATATATATATATATATATATATATATATATATATATATATATATATAGGGTTGCATTCAAATACAAACCGCCTTAAAATACAAACTCCCCTTAAAATAAAAACTTGAGCTCGTGCACACATTAACATACTTACATGCACACAGGGCACACTTCCAACAATTTCTGAGATGAGCTCATGCACACATTAACATACTTACATGCACATAGCGCGTAGGAGGAAAAACCACAATCATTCATCAAAGCTCGTGCACACATTAACATACTTGCATGCACACAGCGCGTAGGAGGAAAAATTACAACCATCCATCAAAGCCCGTGCACACATTAACATACTTACATGCACACTGAGCGTACTGCCAAAAATATCTGGAATTAGCTCGTGCACACATTATCACACTTACATGCACACAGTTTGTATTTTAAGGGAGATTTGTATTTTAAGGGGTGTTTGTATTTGAAAATAATCCTATATATATATATATATATATATATATATATATATATATATATATATATATATATATATATATATATATATATATATATATATATATATAGTTGCGTTCAAATGAGGACATCAATATATAGATGGCTGTGCGGACAGATAATGGGCACACGACAAATTAGTATCATGCACACAATTTAATACACAATGGCACACAAGAATACATGTAAACATCATGTTTCGAACTCATACTTTATTAATTAACAAATCTATGCACACGACATACAAATTATGGTACACGACTACATTCGATCATGCACACGACATACAAACTAATGGCACACCACTACATCTGTCCTCACAGTCCTCTATAATATAGTCGTCCTAATTTGAATACACTTATATATATATATATATATATATATATAACCCATAGGATACCTTCGATGAAAGCAAGGAAGTGTAAACACAACATACATTTCTAGGCCAAGAAAGACACACAAACTCTCTAGTTTTCCTAGAAACTAAAGCCGCCATGGGCAAGAAATCCATCAAAATATCTAAGAATCATCATCATCATCATCATCGTCAAGTAGCTGAAATTAAGAAACCCCAGCTAAGCAGCTTGATCAAAGTCTTGAAACCCAAAGTTTACATCACACACTCTTCAAACTTCAAGACTCTCGTCCAGCAACTCACCGGCAACGGCTCTCCGGTGTCATCTCCGGCGACGCCACCCACCCCCATAACACATAATAATCTTGAAGATCTTGTTCATCATCATCCTAGGTACCAAGAACCTACCCTAGACGAGTTGTGTATGGACAACAATAATAATTCATCTGTTCATGAAATCCCCGTTGATATTCCGTGCATGGAAGAGGCTTTCAACATGGTTTATGAGTTCCCAGAGCGCAACAATTTGGAACCCTGGGCTTTTGCGACGGATCTATGCTCTTTTGATAATTCTCTCGGTTCATCATGCGACGATGATGTCTGCGCTCCATTCATATCTCAACAAGAAGTAGGGTTGTCTGTGTTCGATTACGACATATGTTGTTCGTACGATGATTATCCAATAATCCAGTACTAGATACATATACAGACTTCCATCGATCATGTACGTAGGTGATCGAGTCAGTCCGGTTCACGATCGCACCTAAAGAATATTATTTGGTTGAATTTGCGAGGTAAAATTGTTGTAACTTAATTAATTGTGATTAAATTTTAACCATATATATTCTATAGGTGAGATTGTGAACCAGATTATTATTGTTGTTATATAGAGTTCGATCTAGGAAATTATGAGCATGTTATGGGTAGAGTACATAAAATACAGGTTCTTCTGTATGTAGTGTGCATATTTTGTACAGAGATGCAGAGATGAGAGATAGAGATAGTACACCTATCTTTTCATTTTGATATTTTGTCGTAAAATACTATGTGTACTTTCATTATCTATTTTCACAGTCGTTATATCGTGGACCGCGGTTAAAACGGTACCATTTCTTTTGCCGTTACCGTTAACGGAGCGCGCATTTTTGTGTGTGTTAATTACTAACTGAAGCTACAGTGTATCTAAACTGACACTACGGTGTATCTAAACCGACACTGCCTCAAGTATTATTTTATATATTATCAAATGAAACTGCAGTTATATCAAAATGATACTGTAGTTGTGGTGAAATGAAACTGCAGTGTATATTAAATGAAACTAAATAGCATTTCACATATTTGAGTGTATATTGTGCAATGAAGCTGTAGTTATAACGAAATGATCATGTAGTTGTGTTTTAATGAAACTATAGTGCATATAAAATAAAATAAAATAACATTTTCACATATTTGAGTGTATAAATATCGAATGAAACTGTAGTTATATCGAAATGAAACTGTAGTTGTGTTGAACTGAAACTGCAGTGTATACAAAATGAAATTGAATAACAGAGTTACTTTTTGCAGAACGGCACGAAACGGGTGCCGTTTCTTTTCATTAAACAAAACGATGTCGTTTTGAAGCTCGGTGCATAATCAATTATGCACCGCGGTGCACGATATAATTTGCTCTATTTCCAAGTCCCAACTATTATTCTTCCACGCAAAATTTTGATGCAGATATTATAAGGAAAATTATATCATGCACCACGGTGCATGATCAATCATGCACTGCGCGTCCTTTTGTTAAATGAAAAGAAACGGTGTTTGTTTTTCGCCGTTGTAGACACTTAAATTTTGATAAATATTGATTATTTATCAATATAAGTATATTTGAATATATTTGAATATTTTGGATAATATTGATATTATCTAATTTGTTAATTAGATAATATCAAAAGAGTTTGAGCTTATCAAAACTCTCTATCCTACAACTATAAATAGGGCATTTCATTTCTATGTAATCACATACATCCTAGGAAAAGTGATGTAATCATCTAGAAAAATATTATTCAGGATCACATAAAAATGTGATACTGAAAGTAGAAGTCTCTCCTCCTTAATGATCATGCCTATGCCTATTGATCCAAACCTCCATTGAAGATCAAGCCATTTGAACCCGGAGGCCCTTTAAGAAGAACAAGCTATATATTCAAGCCCTTCTTTGAAGATCAAGCCACTTGAAACCCGGAGGCCCTTCAATGGTGGAGTGTTCAAGACATCAATTGAAGAATCAGAGGACATCCCAGAGACTTGTACCCACACCGCATTGATATTTGACATGTAACCAGAATCTTGAATATTATTATATTTTATTCAATTTTCTTTGTTCACAACCGTTTTGCACCCTTTCGCAAAAAGTAACCCTGTTATTCAGTGTCATTTTGTATACACTGCAGTTGAGTTTTTTGCACTTTTGGTCCCACGACTATAGTGGCACTAGCAGAATTGATCCACGACTTTTGAACCTTGCAAGTTTAGTCCACGACTATTGATTTTTTTTTGCAAAAATGGTCCTTCCGGCCACTTTTCCGTCAAATTCCATGGGAAAAAAAATTCTCCATTTTTAACAGGGCTAAAATTAACATTTTACTTATCTCAACAAAAAAAAGAAAAAAAATTAACATTTGACTACATAGTACATACAATATTACTGGGCTACATACTACTGCCCCAGGCGGCGGAGTTCCTGCAGTAGGCAGGGCTGTCAGTAAGCGGTGGAGCGGCCGTGGCGTTCCCTGGGCTAGTTGGGTTATTCTGTAGCAGCATTGGAGGCGGAGCCAGCACGCCTGCCGGATCATTCGAAGACATCGGAAAAGCTTCGCTTTATAGATTTTCGGCGAGAGAAGCGGCGGAGATTCTCAAATGCAATCGCTTATATATATATATATATATATATATATATATATATATATATATATATATATTGTTGAGATAAGTAAAATGTCAATTTTAGCCCTGTTAAAAATGGAGAATTTTTTTCCCGGTGGAATTTTGACGGAAAAGTGGCCGGAAGGACCATTTGTGCAAAAAAATCAATAGTCATGGACTAAAATTGCAAGGTTCAAAAGTTGTTGATCAATTCTGCTAGTGCCACTATAGTCGTGGGACCAAAAGTGCAAAAAACTCCACTGCAGTTTCAGTTCAATAGATTGAAGAAGATATGTTGGGAAAAATATATTTTCATTCACACTTTGAGAGATACACTGCGTGGGTTTATATACATAAGCTATAACAGAATATTAGCTATATAAGCTGAAGACCAGGCTAAGCTAGGCTATGAATTCTAACTGCCTAATACACCCCCCTCAAGCGGAAGGCGGACACGGAACGACGCCAAGCTTGAAACGCAGGTCAGTGAGAACGACGCCAAGCTTGAAACGCAGGTCAGTGAACCGAGTCACCGCAAGCGGTTTGGTGAGAATGTCGGCCAGCTGATCATGAGTGGACACAAAATTCACTTTAAGCACACCTGATGCGACTTTGTCCCGAACAAAGTGATAGTCTACCTCGACGTGCTTAGTTCTCGCATGAAATACTGGGTTTGAACAAAGATAGGTTGCGCCGAGATTATCACACCAGAGCACCGGAGTTGTGGGACAATCCAAGGCAAGATCCCGGAGGAGAGACTGAACCCAAACTACCTCAGCGGAGACATCTGCAAGGGCCTTGTACTCGGCCTCGGTCGAGGAGCGGGCCACAGTCCTTTGTTTCT
Source organism: Ipomoea nil (assembly GCF_001879475.1). Classification (NCBI taxonomy): domain Eukaryota; kingdom Viridiplantae; phylum Streptophyta; class Magnoliopsida; order Solanales; family Convolvulaceae; genus Ipomoea; species Ipomoea nil. The sequence continues at coordinate 3,447,672 of NW_017618707.1, read as the reverse complement.
TCGAGCCCCATGAAATTAAGTTGGGCCCAAGAAACACTGCATAATCAGCTGTTGACTTCCTATCCACCGAGCATCCGGCCCAGTCAGAGTCTGAAAAGGCATGAACCACTGGAGATACTGCATGCGTAAGCCGAAGACTAAGTGAGAGGGTGCCTTTCACATAACGTAAAACACGTTTCAGCGCAGCCCAATTGTCTTCTTTAGGACTGTGCATGAATTGACACAGCCAGTTGACCGCAAATGACAAGTCTGGCCTCGTGATCAGAAGGTACATCAGGGACCCAACTAGCTGGCGGTATAGAGTCGGATCATCCAATGGCGCCAAATCACCATCAGTCGCTGCCGTGGTGGTGGTCATGGGAGTAGCGAGTGGTTTGCAAGAGTCCATTCCAGCTTTGCGAAGGAGTTCAGTCATATACCGTCGTTGGGATAAGAAAACCGCACCGCTGGTGTATAAAGCCTCAATGCCGAGAAAGAACCGTGGTTGTCCTAGATCGCGAATCCTGAACGTCGCGGCGAGTTGCTCCAATATGGACTTCACCTGTGAGCTGTCATTCCCTAGCAAGAGAATGTCATCTACATACACCAGTATATAAAGACGGACTTGTCCGGAATCATAAATAAACAGGGACACGTCAGTCTTTGAGGGCCGGAACCCAACTGACACCAGGAACTCTTGCAACCTTGTAAACCATGCCCGGGGTGCCTGTTTGAGGCTATACAATGATCGCTGGAGTTTACAGACATGATTGGGGTAGTTTGGATCGGCATAGCCGGGTGGTTGCCGCATATAAATGTCTTCAGTAATGTGTCCGTTTAAGAACGCATTATGGACATCCAGCTGCTTCATAACCCAATCATTTGACACGGAATAGGCTAATAAAAGCCGAACCGTAGCTGGTTTGACGACTGGACTGTATGTTTCAGAATAGTCAATACCCGGAACCTGGTTGAACCCTTTGGCGATCAGGCGGGCTTTAAACCGTTCGACCGATCCATCAGACTTCCGTTTTATGCGATACACCCATTTGCTACCTATTAAATTCATTGAATTATGAAAAGGAACTAATTTCCACGTGTTATTGTGGAGAAGAGCATTAAACTCAGCATCCATTGCGTTGCGCCAGTGTGGACTTCTTACGGCTTGAGAATGGCATGACGGTTCGTCGTCGTCAACAGAGGCAATCATGGCTCTGGGAGGTCGCCGCTGCTGATTCGTTGTGTCACGAAGGTGCATAACATGCTTCCGAGTAGGGGAGCGTTTTCGGCGAGTACGAGGTGCAGTTGACGTTGATGTAGTCGGCCGGTAAGAGGAATCTGTCGCATTTTCCGCCGAAGGCTGCAAACAGTGTATTGGTTGAGCCCCACTGGTTGATGAGTCTCCGGGTGGTCTATGTACCTGCTGGGACGGTGGTGCACTATTAACCGCAGGTTGTGCAATCTGGGCACATGCCCACGTCAAATGACCGGTATTAGTGTCACACTGTTGCGGTAGCTCCGGGATGTGTTGATAGGGGAATACATCCTCATTGAACCTGACATGACGAGCAATATACACCCGCCCCGTTGCTCTGTCTAAGCACCTGTAACCATTAAACGAATCGGGGTAACCCAGAAAAACACATGACACAGACCTGAACTCCATTTTATGTGCGTTGTAAGGACGCAAGCACTAAAAGCATTCACAACCGAACACCTTTAAAAAGGCATAGTTCGGAGACTTATGAAACAGTAAGAAGTACGGACTTTGATTATGGAGAACAGTGGTGGGCATTCGACTGATTAAATAGACAGTTGATTCGAATGTAAAATGCCAATATTTATGTGGAACATGACTGTGGGCTAATAGAGACAGACCAGTCTCGACTATATGACGATGCCTACGTTCAACTAGGCCATTTTGTTCATGTGTGTGTGCACATGACTGTCGATGTAAGATACCTGCAGCAGCAAACACCGAGTGTAATTTTCGGTATTCACCACCTAGGTCAGATTGGATACTTTTAATTTGAGTGGAGAAATATCTTTCGACTAAGGCACGAAAATGTGTAAATATTGAGTAAATGTCTGTTTTATTTTTCATCGGATAATACCACACATATCTTGAATAGTCATCTACAAATAGTACAAAATATTTAAAACCTTCAGTCGTGATGACCGATGAAGGTCCCCAAATATCCGTGTAGATTAATTCAAGAACGGAAGTGGTGGAATGCTTAATTTGCGACAAGGGAAAGCGAGTGGACTTCCCCATTTGACATGCAGTACAGACATTATTCAAGGAGTTTACAGAATTATTAACTGGACAACTAGACAGAACTTGACGAAGAACTTGATTATGCGGGTGACCGAGGCGTTTATGCCAGACTTGAGCTGACGTTCTAGCAGACAGAAGGGCAGTTGGAGATGACACATTGAGCGAGTATAGGACACCTTCGTTGGGACCTCTAAGGAGCGTTTGGTGGGTAACACGGTCCTTCACAAGAAAACAATAAGGATGAAACTCGAAATAAACATTGTTATCCCGTGTAAATTTGTGTACGGATAACAAAGAGGCACGCAATTGTGGGACGTGCAAGATTTTATTTAGAGACAGTGACCGAAACGGAGTAGTAATAGAAACTGAACCTGTACGCAGGATTGACAAACCTGTGCCATCGCCAACCTTCAAGTTCTCGGTCCCCGTATATGGTTCAATGTCTTGTAGGACCCCAGAATTCGGTGTAGCATGCGCATTTGCCCCGGAGTCGGGAATCCATACATTATTGAACGGAGCCGTGTTGAAATCTTCTTGAGGCGGTTGTTGATAGGCCACATTGGCACGTGGAGGAGATGATCGCGTCCAGGCTTGTTGCGGCGGGCGAATGGCGTTAGCGTCACTGTACCTCCGGTAGCACGTCAAAGCTGTGTGTCCGGGGATGTCACATATTTGGCAACGAATTCCTCCACGTCCGCGCTGGCCACGTCCGCGTTGTCCTCTGTGATTACGGCCACGACCGCAGTTACCTTCTGGATGATTCGCCGCTGGTGGCTGCTGTGTGAAGAGAGCTGACGGAAACTGGGGCAGCGCCGGCGGGGCTTCATCTGCGAACAGATATTGATGCGTGGAGAGGAGATCAGCTACTTCAGGTAATGTCAACGGTGCACTTTTGGATGTGAGGGAAGCCACCAGCGCACGGTACTCCGATCGCAGACCCCTGAAAACATGGAGGTTCTGCTCGCCAAGACTTACCGGTCGTCCGGCCTGATGGAGTTGCTCAACGAGAACCTGAGCGCGGCTGAGATACTCCGTGGGGGATGAATCTCCTTGTCGGAGGTTCTGAAGTTGAGCCAACAAGCTGAGCGACCTTGTACGCGATGAGGAACCGAGTGCCGTCTCTAGTGCCACCCATACTGCACGCGACGTACAGTGGCCTATAGCGAGGTACAAGACTTCTTCAGCGAGTGATGAGAATAGCATACTCAGGATGGATTGGTCTTGTTGTATCCACTGAGCATGCAGAGGATTTACCACCGGCGGCGCATCGGCAGAGGACGCAACTACACATTCCGGTGGACAAGTGGAGGTGCCGTCGACGAAACCGAACAGGTTCTGTCCCCGAAGAAACGGCACAAGCTGCGCTCTCCAGAACAAGTAGTTCGTGGCGGTCAGCTTAATTGACACGTAGTGATGTGCCTGGTGAAGCACATTCGAAGGCGGTGTGGTGGTTGCAACGGCAGCGGGGGTGATCGCCTGTGCGTCTTCGGCCGGTGAAGAATCGGCCGGTTGGGAGTTGCTGTTGGAAGCAGTGGCCATGAAGGATCGAAGAAAAAAAAAAGGAGGAAAGGAACGATGGCTTTGAAACTGATACCAGATTGAAGAGGATATCTTGGGAAAAATATATTTTCATTCACACTTTGAGAGATACACTGCGTGGGTTTATATACATAAGCTATAACAGAATATTAGCTATATAAGCTGAAGACCAGGCTAAGCTAGGCTATGAATTCTAACTGCCTAATACAATACAACTACAGTTTCATTTCGATATAACTATAGTTTCATTCAATATTTATAGACTCAAATATGTGAAAATGTTATTTAATTTTATTTTATATACACTATAGTTTCATTAAAACACAACTACATGATCATTTTGATATAATTACAGCTTCATTGTACAATATACACTCAAATATGTGAAATGTTATTCAGTTTCATTTTATATACACTGCAGTTTCATTTCACTATAACTACAGTATCATTTTGATATAACTGCAGTGTCGGTTTAGATATACTGTAGTGTCAGTTGGTGTCTAATACACCAAACAAGCGGACTCCGTTAACTATAACGGCGGGTCGTTTCTTTACTTAAAGAAACAACGCCGTTTTTTACCGCGGTGCATGTGTGCACCGCGGTCTATAATATAATGACTGATATTATAATGGGCCCACTCTTTACTCTCATAATCACATTAATTAAGCTAAGTAATTTAACATGAAGTCAATGAAACTTATGAAAGTGTGGCGTAGTTTCTTTGTTAAGGAAAATGTGTGCATACATATTGTATCAATTTTCGTATTTTGCAATATTTCGTAAAGCTTAAGGAATATTATTGAAGCAGTAGTACAGTTAGCACTGGCCACGATTAATCAATGGAAAATGTATTAGAGATCAAATCACAATGATCAATGGAAAAAAAGTTTAATTGTATCGCTTTTTATTTTAATTTACTGTGTTAATTACAACCTTAGTTCACATCCAAAATGAAATTTTACTTTAATTTTGATCCTATGGTATATATAATTGTATGATGATCTAAACACCAATATATTATTATAAGTTGAGCAAATTTAAGTACTATTAAGACTCTTCAAAAAAAAAAAAAAAGTACTATATTAAAGAAACTATGCATTATAGTTCCCTTTGGGAGAATGAATTCTAGTGTGCCTAGAATACAAAGTCCTAATACCCTTAGTCATCTGGTGTTGGACTCGAATTCATGACCTGACTCTGATATCATGTTAGGATCAAGCGCTCATCACTACACCAAAAACTATAGCTTATAGCGAATGCGCAACTTTAAGTAGGGTGTTAGGTTTAGCCCTTCAGGCTTCCGCCCAACTATCCCTGACCACCTGGTGTTGGACTTGACCTTTCACTAGCCTCCGCCCAACACTAATGTAACAAAATGCTTTAAAATGTTGATTGGAAATAAATAACGTTGATTTTGAGAAGCAAACTGAATGAGGTAAACATTTTAATCTTCCCTTAAAGTGAATTTCTTTTTCGTTTATATACAAGGATGAAAAGAAAAACTACATTTTAATGTGAGTGACGTTGATAATGATATGTGCAAAAAGAAATAAATGAATCCCTACGGACGATACATCATAAATCTCAGTCTAATAGTTAAATGGTAATAGAAATTAATTAGTCATTCAACGCCAACAAATATTTACTTTTCTTGTGATATATTTGATATCTCTTCTCCCAAAATATATTTGATATCTCTTATCTATACACTTTGCGTTCAAGAATTTTTATTACCTATAATTAATAAGGTTGAACTAATTAAGTTAGTCCCAAGAGACAACCTTGTTTTATTTAGTTGTTCTTTAATTGAACAATATCAAGGAGAAATTATAGGAGGTAAAAATATACTGAAAAATAAGCATTATTCTAAATACAAATTCCACATTAGACTGGATCATCTTTCATGCATTAGGGTGTATGAAACATAGTTTAAAAGAAAAAAGAGATCAATACCAACAACAAGACTCCATGGCCCAATGGATAAGGCGCTGGTCTACGAAACCAGAGATTCTGGGTTCGATTCCCAGTGGAGTCGCCTTTACTTTTTGCTTCATCCATTCCCCCTGTGCTGGCCTGGCCTCACTCAACCATTCTCCAAAGAGCCAATTTTTTTGGGAAGAGATCTAAACTAATCAAGGCTATAGGTTGGATCAAAGTGGTGATAGAATTGGACTCAGAAGCGATTGTCAAGATCATGGCCAAAGATTTTCTCATCAACCAGAATATTGATACTATGGTGGACAATGAAAAAGGATGATCGCGAGCCTGAAAATGGTGACGATTGTTCACGTTTGGAGAAAGGGACGAAATGTGCATACATCATACTAAAGTGGTAGTATAAACTATTAGGATGATCTATAAAGTGCAAGGCATCATACTAACAAGGAAAAATATTTCATTAAAAATTGATGAGACAGCAGGCACCAGCAATCAGTTGATTTAACAATCAATAAGGTGAAACAAGAATTAGTATGAACAACACTATAGTAATGTGATTGAAAATGAGTCATTTGCTGGGATTCTTACCCACTCCTAACTCTTGGGGGGTTTAGCCGCTGTTTGTCTTGAGGTAGGGGGGAGGCTATACAAAGATTTCAGCTGCTGGCTTATCAGCCTGCTGCTATTCAGAGCCATTTGCAGCTCCAAGTTGTCGGACCACCATTGCTCTATTCCATGCGCCTCGAGAAACTTCTGCTTCCCCTTTGATGACAGGAAAAGTTTAGCAGCAACTTGCCCATTCGACGGTTTTGTATTCTCTTTATCACCCTGGTTTCTGTTCTGTGCTTCATCTTGATCGGTGTATGAGCAACAAATGTAGTCGCTATTGTTGATGTACAAATGTGGCACCCATTGCTTTAAGCTGCCAAATTGGAATGGCTTTGTTGCACTTTCTTCAGAGATGGTTTGAGCCTCAGAGCCCGAAGGGAGCATTGATTTGAACCTCTTCCAAACAAAACCGGCCTTTTCTCCTATGTTCCTCAGACTCATGGCTAGTGAAACCGAGGGTGGGTTGAAGAGATGTGCCTCTACGTATATACCTTCTTTGGCTAACGCTTTTCCCACTTGTAGAGCAAAGCCGGCCCCGAGGGAGTGACCTGCAATGCACACGTTGTTGCTCCCGAATTTGCCAATAAGCGATTTGAGCGCCTGCATAGCACAGCTAAACCTGACAGATCCCTTTAGGCTTTCCCAAGCTAGGAAACGGAGATCGTCTTCAATGTCCCTTCTCATCGTGGGGCCTTTGAGAAGCGTTCCTCGTAGAGCCAAGACAGCTCTCGGTGCACCACTCGGTCTTATGAACACGAGATCACCCAGAGCTGCTGCTCGATCCCATTCCAATATCGCGCCAAATATCGACCCATCCCTTTCATCTATCAGCGTCTCGACCAGCCTGTACTTGAAGGGTATCCACCATTTCGGGGCAAGTTCGTTTTCTTCCTTCCTGTTTTCTTGCCTGTCTAACTCAAGCAAGTAAATTGCTTGGATAAAGCAAGCAATTACTGTCCTTTTATAATTTGCATCCTTCCTGTATATGTAAATGCCACAATTTTAGTCCTAAAGGATCAAATTGCTTCCAAAGAAGAGGATCTGTCTTTTAATGGAGTCCAAAGTTCAGAAAACAAAACAGTTTCTTCAATTTAGTTCATGACACAAATAAGATGCACCATTAAACCTTTAAAAAAACTGTCAACAATAAACCATGATTCTTGATCAATCAAAAAACATAAACAGAACAGACAAATTGCAATTACCAAATCCCAAATAATGCATCAACTGTTCTCCATTATACTGACCCTCTTTTGTGCAAGCAAGATCAAATAGCAGAAGCAAACTCATATGATCATTGAAACATAAAATCTTAGAGCTGATAGGTAGCTTCTATCTACACTCATATGGTTCTATAAAGAGGCAAGGAAAAGAGAACCAAGACTCTCAGATTTGGCATCTTTCTAGTTTTTTTGTACAAGAATAGTTAATCAAACCAAAATTAACACAAAGAAGACAGCAATAAACCATAAAACCCCAAGATTAGGACCACAAACACAAAACCATATCAATCTCAGAAATGTAATTATGTATGTATACCAATATCTCAGCCCAAAAAATTCAAAAATTTAAAAACAAATCTGAAAATGGGCACTGACCAACTGGAGTTAATGAGGTCTCTCCAATTGGGTGAGGAAACATTGCGAGGCCCTGATACATGAAACGCATATGGATGAGACTCAGACTCAGACTCGTCCTCCTTGTTTATCATCTCCTTCACTATCACCTTCTCCCCTTCCAAAGTCATTGTAATCACATCATCATCCCACACCTCCACCTCCTCCTCCGCACTCCTCTTCGCCATTACCGTTTCTGTGTATACACTTACTCACACCACACTGTAATGCCCAAAATGCTCTAAGAAAGACTTCGGAGAAGATATAAAAAAAAAAAAAAAGGAAGGAACTTTAAGGAAGAAAGAGAGGCGGAGAGCGATGGGTTCTAAGGTTTCTTCATGCCCACATCGGATTCTTGAAATTTAATGTTGGGATTCAGGTGGGTGGAGGCTGGATTACGTTGATCTGAAGAGTGAAGAGGATATCGGTTATTTATGGTGAAAATTTGAAAATGGAATGCAAAGTGTTTTAAATAATTAAATCTCTATATTTATTAATTATTCTCACTTGACTAATTTTTTTTTATTATCACGAATTAATAAAATTTGATTGAATTAAATGAAAATTTTCAAGTTGGTATCTGTATAATATAATATTATACTTTGGAAATGCCTTAGATTCAATAGAGTTGAAACTTGAGCAAGTGGCATTCAAGTTCTAACGGTCACATTTTGGCTCTCTCTCTCTCTCTCTAGAACCCCACCACCACTCCCAAAGCATTTTAGAAATTAGAATCCAATGGAGACAACATATCTTATCATTACAGATTACCATATTTGGTTGTTGTTATTATTACATATATTTGTTATTTAATGTGATACTCTCAATTTCAAAAATGATTATCATATTTAATACACATAATTTTGATAAGAGTAATGTTAAAGTTTCTTTTTACCTTTTAATATTCATTAATCAAATTTTTAATTTCATCAGTAAAAAAAAAAGAGTTAAAAAGTATAGTCATGTTACTGATTATGAGTGAGAACATAGTTAATACTATAATTTTTTTTTCTCAATTTTTTCCTAAACGATTTTGGTGATCTAATGTAGTCACAATTATTGTTCACAAACTTTTGTGTTTTCATTTTCAATTTAGCCCTTCGTTTTTTATTCCGGCCATTTGGTGTTAAATAGGGGAATAATTCAATAATTTCAATAGTGGCATCTCATTACTTCTAGACATGTGAAGTACGAAATTCATCTTTCTTTTATGAATTACTCCCAGAAATGCCAGAATTACTCTCAAATCAGTAAATATAAAATTTGATTCCCAGGTCTGGAAGTAATTCGTAAAAGAAAGAAGGATTTCGCATTTCGTAGGACTGAGACTAAAGAGAGACCAATATTGAGATTATTGAATTGTTCCTTTATTTAACACCAATTTGACGTAATAATAAACGGATGATTAAATTAAATTGAGAAAATACACAAAAGTTTGGGACTACATTAGGCCACTAAAGTTGTTTAGGTCGAAATTGAAAAAAACCACTATTTTGGGTATTAATTCAGTGAAAATAATATTTTTAAAGAATTTGATAGTAGTATAATATTGGTGTAAACATGCATATTTTTCTCTTCGTTCCTAAAAACAGTGGATAACTTTTTCTCCTTTTTTCTGTATTTTTTTTAAGTTGTTGGTTTTGTTTTTAAACAAATAGTGTAAGAAATTGTGCTGCTTATTTTAGAAAAGTGAATAATATTTTGATATGAAAAGAAAATATATTAATAGTTACATTTTGAGTGACAAGTGAAATTCACTACTCCTCACATGGAAGCATCACCGTTATGTCCCTTAATCATGCGGTTGGCGTGGTGGTTCAGTACCTCGTTCCTTAAGCATGAGGTTGGGGGTTCAAAAAGGGCTCCAAAACTGGTTGATAGTAAATGAAGAGATTGGTTACGGAGAAATAAAAAAATAGATTCATATTCACATACATAATAGTTATATAAGAAGAAGAAAAATCTTTGATTTATCTTTGAAAAAAGGGAACGAGACCTCTTTGGAGTAATGAAAATATTAAAATTGTAATACTCGTGGAGAAAGAATCGTAATAGATGCAAAGAAGAAGCGTCTTTCACCCAATAGTGAAGAGTTTGAATCAAGATTTCCAGATTTTTTTTTTTTTTGGGGGGGGGGGGGGGGGGGGGGGAGGGTATTAGTATATATAATACATAATTTAAATGTGAGAAATTGTCCTCTAAAAAAGGAAATATTGAATGAATTGATCGTAAATTCTGAGATTTTAATATTTTTTTTGCGCTCTAATATGAATCGTAAAGAAAACAGAATTTGCACAATAAAAGCAAACCCCTCTGATAGCAGTTTTGAATACAAAGTCTTGTTGGGCCCAAAAATTTGACTTTTGTTAGAAGAATTAGTAAAATAGATCCGTTGATAAATTCGAGTAATTAAACGTTTCACAATTTGAAAACTCAATTTTTTTTTCATACCCAGTATTTTTAAAAGAAATCAACCTATTTAAACAACGATCATGAGCAAGTGCATAAATAGACTCCTGAAAGAGAAGTGGATATAGGAAGTTGTGTTGTTGAGATCTCTCTGGTTGTAAATATCTTTAAATTTCCTCCACTTTAATTTGGATTTGGACCAAAGACATAAGATTTTGAGGGTTATCAAATGATACATAGTGCGATACAGTCAAAACAAGGTATTCATATATAGTAATAATAAATAGAGTTTGAATAAAAAAATACCTCATAACCTGGTAAACTTTAAACGGATTCGCTAGACTCTCCTTAGACTCTCCCATTCCATTTCATCGATCTATATATTAATATTATAGGAATTTTAGAATAGAATAATCAGATGGTTAGAAATCCTTTATTTTGAAAATCGAATCGCTCTTTTGATTTCATAAAAACATTCTTTATCAACATACTTTTTCTTTTACACACTAATCTCCATTTCAGAATAAGTAGGATTCATTACAAAAAAATAAAGAATCCACTCGTGAGGCGAGAACCCCCTTCCCGCCGTGGGCACTAATCTATTTTGATTTTTAACGTCTAATTAGCTCGGGAATCATTCAAATTAAGAACCAAAGCTCGTTGCTTTTTCTTTCCCCAAAATTGAATTGAAGCCCTAGCCTTATCCATTTATTCATTATTCGACCTAACTAGGATTTTCATTTTGTTATGTTCTCAGAATTCGAACACGGCCTTATACCGATCTAGTAAGACTGAAATATTCTCAGAACTCTCCGTTGATACGACATGCTATTTTTAACATCCATTTCCCCTCAGGATCAGTCGCGGTCTTCCAAGCTTTAACGATGGTCCTCACTTCATCCAAATGTGTAAAAGATCCTAGTCGAACTTAAAAGCCGAGTACTTTACCGTTGAGTTAGCAACCCGAAAAAAATATAGAATTGGAGAATTCTATTAGAGACTGTATAGATACAATCCGAATACAAAAACAAAAATAAAAAAAAAAAACGATTCAATCAAACTGTTGAACAAAGAAATCTAAAAAAACACACACATACATTTTCTAATTGACAATTTTTTGAAACAAAAAATAGATCCACTTCACTTATCTTTACTTAAATTGACAACTAAAATGAATTATATTTGTTTGATACGCTGTTGTCAATAGAAATGTTGAGAAAAAAACCAATAAAAAAACAAAAGAAATTCCATTTTCAATTGAAATTGGTTCAATTGAAAAATGAAAAAAAAAATCCTAATAACTAATATATGAATAATTCATATATTTATTTAAATGAATGAAAATAAAACAAAAGGACTTGTATTGGCACGATGAGAATATAATTGTGTTGTATTCAATAATTATGTCTGAGAGTACAGGGAGGGAATATATAGAGATGCTATATAGAATCCTTGTCTAACACGAATAATATAGTCCTAGTCTAATATGAATAATACAGTCATAATACTCCCCTTCAAGCACAAGGTTAGCTAGCCAAAACATTAAGCTTGTCATGGAGAGAGTTAAAACGAAGAGACGACAGAGACTTTGTGAAAATATCCGCTAGTTGATCCTTGGTTGAAATAAAGTGCACTTCTAACTCTTTTTTGGCTACTTTATTGCGAACAAAATTATAGTCAATCTCAATGTGTTTCGTGTGGGCATGAAACATTGGATTGACACATAAATAAGTAGTTCCCAAATTATCACACCATAGTTGAGGAGGAGACGCAGGCGGGATGCCGATTTCATGTATCAGAAAAACGAGCCATGTAACTTCTGCAGATACATCAGCGAGTCCCTTGTATTCTGTTTCAGTCGAAGAATGTGCCACAGTCCGTTGCTTCTGACAAACCCAAGATATAAGATTACTGCCCAAGAACACAGTCTGCAGTAGTGGGAGCATGCATATGTTGACACAATAGATTAACCGCATAAGATAGATCCGAACGAGTTACCGTAAGATACTGGAGAGCACCAGCAAGACTCTTGTATTGTGTTGGATCGGCATAGGGAACGACCACGTCGTCTGTGATTTTCGCAGAAGAGACAGGCGTAGCATGATCTGTAGCACCAGTGTCAGGGAACCACTGATGAGGACTGTTGGAATCACTATTATCACCAGAGACGGTCACATTAGCTTGAAAACCTGGAGCCCCTGAATAACGCCGAAAACAGTTGGCTCCCGTGTGACCAAAACATTTACAAATTTGACATGGATCATCAATGTCACGTCGTTGACTAGACTGCTTCTCATACGGTGTATCTTGGTTCGATGCCATTGGCTACTGCTACGAAGCGAGGTGACGTTGTGTCTTTACAAGAAATTAGTTTGGTTCGATGCCATCGGAAAACCCTAGCTAACTAATACCAGATGAGAATATAATTGTGTTGTATTCAATAATTATGTCTGAAAGTACAATGAGCGAATATATAGAGATGCTAGATAGAATCTTAGTCTAACACGAATAATATAGTCCTAGTCTAATATGAATAATATAGTCCTAATAGGCACTACCTATAGAATCTAGATACAAAAAAAAAAGTGTAGCTGGAAAAAGAAATGAAAAAATAAATAAAAAGAAAACATTCATAATGAAATTGAAATAAAGGCTTTTTCAATTCAATATAAAAACAGAATTCAACATAAGCAATTATAAATCTTAAAAAGATATACAAATAGAGCAGGAAATACAGAAAGGGTAGTTATAAGTCTAACTTTGATCTTCTATTTTTGTATTTCCCAAATTTTTTCCTTAATTGAATTTCGCTTGATTAGGACAAAGTTCCACCACCGACCTCTTTAAAATATCCTTAACAGTTCCTGTAGGTTGAGCACCTTTTTCGATGAAATATAGAATAGCCGAAACATTTAAATAAGTTTGATTCCTTAAAGGATCATAAAAACTCAATTTTCGAAGATCTTTTCCTTCTCTTCGGGATCGAACATCAATTGCAACGATTTGATAGACGGCTCATTGGGATAGATGTAGACGAGCAACACCCCCGTAGAAACGTATAGGAAGTTTTCTCCTCGTACGGCTCGAGAAAAATGAAGGATTCGAGGTTTTGCCTATGTATGAAATTTATAAATTAGAACAAAAAATCAATTAGACTTTGATTTAATTTTTTGCTTCTTCCTTCATAAAAATGAAAAATAAATCATTCCTACTTTCATAACTCAATTTGGATAATTCTCAAATAAATTAGAAAATTTCATTTCTTGAACGGTCTTTACTCCCCCTATGCTTGTCTCGTTTAAAATCAAATGAATTTGGATTCTTCCGTCTGATCCAGTGATTGAGACAATTAAAACGACGTTTGCTTGTTCTGGGATCCTTTGATAGTTTGTTTTGAATTATTGGGTTTAGACATTACTTTGGTGTTTCTGAAGACTTTCCATTCAAAATGACAGCAACATACTTTTTTTTTTTTTAAATTTCTTTATACCAAAGAATCCTACAGACGGTCGATTCCCGCATGATACACTTCGGATCGAAAAAGTTTGATCAAGTCTAATAACTTTTTGGAAACTTCTTCGAATTGGATTCTTTCTATATCGAAGATATGTTTACGAAGTTGTTCCAATTTTTTGATTGGCATCAACCCTAGATCCCTGCCTCCCCCTCCCCCCGCACCCCCCCCCCCCCCCCCCCCAAAAAAAAAAAAAAAAAAAAAAAAAAAAAAAAAAAAAAAAAAACTAACTACTCGAGCTTCATCATGAACTATTTCGATGAAAACCCAACAAGAGTTCTCGTGGAACAGAACAAATGATGTCGAGCCAAGAACATCTTCATTCCTATATCAAATGGTGGATCTAACAATCTACAACGGGTCATGGCATTCAAGTCGCATGTTGCTTTCTACCACATCGTTTCAAACGAAGTTTTACCATAACATTCCTATAATTTTAATTTGGAACCGGCATGGACTTGATTCAATTATGGAATCGAGTAGCCGTTCTTTGTCTTTGTTGCTATTGCATTTTATCTCATCGTATCCCATTCTGTTCTGCAAGATTTGAAAATAACCATAAATACATATACACTACATCGGTCTAGTTCCGGGATAATCCTTTGTTCCATAGCCCTGGGGCTATTTACAACTAGCCAATTCAGAATTATCAGATGCATCAAAGATGCAGTCATTGATTCTCCCGAGAATTCCGAGCAAACATTTTAATGACGAGGAAAGCTTTTTTGTTATGCTACTAATACTTGTACTTGCTCTGGTATTTTTCCCAAGCCTGGCTGAGGAAGAGTTACGGGGTGTCAAACAAAAAAATACGCTAAGTTGGCATACTGGTTTAACGATTAACCTATTTATCATTCATGATAAATAATAAATAAAAAGAAAAACCATTTCATTTCGACAAAAGACCACACCCAATTTGGTTCGCTATCCCAATCATGATTTTCCTACCCCCAAAGGGAAAGTTACTTCCCTTTTGGGCCGGGTGTGGGCGAGGAGGGATTCGAACCCCGACACCGTGGTTCTTAGCCACGTGCTCTAATCACCTGGGTTGGGGGTTTGATCCCCACCCATGTGAATGGAGCAAATCATTTGGCTAATCCCTTATTACTTAGTGTACTGACAGTAGAGATGGAATATTAATCGTATGGCTATCGGCGGGAGGGATTCTTTTAGGCAACCAAAAAAAAAAAAAAGCGACAACAACAATACAATTACTACTACTAATATGAAACTATAAGTTATATTTATAGTAATCATCATTGCATACTTATCTATAATCTGCCACCTTAAAATCAATTAAGTCTATCTGTGCAAGCTACATCATTGCAAACTTGACACATGCAGTAGATGTGAGAGAAATGTTAGTAGAGATGGTGTACATTTTGTTCACTTTTATATTGAGGTATTTTTATTTAATTAGTTAAAATGATGGTGTTGTTAAGATTTGAAAATAAGTTGGAATTATAAGAATGTAGACAAAAAAAAAAAGAAAAAAAGAAAAAAAAAAGTAGATTATGATAAATTATATTGTAGGTCTCGAGATTCATTTCGTAAGGTAAATCTACTATAATAATTAGAGTTAATAAAGTTATGTTAATGAGAATTAAAATGTATCGTGATCTACCATTTTAATTTTGAAAGTAAAGAATGTTACAAGGTAAATAAAACTAATCAACTAATCATATCGAATCAAGTAAAACATGTAGGTGGACACTAGAAACCAAGTGGCAGTGTGACAATTTGGGAAGGCAATGGAGGGGCCAGAAAGCAATATATTTGTGGATGGGAAATTTCGGGACACCGCTTTAAGTTGAGGCGGCAAAAATTATCAAATTACCAGACGAATCTCCAGCCTCAAAGCCAATGGAAATTTCCACAACAAAAAATCTAGCAAATAGAAGAAGAAGAACCGGAACAATATTACTCGTACCATGGCATTAAATTTCAGCACAGTTCCGCTTCACACAAAACACCCTTCTTTCTTGATTCCAAATCACAAGCGTGACCTCAACAGGCTGTGTTCTTCTCAGCCTTGGCTCTCATCGTCTGCCAGAGCGGCGGCTTTGTCTGAAGGGACAGAAGGTGGAGTTACAGAGAAGGAACCCCCAGATTACTCTGGTACTTCTTCACTCATTTTTATGATACTTTTCTGGTTAAGGAAATGAGGAAATCTTGTTTGGTTTACAGAATCTATTTCAGTAAGCTTGCTGGGTTTTGTCTAAAGATCCAATTTTTGGTGATTTTGAGTTGTTAAATTCTCTGGGTTTTTCGTTTTTGTTGATTCTTGGTAATTGATAGTACTTGTTTTGAGTGATATGTTGGCAGTTTATACTCTGTATTTGGGTGTGAAATTGGAATCTTGTTTTTGTTGTCTCAAGTTGTGGTCTTATAGTGTTTTGTTGCAGCTCTCTCCATACCCATATATAGTTTGTACTTTTTATTAGCTGATATTTGGGATTCAAGAAATCAAGTTAATAACAACTTTTTTTTTTTTTTTTAATAACAACTTGTTGGCCATCAAAATTTATGGTGCTAAAACAGAAATCCACACTTGATAGTAGATTTTACTTCTTTTTTTTTTTTTTTTTTTTTTTTTTTTTTGTAAATGAAGAGATATTTTTGAGTGAAGGAGGGAAATTCGTTGCCACTATCGAGGTGTATATTGGGTAAATCTGACTTTGTAATCTAGCTGACAAAGGCTAATACAGTCTAAGTTGTTCATAGCTTATCAGCTCAAATTAAAAAGGTCTTTGACTGTTTCCACTGAAAGTCAAACTTAGAATTTTGTAATTACCAAGTCAATAACTTGACCAACTTGGTTGGGGTTATCTCGGTTAATTAATGAAAAGATATGAATTGTAGAATTAGGTAGATAAAGGGTGCCATACTCTCTTGTTACTCCTATGAAACAGGTTTAATCATATTTGAATATTTGCATCGTTGAAATAACACCCCCACCCCTTTTAAATAGGGTCAGCAACTTCAGCTCGTGCACAACTTGATCTCTTGGAACAGCTCACTTCAAGTAGCCTGGATTTTAATGGTAAGTTGGTAACTATTTTACCTTTAGATTGTGCAGAAATAATACTAATATTCATCCTTTACTAGGCTATGAAAGTGATGGTGGTTCAAGCGGATTGAGTATTCGTGATCAGCTCGCCAAGTTGGTTGGCGAGCGAGATGATGATTTCAACATCCCGTTGGGTAAGAATTTGAAGAAGTTTACTCCAAAGTTTTTAACCATTTCACAGAAGAGAAACATCAAAAGACAGGCTTACCTAAATGAGGTATCTCAAAGAAACGACTCGGTTTTCTTCGCAACCATTGGAGCGTTTGTAATCCTTCCACCCATTATTATCTTAGGAATCGCGATAGCAACTGGTTATGTGCAGCTATTTCCATGACTTGCCTATTGCTTTCTCTGTAACTTATACTTTTCGTTATCAATCTGATGCAATAATATATGTGTTTATTAGTTGCACAAATACTGTCACCATTAGCCTTATCTATTATTGGCAATATGTTTATTAGGCTTCATATCTAGGAATAGTTTGGACATACTTTCTGGAATGCTAAAAATAGTTTTTGCAGTTATTGCTACTAATGTCAGCAAGTCTTTTAAATCTCTGCTAATTTTGTAACAAGAATATGAAGGATCTGATGTTAGTACACCCAGTTTTTCTTTTCTTCTCTGGAGAAGTTTCTTGATCTGTGCCTTCATTGCTTCTTTGCTCATTTAATGTCATTTCTCTTTATACAATTCTACTCATTTTGACATAAAAAAAATTTGTGTTTTACTTATGTGTTAGAATAATGAACTTTATGAGGTAAAATAATATATTTTATGAGTTATAATAATGTATTTTATGTGTTAGAATAAAATTTTTGGGATAAAATAATATTCTTTATGAGTTAAAATAATGTACTTTTATATGTTTTTTCACCGTGCTCGATTGTGTGACAGGGGGTACTCATATAAAACGTTAGGGAGTGATAGTATTGGGAGTGATAGTATTGGATTGGGCTTGATTTTGTAAATTATTGGGCTTAATTTTTCTTTTTGGGTTGGAGCTTAAAATTGATTCACATTTTGAGTTGTTCTATTATAGCTTTTTTTTGTTTGCGCTTCAATTGCAGAATCTTATTAGTGTTTGTTGTTGTTGTTGTTGTTTAAATTGCGGTAACAAAATTTTTATCATCCCATACAAAAAATGTGGCCAAGGTGTTCTATGAGAAACTTCAAGGGTTCAAGTGAAATAATCTTTTTCTTTTTTGAAATCAAAAGAAATCATTCATTTAACAAATTCAAATTCTGTGATTTTCTGCCACCGTGTGCATGCTGCCTCCCATCTGCATGATTTTCTGTGATTAGCTCGAATGATCTCCACTAATGAAGTAATTTATTTCTGACATAAATATATTTTCAAATGGAATGTCTTACATTAAAAGATTAAGAAATTGAAGTTATAGGAAAAATTGAAATTTATGTGTCTCATATATATGTCAATTATCAATATCACTTTTGAATTAGTAGTGGTGTAAATGTTGCCACTCAATTTTCAAAATATGACATATATTACGATTTCTCCTGAATTATTATTAGTAGTATAAATACCTACAGTTTTCCATATTCGAATACCACGTTTTTCTACCTCCATTTTCTTTCATCATTTGTTCTCCTTCTACCTACAACCAGGGCCATTTCAATAAAAATAGAGGTCTTGTACGACATCGTAATTTGGGTCCCTTTTCAAGTATTTCATATATATAAATAATAGTTGTTTAATTATATAAATACGTTGCATTACTCTAAAGGAATCCCTTGTTTTGCCACAATTATTTACAATATCATGCACACAAAGTCAAGTTAAGATTATGACTACCACTACGAGTATAAAATGCTCTACAATTTATATCCAAGAGCTTTTTTTTTTTTTTTTTTTGTACACCTTGAACCACTCCTCTAGACCCTGATTAAACTACTTAATGAAGAACTTCTGTCTTCAAAATTCAGAACGTGTATACAGTATACTACTGACCGACGACCTCCACTTTGACCACTTCTAGAAAATCAAAGAATCTAAGCCCCCACCATTGGGGTTCAAACCTATGAACATCCATTTAGAATGGTAATCGGGGCTAACAATTCTCATATAATATATGTATGTATGTATATATATATATATATATATATATATATATATATATATATATATATATATATATATATATATATATATAAAATATTTTACAACCACTCAATTTTCAAAACGTGCCATATATTACAATTTCTCCTGAATTATTAGTAGTGTAAATGTGGTTACCTACAGTTTTCCATGTTCGAATACCACGTTTTTCTACCTCCATTTTTCTTTCTTCATTTGTTCTCCTTCCACCTACAAGGCTACAACAATGTTTCTCCTTCTTCCTATTATGGGAGGGACAATACATGTCGCGTTTTAAAAATTAAGGGGCAATATTTACATCATTAATAATTTAAGTGATAATGATAATTGGCATATTTGTGATGGGTATAAATTATAATTTTTCTTTGAAGCTAAGTTATTAAGGAGATGTTGATATGAAAGTAAGATTGTTCAACGAATGGAACACATTTATAGAGAAGTTAATACATGCATGTGCAGACTAAACGGTTTCACATGATGATCAATTACAACTTACTCATGGCATCGCAAATTTTCTTTTGGTCGATATATATAGTTGCCGTTAGGCTTAAATTTATTTATTTTATTCAGTTTGATATTTTTCTGTTACGGGCATTTAGAAAAACGATTTTTTTTTTAAAAACCGGGTTTATAATTTTATTAGTTTATTTAACCAACTAGTTTTTTGAATTTAACATTTTAGTTTTAATTTGATCTAACTACATCAAAACCTGCTTTCAAAAGTAGATCAAAACCTTTTCTTTTTTTTTTTTAATTTTAAAATATTATCAAAATTATACTATTTTCATCTTTTCATTTTTTATTTTATAATTATATAAAGGAGAATCTAAATTGAATTACTATAAATTAAGATTATTTTATTTCAAGATTAACGTGGTCTTGCAACATCCTTAACCTATATTGATCATTAATCTATTGTAACTCACTTTTAACCATGCATCATCGTGTAGTTTAAGTTTAACCACACATCTTGCAGCCACCTTTGACTAGTTGGGCAATAATTGCATGCCGCGTAAAAGGTATCCATCACTTTAAATGGGGACAAACATTATATTATTATACTAATAATAATGAAATAAGTATTGGCCATAAAAAGACAGGTCACCGGTGAATGAAGATGAGGTCACGAAAATCGTCCATATTATATCACGATATGCGTAAGCATCAGCCTTCGAATAAAATGCAATTCTATATTATTTACATAATTAAAATTTGGTTCAAACATCAAATATATGAAATATATACTTTGTAAATTGGAAAAACATAATAACAATTTAATGAAAAATTCCTTCCAATATGTATGCTATATTGTTGACTCAAAGTATTTTGTCAAAGTTATGTGCAAAAAGAATCCAGTTCTATAAAGGAATATCAGTACTAAGAGGAATAGTTATTGAAGAATACTAGTTCTAAGGGGATTTGTTGTTGAAGATTTTCTAGTTCTATTTTGATTAGGAATAGTTTGTTATTCACGAATCTGTTAGGAATAGCTACTATAAATAGGGGATGTCCTTTATTGTAGACCTCATGCATTCAACATCTAATT
The DNA here is from genome assembly GCF_001879475.1 of Ipomoea nil. Lineage (NCBI taxonomy): Eukaryota > Viridiplantae > Streptophyta > Magnoliopsida > Solanales > Convolvulaceae > Ipomoea > Ipomoea nil. Next base: position 3,427,057 of record NW_017618707.1, on the reverse strand, counting down.
GTGAGGTACGAGAGTCTTTGAGAATAGGATACTAAATTCCCCTAGAAAGTAGTACATGTGTTTAGGTTTCAATGGCAAATTATGCTGTGCATCCGTATGCACCATGCATGGTGCATACGGATGCAAAAATGACGTCGTTTTAATAAAACGCGCGTCTCTCCTTAAAAAAAAAAAATCAGGTTCGATTCCCAGCAACAACATATGAATTAAAATTCCATAATCGATGAACTATAATACCATAATCGATGAACTATAATTCCATAATCGATGAACTATAATTCCATAATCTAATCTATGAACTAAAAATTCCAGAATGAATGAACTAAAATTCCATAATCTATAAACTAAAATTTCAGAATCGATGAACTATAATTCCATAATCAATGAACTATAATTCCATAATCAATGAACTATAATTCCATAATCTATGAACTAAAATTCCAGAATGAATGAACAATATAATGTTGTTACTGGGAATCGAACCTGAATTTTTTTAAAAGGGGAGACGCGCGTTTTTTAATAAAACGACGTCGTTTTGGCATCCGTATGCACCATGCATGGTGCATACGGATGCACAGCATAACGATTGGGTTTCAATAGTTTGGTAGGAAAGATCATTCTATTGTGTAATCTCAGGTTCCAAACAGTGTACTTTAAATATTGAGCTTTTAGTGGATTTAGGCAAGTTCTCAAATTGAGAAGTGCCTCGCAGATTAGGGTTGTTTGCCCGAACTGCGTTACAGATCGTTTGTGTTACAACGTCAGTTTCAACATCACTGTGTGCTGCGCTTTACAAATTTTCATATATTATTCCAAGAATCATGTTAGGGGCCTATAAAAATCTTGATGTGATAACTTTTAATTAATACATTGAGTTTTGGAATAAAAACACAAAAAAATAACCACACAACAATTATTGGCATTTATATTGGCCTTTCTAGGGATATTATAGACTGATCTTATGTTGGTTCGATCTTACATGCATGCTTGTATGATGTGAGATCCAGTTTATTCGAGAGATAGTAACCACTCAGCTCATGTTCTAGCCAAGGCTAATGGGGCGAGGGTGAGGCGTACGGTACGGTGTGAAATGATGTACTTCTGAATTTTTTAGCTGTCGTGCTTACTTAATTTGATATAATCAAATTCTTTTGCTTAAAAAAAAAAAAAAAAAAAAAGCTCTAGAACTATTTGTGAAAACATAAATAAGATATTAAACTTTAAAAAATCCAAACAAACTAATATACACATAAATTTAAAGAAAAAAATATACAATTAACATTTTTAATGAGCTACCATCTAGTAACTTAATAAAATTTATTTATGGTCGACCCACACATACAACTCATTTGGTTCTTAAATGATAGATTATAGGCAAATATATACATGAACGAGCCTCGGCAATCATAGTGTAGAAGTTACACACATACACCCGACAAATGTAGTGGGCACTAAACACTGGTCCTCCAACCTAATAGGCTACTAAGTACTAAATAACCTTGATTTACACATCCACTATCATGTCAAGTCAGGATGTGGTATTTTCAGGGTAAGAAAGTTTCGCCTTTTGTGAGCAATAAAATTTACCTATCACCTCGAAATAGGTGGCTAAGTGGATGGAGCACAATCTTATACCTGAATGAGTTACGAGTTTGATTCTTGATAACGTCTTCTTAATCGGTTAAGCACGTCATAGATTTACTTGTACTACATTTATTTATGCATACTCTCAAGTTTCAAATATTTACAGTAACTATGATTTCTCTCGTCATCAGATGGAAATTTGCTTATTTATTGTTTTGAAACTATTGTGGCATTATTTTTGAAAACGCAATACAGCCCATTAATACACGGCACCCACTACTAAAAGTAAAAGACCTTTCATGTCTATATATGATAAAAAATTCATCAAGACACTTAAAGTTAAAAATCACATCCTGGAGTTTGACGACAAAGATCCTTTATGCATATTTATTATTTTCTCACCTGTTGGAATCCTGCTGGCCTGGCCAGTTGCATGCATTCTTCAAAGTAGGCGGCTACTGATAACTAAATTACGAATTATCATGTTATTGGGACCAAAAATTTTCACTGTTCGTTTTTGACAAAATATAATTTATATTTGATTAATAAATGTATTTATTTTTCAACACAAAATAGTTTGTCCAATTCATGGTAATTAATGAATAAATGATATTTATTATCATGTCAGATAGTGAAAATTTTTTTGATTAAAATGTTTTTGATCCATGTAAGAATATCCTTAAATTAATGTTTTGAAGTTGTTGGTTAGTAAATGTAAATAGGAAAGGACATATTTGCCCGGCTTCCCCTTATTTAGCAGCCAGCTCAAGATTTACAACCAAGTGTAATAAAAAATAAATCTGAATTATCAAATGTGATAAAAAAAAAAAAAAATTAAGAGTGTGTTTGGTTCATACAAAGGAATCAAATCTGAAGAATTAAATACTTAGCAATGGTAATGAATTTTGGTAAAAGCATTTTACATATTTGGTAGTAGGGTGAAATTGAAATGATTACCAATATATTAATGTTTGGTTAGGTATGAGATGATAATAAATGTCTTAAAAATACAAAAAAAAAAAAAAAAATAAGGCAATTGATCCTATTATAATGACATCCAAAACACCAATATTAACCAAAAAAAAAAAAAGTCAAGACAAAAATCTAAAATCAGTAATTCGAAACTTAAAAATCATATTACTAATAAAATGGAATAATCTGTTTTTAATTAGGGCATGAGGTTTTTAATTAAATGGGTAATCAAATCCCATAGTTGTGTTTTAAAAAATTACCAACCAAACACTAAGTATGATTTTGATTTCAATTTTTGATGTGTAAATCTATGAACCAAAGACACCCTAAATAGTATAGTATTGATTAAATTAAATAGTAATGCAACATCTCGTGCAAAAAATATTCTCAAATATTCATTAATCACTATTGGAAATTATGGAAAAAAATATTCTCAAATATTCATTAATCACTATTGGAAATTATGGAATTTCCGACCACCTGAAAGTGATCTTAAATCAAGTTGAAAGCAAAAAATGGTCAGAAATAGTAACAAAAGTTTTTTCGAATACCAAAAGTGATCAGAACAAAATTTTTGATTTAATTTAAGATCACTGTCAAGTAGTCAAAAATTTCATAATTTTATTATTATATTCAATTATTACTTGAGTTAGTAGGTCAGCGAACCATCCAGTCTACTCATACTTTAGCTAGCTAGGGCAGCGGGCTCTCAAGCTGACTTTAATACTTGGGACCATGTCCTTCTTGCTGTATCGTTCCGTTCTTATCTCTTTTTTTTTTTTTTACAAAGGAAGTTCCGTTCTTATCTCTTTTTTTTTTTTTACAAAGGAAGGGGGAAACCCACATATACTATGTACGCCTTCAACAAGGCTCGAACCTAAGACATCCCACATAAGGGGCCAATCGGATACCAGTGGACTACAAGCCACTTGGTTCCGTTCTTATCTCTTTGAGTGTTAATAATAACATTTTCCTTTGGCTTTCGAAAAAAATATAAAATTATTACTTGAGTTTTTTATTAACTCGTAATTGCATGCATTGATCAACTCACAGCTAACCAATAGAATTCCTTTATTTAACATTTAATTAACGTTCGATGACATCTACTTACCTAATTAAGAGAACTCTAGGTCTTACTATATGCTGTTTGGCCATATAATTTCTTTCTTTCTCGTGTATAGAAAGAAAACGTACTTTTCAAAAAAAAAAAAAAAAAAAAAAAAAAGAAAGAAAACGTAGCTATCTACAATTAATAAAATGGAGGAATAATGATCGGAATTCTCAATAGGCTTGCCCCTTCAACACTCCCACAAAAACTCTATTAAGAGGTGATTTGGTATTTTCTCCTCAACTAAGTTCTTAAGAAAATAATTTTAGAATATATTTGAGGAGAGCAACTTTATTAATAAAATTGGTTAACATATTTGGTGTTACATTCAAAATATTACAATTAAATTTCATGAAAAGTTATTTTAAGTATTTGATTTGTCTAAACATTACAAATATAATATATATTAATTTCCAATATATATACCATTGTAATAATTAGATGAAATTTACATGTTCTCATTTACCCGAATAAGAAAAAAATCGATTCCCTTTAATTGGGATAAATACAAAGGTTTAATTATGCTTAAAACTATTTAAGCCGTCATTTTTCATCTCATTGTCTATGTCACTTTCATGTTGTTAATTAGTCAATTTGATAGGTTGAATGTCAATCTCAGTTGGAGTGGATAGAAACTTATTTAGAGTTCACTAAAACAAAAGAGTCAAGAAATCTGACTCATTCAATATAAATTATTTTTAAAAATCATACACATTATTTTTTAAAAATAAAATTTAAACATTATTTTCTATATTTTTTTTTTAAAATCAAGTTTCTAAAAAAATTATTAATACGGAGTATATTTTATATAAGCTTAAAATGAACTGATCCACCAAATATAAAACATACATAGCTAATTTAAATGGAGGTTAATAGTGAAGTGAATATGATCTTGATTGGCTAACCCCTTTAACACTCTTTGGCATATATATTTGTCATCGCCATTTGAATCACGGCAAATAAATTGTATTTGTCTGCTGTCTACTCCCTCAAACACTCTAATGGTGACTTGTATGAATATTGCTGTTTTATCCTTAGCTCTGTAGCTGAATATGATTTCGGATTGACTTGTATGAATGCTGTTGTATCCTTAGCTCACTAGCTGAATATGACTTTGGATTTATCCCACTAATATATATATGTACCAATGTACTAAAATCTTACTATTCTCGGATCTCGCGTACCTCTTAGTATCTTATTAAAATAAATGATCGAATATTTAGATCATATAAGTTATTAAAAAAGAAAAGGAAAAGAGGTGGCCGGAATGGTTTCTAGCGGCAGAGGAAGAGGAGGGGCAATGAGAGCAATTGTCCTCATTGCTTAATTTTTATTTTTTTTAAGGGGCAGAGGAAGAGGAGGGCCAGTGAGAGCAGTTGTCCTAATTGTTTTTTGGTTTTTTTTTTTTTTTTTTTGTTTTAATATATATATATATATATATATATATATATATATATATATATATATATATATATATATATATATATATATATATATATATATATTTTGAAAGGTTCTAGTGCGGCTGAGTGCTTCCCGTGTGGTTGTACGGTTGATTAATGTGCGTGAGTTTTGTACTTAATGCGCGTAAGTCTTGTGCTTAATGTGCCTGAGATTTGTACTTAATGTGCGTGAGTGTGTAATGTTAATGTGCGTGCGTTTTGTACTTAAGGTGTGTGAGTATTGTGCTTAAGGTGCGTGAGGTTTGTGCCTAATATGCTTGAGGAGTTGAGGGCGTACTTAATGTGAGTTGTTGTATGAGTTGTTGTACGATATGTTGAAACTTTAAAGTGCATAAGTTTTGTGCTTAATGTGCGTGAATTTTGTACTTAAGGTGCGTGAGTCTTGTGCTTAAGGTGCGTGGGTTTTGTACTTAATGTGCATGAGTGTGTACTTAATGTGAGTTGTTGTTAAAACTTAAGTGTGTGTGTTTTTGTGCTTAATGTGCGTGAGTTTTGTGCTTAATGTGCGTGAGTTTTGTGCTTAAGGTGTGTGAGAGTTGTACTTAACGTGCTTGAGGTTGTGTTCTTAAGGTATTTTGTTTGTGTGCTTAATGTGCGTGTGTGTGTACTTAATGTGCGTCAGTTTAATGCTTAATGTGCTTCCAACCGCACGGGAAGCCTCAAATGCACCTGATCCCTTCCCTATACTAGTTTTTTACGCGCATTACGCGATTGAGATAATGCCCAATGTTGTTGTTGTTGTTTTTTTTTTTTTTTTTTTTTTTTTTAAATAAGTACTTTAAAGTATATATATCAATGCAAGATTATATTGGAATTGTTTATGCATAGATAATTGAATGTTAAACTTGCATATTTAAATAGGCATTTCTAAATTTACAAATGCAAGATAATATAGTCAAGATTGATTATAATTGTCAATAAAATAATTGTATAGGTATGGTTGAAACCAAATACGGGACATAAGGGAGAACAAATAAAAATTAGGGCATAAAATATTAAATATATACTAATATTGAAGAACTAACTGCTAATTGCCAAACAAGGATATTGCGAGATAGTTTCCCAATTTAATTTGTTGTGTGATTATGATACTCTGTTTGTCAATAAATCCCACAAGTAGTTAATATGATTGGCTTAATTATATATTTTTATTTTTTTTATTTTTTAAAAAACAATTATTATTATTATTATTATTATTATTATTATTATTATTATTATTATTATTATTATTATTATTATTATTATTATTATTATTATTATTAAATACATGTATATCCTTAGGTCATCAACCGTTGATATAATTCGCTGGTAGTTCTCACTTCAATTTGTTCAGTGATTTGAATATAATACTCTCTTTGTCAACAAATCCCTCAAGTACTTAATATGATTTGCTTTATTAATTATATTTTTTTTTAATTTTTTCATGGTATTAATAAAAGACTTGGTAAATAAATATATAGTATTATTTTGTACTATAATTTTGATATTTAATTAAAAAATAGTGCACAAAAAAGATAATAGACAATGTAGTGAATATAATCAATTGATGAATTTGAATGTAAAGAATTTTTACATTGGAGAAATATAAAGATAATATAACTAATAAAATTATTTCTCTTAATTAATTTATTGATAATGAATAATTTTTTTTAATAAAGATATTGTAGGGACAATGTAGCGAATATAATCAATTGATGAATTTGAATGTAAATAATTTTTATATTGCAGAAAAATAAATACAATATAACTAATGAAATTATTTCTCTTGCTTTCAAAAAAAAAAAAATTATTTCTCTTATTTAATTTATTGATAATAAATAAATTTTTTGAATAAAGACATTATATTGTAGACACATAATTCTAAATTAAAGGAATGCATATGTATTATTTTTTTTTTATTGTAGCTACTAAATTTTTGTTTTAATTTAATATAAGAGTAAAATAGAGTACTAATTATGTCAACTTTGATTGGGATGGGGTTTGAACCTAAGATCTTTCTTATTGAAATCAATGAGTAAGTTAACGGTGAACTAACCGAAATTAACGGAAAAGATAATATTTAACGAAAAAGTTAACGGATAATCATATTCATTAAGGATAAATTAGGAAATCTTAAGGAAAAAATAAATCTGATCAATCTGAGCCATTCATTTGATTAAAAAATTTGACCGCCATTTTTTCTACCCATTATAGGCCTAACTCTCTTGGGCTCTTATTAGTATATATAAGTATATATATATATATATATATATATATATATATATATATATATATATATATATATATATATATATATATATATATATATATATATATATATATATATATATATATATATATATATATATATATATATATATATATATAATTAGGTTCAAATGTGGTTGGTGTGCCCAGGTGCGGTTAAAACTGATTCATTGATCTTGCTTAAATCAACATCTAGGATTACCAAAATTTAAAAAAAAAAAAAAAAAAAAAAAACGCAATGACAATTTGGTAATTTTTGCATCGAGGTCAAATTTAAGGCGCATGGGTTTTGTGCTTAAGGTGCGTGTATTGTGTGCTTAATGTGAGTAGTTGTTGAAACTTAAGGTGTGTGATTTTCCTTCTTAAGGTGCGTGGATTTTGTACTTAAGGTGCGTGAGTTTTGTGCTTAATGTGAGTATTTGTTGAAACTTAAGGTGCGTGATTTGTATGCTTAAGGTGCGTCAGTTGTGTGAAACTTAAGGTGAGCCATTTTAAAACCTTAGGTGCGTGGTTTGTGTTCTTAAGGTGCTTTGTTTGTACTTATGGTGCGTGGTTTGTGTACTTAAGGTGAGTAATTTGTGTTCTTAAGGTGCTTTGTTTGTGTGCTTAAGTTGCGTAATTTGTGTACTTAAGGTGCGCAGTTTTAATGCCTAAGGTGCGTCAACCGCACGAGAAACCATCCCCGCACCTGAACCCTCCCCCCCCCCCCCCCCCCCACACACACACACACACTATATATATATATATATATATATATATATATATATATATATATATATATATATATATATATATATAACTCCATTCTAATTTTTATTAGTACTAAAATTATTATTATTTGTGATATTTATTACTAATTTTAATTATATTTGTGATATGTGCATGGTTGTGTGAATTTTCTTTTATCACTTCTTGATATGAGATTTATAATGTAGGGTAATTTGTGTTTCATATCAAAAATTTTCACTCCTTAAGCTTGGGTTCAGCCTTTAGAAGAGTGAAAAAGTATTACATTTTTCTTCATTAGTATTATAATTTTCTTTAGGAATAAGGGTCAAATAGGCCACTCAACTGCACACCAACATGCAATTAGGCCATCCAACTCAAAAAGAATGCAATTGGATCCCTGAACAATACAAACTTATGTAATTTGACCCAAAATTACTTGTTCACCTGAATAGGAAGTTACTAAATTTAAAAATAATTTTTTTACAATAATTTTAATTAAAATAAATACATTTAAAATAAAAAAATTTTAAAAAATAAAGGGAAAATTGTAATTTATGCCCCTCTATAATAGGCCAATTATCAATGTCACCCCTGAATTATTAGTGGTGTAAATGTTGCCCCTCAATTATCAAAACAGTATATATATTGCACCTCCCCTAACGGACATGTGGTTAGCCGTTATATTCTACTGTTAAGTAAGGTTAAATAGGTAATTTACTTATTTTTTCCTATTTTCTACTTTCCCTTTCCGCCTTCCCCTTTCCCCTTTCCATTTTGTTCGCCGTTGCGGTTGGAGGACTTGGAGGAGAGACGACACCAGAAACTCAACTCAAACTTCTCTTACCTCATCCATAGCTCCCAACAACACAACCATCAAAAACCATCTTCACATTCATCAAACAATCATCTTAAATTCCTGTCTCCTCCAACCCCACCCTAACCAGCCAACACCCTTGGTGGTCTTGTCCAAGTTCTCTGTCTTCGGCGCCTGCGGCAATATCGGTAGGGTCAAATACATTCTCCTGTCTACCCGTCACCCACAACTCAATTTCCAAAAGTTCTCATCCATCATGGGCTTATCGTCGGAAAATTTCTGGTAATTTCATGAATTCAATCAACAAGAGTTTTCCGGCCAACATTTTTTTCACCGTTCTTGTACTGGTATTTTTTTTTCTGGGTTTGATTTTTATAGCACTGCTGTGAATGAATATGTGACGGCAGTCTAAGAGAATGGCCTGCGAGATTCTTGAATTATTAGCGAATGTGTTGACGATTCATCCTCGGAATATGTTTAGTAAATTGCTAATGGATGAACAAAGCAACTCTGTTTTCTGGCTGAGCCACAACCCGCCCTGCCTGGAGCTCGTGAAAAACCTGATTGGGTTCGGAGAGCACACCAACCCTCAAATTATCTCCGTTATGAGATCCAACAACACCTCCGACCTTCAAATCGTGTTGAACAAATGCAGCTGGATGTCGGTTCCCCCGACCAACACTCCTTCATCAACGTTAGAGATTCTCTTCAGGACCGTCATTTTCTGTTGCCGGTGAAAATTGAGGGCCGGGTGTTGTTAGCAAGGAAACAGATTAGAGTTTCCCGCAGGTGTACCAAAGACTACAGGTGTTAGAACCAAAATCAAGAACACTAGCTTTGAGAACTCCATTTGTTGTTTGATGATTGTGTTTGAGTTTTTTGGATTTGAAGAAGGAGAAAGAAACGAGTTCTGGGGTTGGTTAGAAAGAAAGGAAAGAGAAAGAGGATAAACAAGATCAAAAAGGAAGAGGATGGGAAACTTTAAAAAAATAAAAGTTAAATATGAAAGTACCTATTTACCCTTACTTAACGGTGCAATATAACGGCTAACCATATGTCCGTTAGGGGAGGGGCAATATATATACCATTTTGATAATTGAGGGGCAACATTTACACCATTAATAATTCAGGGGTAACATTGATAATTGGCCTATTATAGAGGGGTATAAATTACAATTTTAATAAAAACCGCCGGAGACGAAGAAGTCTTCGTCTCCGGCAGTCCCTTCATCTCCTGGCTGGAGACGAAGTTACCTTCATCGTCTCCGCCATGGAGACGAAGGTCTCTTCGTCTCCATGGTCGGAGACGAAGGTACCTTCATCGTCGGCTATGGGGTACCTTTGTCTCCGGCCATGGAGACGAAGATACCTTCGCCTCCATGGCCTGGGGACGAAGGTCCCTTCGTCTCCATGGCCGGAGACGACGAAGGTAACTTCGTTTCAGGCCAGGAGACGAAGGGACCCGCCGGAGACGAAGACTTCTTCGTCTCCTGCGGTTTTTTTTTTTAAATATTTATTTTAAATAAAAATTATTTTTAAATTAGTAACCTCCTATTCAGGTAAACAAGTAAATTTTGGGTCAAATTGCATAAGTTTGTGTTGTTCAAGGACCCAATTGCATTCTTTTTGAGTTGAATGACCTAATTGCATGTTGGTGTGCAATTGAGTGGCCTATTTGACCCTTATTCCTTTTCTTTATAAGTAACTCTTCAACTCATAATATTAAATTTTGATTTAAAAGTATTATATTTTTCATCAAAAGTATTACATTTTTTTCTTATAAGTATTACATTTTCTCTTATAAGTAACAATCAATTAATTTATCTCTGATTCGTATTACACATTTTTTCATAACTATTCAGCTTCTAAATATTATATTTTTATTTATAAATATTACGTTTTCTCTCAAAAGTATTACCCTTATAAGTAACAAATAATTTATTCTTGATATTACCCTTACATTTTTTGTATTACATTCTTATATTTACCTGACCCGTCTCACAAATCTTGATCTTTGAAACGGTCTCACGGGATACTCATCCATTTTAAAATTATACCAACATACATCATAATTTAGATGGTGTATATTTGAATATTGTAGTGTACATATATTATGTTTTAAAATAGTAATGGTCCTATATATTTTATGATGTTATCGTAAATATCTTATACTTAAAATTCATATTTGATTTCTTTTTAAAAATGAAAAAAAATATGAATATAACATTATTATTATTGTTTGCGACATTTATTTAATCAACAAGAGTAGACTTGATAAAAAAACAAAACACAAAGTCTTCTAATGGGGTTAGGAATTAAATAGCAAGGTGCCAAGGTTGATTAATCGAACGGGCAACGCGAAGAACACGTTTCAATTATTTAGGATGGCCCCACAATATAATCTTCAACCTAAATCACCGCGGTTTCACACCGACTTGACTTACTGTACACTTGGCCCACTAACGACTCAAAAGTCCAAAGTCTTCCATACAATATTTATTGGCAAATTATATCGTGTATTGGACTTACATTGTAGAGTGAATTTTGGTCCAAAATGATTTTATTTCACTAAATGTTAATTATTGCATCGTATTTAATATTATTTATCATGTATTATATTTATAATATTTGTTTTTATGTTTACAAACATAAACCTTTGACATCACTAAACACTAAACTAAAGCCCTATTTGGTAAAAATTGACCTATAAATCAATTTTGGCTTATTTGGCTATTATTGATTGTTTGATTTAGTTAAAATATCAATGGTCCTGTTTGGTAAAAAATTGGCTTATAGGTCAATTTTGACCACTATTACTTGTTTAATTTAGTTAAAATATCAATATAAATGTTTGGTTAATTGGCTTTTTGCAACTCTAAAAGTTAAAATTAAAAAAGCGACTCCAAGCATTTTTTTAATTAGCTTTTTGAGAAAAGAAATTATACCAAACAGCTATCAGCTAACAACTAATTTACCAAACAATTTTCTACAATCAGCTAATGTTATCAACTATTTTTTTTTGAATGCTACTGGCTCTATTACGATGTAGTATCTGTCCATATACTTTCTCAACCTAACTATTTATACCTTCTAATTAACACAATCAGCTAATAGCTAACAGTCATTTTACCAAACAAGGCCAACATAAATGTTTGGTTAATTAACTTTTTGCAACTCTAAAAGGCTAAAATTCAAAAAGCTACTCCAAACAACTTTTTTAATTAGCTTTTTAAGAAAAGAAATTATATCAAATAACTATCAGTTAACAGCTAATTTACCAAACACTTTTCTACAATCAGCTAATGCTATCAACTATTTATACTCTCTAATTAACACAATCACGTAACAGCTAACATCCATTTTACCAAACAGGACCTAAATGTTTATCATATGTATTTATAATATTCGCTTTATAGTAGATTCCTAATGTTCAATTTTATATGTTCATATAAAAACAAAATTTAATATACATAAACATTATACTACAAACAGATTATGTTTAGTAATAATCATCATATACTATATTTATAATATTTATTTTATGTGTACATAAATCTAAACCTTAATATTTATAAATACTAAATTACCAGGACTATGTGGTCTAATGGTATCCGGGTTGGACTTCCATTTGGAAGGTTGTAAGTTCGAGCCTCAGTGGAGGCGTTATTGGCTCTTTGTGTTTCAGTAGGTTGAGAAAGTATATGAACAGATACTACAATGTAATAGAGCTAGTAGCATGCCCAATTAACCAAGTATCCTATTCTTTGGTGGGACTAACTTATTCAAATAAATATCATCATACGTGTAAGCTCATATAAACTCAACATGCTTATTTAGGCCCTCAATATAATCGTTATTTGATTTTTATTATAAATATAAGAGTTCACTGAAATTAATATATTTGATTTTGATTATTTTAAAAATACTAGCCATTTATTTTATATTTTAACCCGTTATTAATCGAATTGAATCATTGAATACATATGATAAATATAAATTTAAAAAATAAGAAATTGTAATTTCAATCTTTGCTCCTTTCTAAATGTATTTAACAAATTTAAAGATTTAATTAAGTACTCAAACACGATAAAATTGTACATCTAAGTCATTTTTAACTTTTTTACTTGTTAACTTTTAATTACCCGTGTCACGTGATTACCACATGTCAAGAAGTGATTAGACAAAGTACAAATACAATAATAGTAGCATTATTCACAATCATATATACTTGACCTATTGATGACAACAATTATATGCTTAAAGCAATCTAACACTAATTGTTGGTATCAGAGTTTGTCCAGTTCATTTGGTATCAGAGCAACCAAGTAATTGGTGTCCCTAGATTATAAAAATTGTATGCAAATATTAATCAACTTTTGTTTATCATGACTTCAATTTCATAATTGTTTGAAACTGACATAAATAGCAACTCTCAGGAAGCATCATGAAGATATTTTTTGTAGAAAGTATCAATTTCTCATTCATTCATTATCTGTTTTGAGCGTACAATATATCAATCTCTTCATCTCATTACGAAGAACCTGAATTCACTTTGACCCGACCCAAATCGAAAGTGGACCCTACTAATAATTGTACCACAAAATAGCCACTTAAAATGCCATTTTACTACTATTTTCCAACAGGCAGTTGGCAGTGGCTAACGACCATCAACGATGGTTGGGCGGAGATGGTGACAAATATGAAAAAAACTAAGCTCAATTATATGTTATTAAATTTAAAATAAAAATAAAAAACACATGTAAACAAAAATCATGTCAAGTCATCATAACTTTATCAGTAACTTGTTGGTTATTGATAAATATGACTTAGATGGATAGCTTTACGGAGTTTCGAATGATTTAATTATAATTTGTTAAAGTTAAAGACTCTAATTATAGAGAACCTATTTTATCTTTTTTTTTTTTTTTTTTTTTTTTAATTCCTTGAACATGTGGTTAAGGATATGAACATATTTGTCTTCTTTTTTTTTTTTTTTTTTTTTAATTTGTAAAAGTAATAATTCGAATATTAATGCACGTGCCAATTGTTTTTGTGTCCATTATTTAGTTTATGATCAATAAATTAATTAGAAATAGATACATATATGTGTGTGTTAAAACTAAATAAAATTAACTAAATATAGATTAATAATAATGGATATATCAAAACCGGTTTAAGAAGAGGCTCAAAGCGTATATGACTCATTATATTGAACAAACACATAATATCAGAGGTCGACTCTGCAAGATGCAAAGGGTTAAGCGGAGTATAGATGATCAAAAAACAAGCCCCGAGCAAGGGGCGAAGGTCACTCATGGTCGGCAATCACGAGCAACCCACAAGGTCCGTTTCCTTGCCCAAATCAATTGAGCTTTGACTTGGTCTCAAGGCCTGCCTCATTTTTAAGAGTTTTTTAGTGGCTTTGGCCAAGCCTCGTCTAATTAGCATTGTTTTAGCATAGACAAAATCATATTCTTTTCACTACACAATCTTGTAATACACAACCATCAATCCAAAGAATCTCATTACAAGCTATTTGTCTTTATCATTTCATTGCCTTTACTATTTTTATCCTTGTTTTCGATTCAGGCTTAGTTGATTAGGATCGCCCAGGTCAATTAATTTCATCATTGGTGCTTTTATCAAGAGTTTAATAAAGTATATACAAGCTCGAACATGCTCTTTAATCAACATCTCTTAAAAACCCAACACTTAACAATGGCGAGATCGCTTTCTTACCATTCCTGGGGCTCCCGCTACACTAGTGTGACCCCGAGCTGCAACAACTTTAACGGGACCACAAGTTGACAAACATAGTCATTATTATGCCTTACAGATGTAATGTGTCAAAATTAAAAGAGTAAGATTAAATTTACAATATCAAAATAGTAAATGATTGAAAATGAAATTTATTCTCTCTTTTTTTAAAAAAAAGTAAAATTAAAAAAAAAAAAAAAGTTTCTTCGAATGATGTGGTTAGTTTTGTAGTAATGACTCTAATGTAATTATGTGGCCGAAATTGCGCCATTGATTTGTGCATTCTTCCCTACGAGTAGGGGATGCCATCCATCTACCGGAGATGGTCATTCATGTTCTTCTTTCAAACTCACTGCCGGGAAGACTTGGTCAAGTGCTTCATTTTGACCTTCTACTTACATTTGGATGGATTTCGACATTATATACACACCACAATCACCACATAGGGGTATGGCCGTAGGGGTAAGGCTTACACACCACTTTCAACCCAAACACATATGATCATCGTACATTATCATAAATATTTGGTACTTGTAAGTGTTCATATTCAACATTTTTTCTTATATAATAAGTATATATAAAATTATTGACTTAAAAGTTATGTGTACATATATTAATTAAATGTTGACGTTATGTTAATCCAGTTCTGATTATATTAGTTTAATATGTTATTCTGCTTATCTTCACTCCTAAACTTGAGAATGGAAAGTGTAATTTTTCTTAAAATATTTAGTTATGAAAAGAATGATTATTTTTTTTTTGTTTTTGGTACGGTATAATCTATAAGAGACTTTTTAACGAGTCTCAAGGTCTTGATCTAAGCGAGGTGTCAATTAAATGGACTACCATGAGGTTTGAACCCACACCCTCAAGTATATAACAACACAAGTTTCCAACCACCAAGCCACTCAAGATTTTATACATTAAAGTGCAGGAAGCTCCACTTATGCATGTATGAGAGTGTCTTGGAAGCAAAATAGTATGGGACACATGTGTGACAAAAAATGAAGGTTGCATGATGTCGTCCGTTTGCCAATCATATGTAAATCCTTCAACAATATAAATAGGATGCATTCCCTTCCTTAGAAATCATCCCTTAGCTCACCAAATCTCTTCTGGCTGAGTGGTTTGAATATTCTCTCTTTTTCTAGCATATCAGGATTTGACTCCTAACGGTTTTGAATTGATGTCACTACAATTTCCCTACACCCATTTTATATCTTTTATGGTGGACCCAATTCTAATAAAATTGATCAACAATAACAACTCTAGTACATACGATGAAATGTGAATAGAGAATCCAACTAATAATTTTAAGGTTGTTGGGTGGTTAAATCAATAAACAATACTCTGTCTCGCAATAACAGAGCCAATATAACGAATTAAAGTTTGTTGACGTAATATGTTGGCTGGATTACGTAGCCTGTTGACTGACTAGCTGACTATTTCTTCTCGAGTTTTCTATCCCTCATGCTCCTGGTGGGTATAAATATAACTCATAATACTAGCAACTCCATATCTCCATCCTCAAATTCTCCTAGTAGAGCTTCCTTAATCACCCTATCAAATTTCTCTCTCTAAAATCTAAATCCTCTGTTCTGCCAAACAAAAAAAATGGCCAAGGTATATATATATTTATATACTCCGTATATGATCTTATTATATTTATGTTAAGTAGAATTGTTAAATAAAAGTGTGGTTTGGTTTAATTTGGGTTTGTTAATTTGCAGCAAAAGGTAGTGATCGGCATCTCTGTGAAGGACCAGAAGGCTCGTGCCAAGGCTTTCAAGATTGCCGTAAGCCTCTCAGGAGTTGATTCGGCGTGTATACAAGATGAGAAGGGGCAGTTAGAGGTGGTGGGGGAGGTGGACGCGGTGGCTCTGGCTAACCAGCTGAGGAAGAGGTTGGGGCAGGCGGAGCTTCTAAGCGTCGCCTCCGCCGAGAAAAAGGAGGAGAAGAAGGCGGAGACGCCGGCACCACAAACCGTGACGTTCACTTATCATCCTAATTTATACTCCCTCCGTCCCATTTTCCATGTCTTACTTTCCTTTTTAGTTTGTCCCAAAATGTTGTCCTCTTTCCAAAATTGAACATCAACATCATTCTACTTTTCCAATTTACCCTTATGACTTTTGCTTTTATTTCCAAAAGTAAGAAAAGTGAAGGGCATAATTGGGAAATGACATAACATTTACTTTAATTCCTTAAAAAGCGTGTAAAAAGCAAATGAGACAACCATTTCGGGACGGAGGGAGTATCATAATGCAATTCCTCACCCTTACTACGCTTACCCAGTAGTTCAAAATGAACCCGGGTGCTCTGTCATGTAAACTGGCCGACGCCAATGAATTGAAGTGATCGAGATAGATCAGATCAGATGATGAAATCCATCATCTGCCCATAGGAGACTTAGGTTACTGGTTTAGTAGATAGTATTTGAAAAAAGAAAAATTGTGTGTAGTTGTCATGTGTGCATAAGAACAAAAGAAAGGTGTTTGTCTAGATCGAATTTAGTGATTAAAAAGTTGGGGGTTGGCTTAGTGATTAGCTTGTAGTGTAGGTTTATTCTCTTCCTTTCTCATCTTTGGATGTTGTTTAAAGTCAAAATCAATCAATAGAATGCATATATATATGATGTTAAAATAATTAAACTATCAATCTCTCTCTCCCTCTCCTTTAACACAGTATGTATCGTGACTGACATCCTATATACGGAGTATATATTTTAATCGCTGTTTATGGCCATAGCTCAGATGGGCTCAGGGCTTGCGCGTGCAGGACTCAAAACTTCAAACCAATTATATCATGAGTTTTTTACACTTATGGTCCCACTGAATGTTACGCTATTGATTAATAATATCGATCTACAATTTTTAAAATTTACATAATAGGTCCATTTGTATCAATTTCTTAGCTTGAATGGTCCTTTAGTAAAATTTCGATACCAAAAAAATTAGTTCGTTATAGTAAGGGTATGATGGTCTTTTTCTTTTACCATTTTTTTTTTTCCATTTTTGGTCCTACGAATATTGCGGCACTAACAATGTTGATCTACAACATTCATAATTAGTCCACGAGTATCAATTTTGTTAGTGCAAATAGTCCTTCCAATGAAATCTCCAATTAACGGGTTGAAATTATTAACATGATTACACGAACACAATTTATAAATGAGTTGACACGATAGACATGTTTTGTTAATAGGTTTCGAGTCTTATCGACACAACATACATGAAACCCGCTAAACCTATATATATATATATATATATATATATATATATATATATATATATATATATATATATATATATATATATATATATATATATATATAATTGCACTCTGGTGTGAATATGCAAATGCCTTATATCCGTCCACGTGTCCAGATCTAATGGATGTGAAACACTGATTTTTTTTAAAAATGCGGTGCATTTTCGTAAATAATTGAACATCGAAGTGCAAGTAAAATGTATTACAAGTGCATGTAAAATGTATTATAGGTGCATGTAAAATTTACACTGAGCATCAATACTAAGTGCACCTATAGTTATAAGTAGTTGCACCTAGGGCTGGGCACTTCGGGTTTCGGTTCGGTTTTTTTCGGTTTCGGTTTTTCGATTTTAAAAAAATTAAACCATTCGGTTTAAAATAGAGTTCGGTTTCGGTTTGAAAAGTTCGGTTTCGTTTCAGTTCGGTTTTGATGAAAGTCTACTATTTGAACGTTTCTTTTTTTGCCTGACCGATTGTTCAGTTGGCTCACTTGGAGTGTTACTTGAAGTGTTTTGTTGATGACAAGATGAAGAATCATTCATCTATAAATTAATATTTGAAAAATAAAAATTATTAAAACACCAAATGTTGGGACTTAAAACTTGGAGTTGAGATTTGAGGACTTGAGGAGTTAAAATTATTAATTATTATAATATTTATATATAATACTAGCATTTTGTACGCGTGATGCACGAAAATTTATGTCCAACATTAAAAAAATTGATAAATACAAATAATTACAAATTATAGTTCAAATTATATTTCGCAATTCCATAAAGTAGTAAATTTTAATTATCGTATTTGAAAATTATAGAGATGAACAAAATTTTATTTTTTATTAATAATATAAATAATTTTTATATAATTTATATTTTGTTTTTACAATAAATAAATAATATATCTATAATGCTAATCTAGTACCCGGTCACATATATTGGTACGTGCGTGTGTGTATATATATATATATATATATATATATATATATATATATATATATATATATATTAAAAAACTAAAATTTAAAAGTAAACCTATAGAAAAAAATAATAAAACCAACCATTCAATCCATCAAACAAACTAAAAAAAATTCAATTAACATATTGTGTGCCTGTAAATAAATTGAAGACACATAATATGTTAAGTACGTATGGCTAATATATTAACTGCAGACACATAATGTAATAAATTATAAATTAATTTTATTTTATTAGTATAAAAATTGTGCAAACTTATACAAATAACAAATATTTTATCATAGTTTGTATTCAATTCTTGTATATTTTAAAATATGTTATGAAATATATTAAAGATGGAATCCTTTAATATATTGTATAATATTATCTATTTGTTTTAATCTTATCCATTCAGTAAATATTTTAAATAGAAAAATACTTTCCTTTTATATATATATATTATATAAGAATGGGGTTTTAGACGAAAAGAAAGGAGTGCATAAAATAGTGGACATTTTATAATTTTCCCTTTCATATATAAGTGATAAAAGATACATATTGTTATATTGATGTATAGTATATCTCAAAGACCTCAACTACATATTATTATCATATTAGAATTAGTATAAAAATATATATAAATGAAAAAATGGTTCAATACATAACATTTTGACTTAATTCAATAAAAATTAGAATCTTTTAGCGTAGACATTATTAAATAGCAGGACTTGTTTGTATCTCTATCTTGATAATTCGAACCATTAATTTCATCAAGTAACTCATTATTTCATCTTTTTCATTCAAAGTGCATTATGTCATTAAAAATTCGAGTAAAAGATTTTGGTCATAGATTTATAGTGGTACGGACAATTTTAGTCCTTCATAACAAAATTAGACAATTTATGCAGTGGCGGATCCAGAAAATTACATGAGTAGGGGCATAAATAGCAAACACCTATAATACGGTTCAAATACATTAATAAATTATAATAAAATGTTTATGATAGACTATATGATAGTTAGGAATGAAGCCAAAACTGTACTTGGGTTAGGTAAAATTTTAAAACACTTTGAAATGTTATAAAAATATTTATAGCAAAATATTGTGGACTACATTAGCTAAATGATTCACAAAAAGGGTGGGTAGAACTAAAATATACTAAAGTGTTTCACAAAAATGTTATAAAAATATTTATAGCAAAATAGTGTGGACTACATTAGCTAAATGATTCACAAAAAAGGATGGGTAGAACTAAAACTAAAATATACTAAAGTGTTATTGGTGTAATTTTAACCCATGCCATTTCATATATCATAGCTAAAGTTTAACCAACTAAGCTGCTAAATTACATTGTCATCTTTACATATGAATATATATTACTGGGAAGAGCTGAGTGGGGGCAGCTGACCCCACTGTCCCCATTGTGGCTCCGCCACTGAATTTATGGACACTTTTATTGTGACGATGACAATTTTAGTCCTCCGTCTATATTTTCGTTAGGTGGTCGTATGAGAGGAGGACAATTGCTTCAATTGACCCTATCTTCTTCTCCAACCTTCCCGTCTGAAACATCTAGTCACATGCAGTTCAAAATATTTACCCACAAAAGAAGTTTATAAGAACATGAGTTTTGAACTGCATGAAATCAAAAAGAAACATGAATCGTCATTGTGCCATTGCTGCTCACTATGTGAATAGGTCCCATCTTGCTCTCATTAATGCTTTGACATTCATTTCTGGTCCAATAAAAATCCTCGCCATTGAACCAATGTAGTATCTAGAAAAACATCATGGGGCAATAAGTCAAAATCTTCTTCTTTTCAATATAATCTAGAGGCATCATTAAACCCATCACCATGCCAAAGTTGTGGTCGGGATCGATAGTTTCCTTCTTGCTCTTCAATGTTTCGCATTCTCCTAGCTGGCTAGCTGCAATCCCAGGTCCAGTTGTTATGCGTGCATCAAATTCCCTTTCTCTTGTGTTGGTTCTTTCCATGGCCGCATCTTCCTCTGGAGAGCACCCAAAATTCCTAGGTCCTTCATCTGGATGGAAACGAAATTAAATTTTCAGTGTCATTGCTATAAGTCGGAAAAAACGAGCGCCCCGTCTCTTAGTATACTTCTCTCATTGGTACTTCCATCCCCCGAAGCTCATGCAATTTACTGGAAATTATTGGCCCACTAAAGTACTCATCATCATCCACTCTCTCTCGGTATTTAATTTACACCATCAGCTCTCCTAGTGTTTCTAGCAAAGAGACGGTTAGGACTTCAACTGGATAAGGAACTTGGGTGCCCATGTTCTTGCATAGCGTCCACATCCCTCATGTTGTTAGAAGAACAACACTGATTCTTGTCGACTTGAGGGAGAGGGGGAGGAGGAAGATCGCGGAGAAGACGCAGGAGCTGGGGAAGCTCATTCCTGGCTGGCTGATGAACACCCAAGATGTTTCAGGCTGGAAGGTTGGAGAAGAAGATAGGATATTGACGCAATTGCCTTCCTCTCAAGACGGTCACCTAACGAAAATATAGACGGAAGACCAAAATTGTCCTGGTCAGAGTGTTTATAAATTGTCTGATTTTTGTATGGAGGACTAAAATTGTTCGTGTCACTATAAGTCTAAAACCAAAATTGTCTTTTACTCAAATTGTCAATAAATTCTAAGGATCGTCCGCCATCTAATAAATTAGAATTTGAACATAAAACAGAGAATCAATGCCAAAGAAATGCTAAAAAGTAATGCATGCAATTTATATTAACTTTAATTGCAGATAAAAGAGAAGGAATGGTAGATTGAAATTTGAAAGCATTCGATGAAACACCGTTACAGCATTCATTTATCAAGTATGTAAAATATTTATTGTGCATTTTTAAATATATTAGAACTAATATATATTTATAATTCAATTCTTTTTCTATATTCAACCTGCTTGGATTAAATGCAAATTGACATCAACCTTTGACAACAAAAACACTTAGTATATAAGATGTAGTCACTGTTTAAAAAAGGTTTATGTACAAAGTGACAAACTATTTAACTGCCTGCATTGTGGTGAAAAAGGAAGCAGTGAGTACTCCAAAGTTAGCATCAATTCAACAAAAAATAAAATTTACAAAACACACACACGCACACACATAAAATCAAGTACTACACTCATTCATATTAATTCCAAAAATATGAACTTCAAAATGAACATGTGTAAAATGGATGTATGTGGAAATTGTTGATGATGAACTGGACCCATTGCAGCATCAATATTCGGACTACTTGCAGATCAGAGTCATTGTTGTTACTATCAAGTAAACAAGCTATGAAACTAGATCAAGAGGTATCATACTACTCATGGAACTTCTACAAATATAATAAATATTAATATTTTGTTCAATACGTCCACATGAGAATCTATGACACACATTTTACAACACATGAAACATGTAGGGGCAAAAAACTACCACTCAAATATCAACATGCGCTTGCAAGATCAAGAGTTCATATATAGTACAACTACGATTCTAGTCATATACACAACAAGGCAAATCCACAACTTACATTATAATCCCATTGCATGGCATTGTCCTCTATGCTACCACAAGTAACACAATTGCACATGACACATTACAAATAAATAAATTAAAAAAAAAAAAAGATGACAAGTACTAAAGATGAAGATAATGATAATGTTACTCAAAAAAGAATTACGAAGACTTAGAGAAATTCAAACCGAAAGTAATATTTATTTATACTATCATTTTTAGACTAGCATTTTTACAAAATTACAAATATTTATTTTAATAACAATTATAATCAATCTCTTATATATTATCTTGTATTCATATACTTAAACTTAAACTTTATTACAATCGGGTGACATTCTAGTTTATTTTAATTAATTACGGTGGTCGTTGTCCCACCACTAACAAGTAACAACGACCACCGTAATTAATTAAAATAAACTAGAATGTCACCCGATTGTAATAAAGTTTAAGTTTAAGTATATGAATACAAGATAATATATAAAAAGTTTCCCCGCAAAAAGCTCTCCACGCCTACTCTTAGAAAGAACACTTCGGTGGTATGTTGATAAATTTGTCGATCCCAAAGTTCCCTTAATTGGTCTTCCTTGAGATTGATGCATGATTGTAAATTTTGTGACTAAATATAGATCAAGTTTTGTTTAAAATATTTGAAATATTCTCATTTGTTCGACATTTTTACTTTCCTGCAAGTGTTGAGTGCATTTTGAAAATTCAAAAGGTCCAATGACTAAATTTGGTTAAATTAATAATGATTGAGTAATATAATTACACTGGATCGGATAGAAGGAAAAAAAAAGGGTGGTATTAACTGTTTTAGAAATAGTTAATGGAGAAATTAAATAATAAAAAGGCAGGGAAAATTCCATGATAATTGAGAATGATCATCCAAAAAGTGTGGCCAACATGCATGCATATATAATTCTAAGGTGAATTAAGTTAAACAACATATTTGTGATGTGAGTAGATCCAGCATGCAATGCTCAAAGCTACCCTCAAAACAACTCCTCAAATCTCATGACATTTGAATAATGATAAAATACAGATTATGACTAAGCTAGCCAAATTGAAAGTTATTTGATACTAACATATTCAACTTTTTTAAAAAAATAATAAGTATATATAAAATTGATTTAAAGTTATATGTACATATACTAATTAAATGTGGACGTTATGTTAATCCAATTCATACACTAGACTACTAGAGAATACTCAACTAATTAATTAGTTTAATATGTTATTCTGTTTATCCTTACCCTTAAACTTAAGAGAATGAAAAGTAACAGTGATATCATCAAACCATAAATCACTTAGCAATTTTGAAATTATTTAATCTTTTCGTAGTTACAAATTCATTTACCTATTTAAGAATTCACACATTTGCAATTACAACCCTAATACATACGATGAAATGTGAATTACAGAATCCAACTAATAATTTTAAGGTTGCTGGAGTGGTTAAATCAATAAACAATACTCTGTCTCGCAATAACAGAGCCAATATAACGAATTAATGTTTGTTGACGTAATATGTTGGCTGGATTACGTAACCTGTTGACTGACTGGCTGACTATTTCTTCTCGCGTTTTAAATCCCTCCTGGTGGGTATAAATATAACTCATAATACTACTCCATATCTCCATCCTCAAATTCTCCTAGTAGAGCTTCCTTAAACAATAATCACCCAATCAAATTTCTCTCTCTAAATCCTCTGTTCTGCCAAACAAAAAAATGGCCAAGGTATATATATATATATTTATATACTCTTATTCTGTATATGATCTTATTATATTTCATATATGTTAAGTAGAATTGTTAAATAAAAGTGTGGTTTGGTTTAATTTGGGTTTGTTAATTTGCAGCAAAAGGTAGTGATCGGAATCTCTGTGAAGGACCAGAAGGCTCGTGCCAAGGCTTTCAAGATCGCCGTCAGTCTCTCAGGTACGTACGTACCCACCAAATCTTACCTTTTCCGGCAAGGCGGCCGGCGGCTAGTAATATTCTTTAAATTTTTGGGTGTAATTAATGGGAAGTTTTTTTGTTGTGTTGCATGCAGGAGTTGATTCGGCGAGTATACAAGATGAGAAGGGGCAGTTAGAGGTGGTGGGGGAGGTGGACGCGGTGGCTCTGGCCAACCAGCTGAGGAAGAGGTTGGGGCAGGCGGAGCTTCTAAGCGTCGCCTCCGCCGAGAAAAAGGAGGAGAAGAAGGCGGAGACGCCGGCACCACAAACCGTGACGTTCACTTATGATCCTAATTCATATCATAATAATGCAATTCCTCACCCTTACTACGCTAATTACCCAGTAGTTCAAGATGAATCCAGCTGCTCTGTCATGTAAACTGGTTCAGTTTAGTGAACCAGATAGATCATATTAGATCAGAAGCATAATTCACTAGTTCAGTAGGCAGTATTTGAGGGAAAAAAAAAAAAAACGATGTGTTAGCTGTTATGTGTGCATGAGAACAAAAGAAAGGTGTTCGTCTGCATCGAATTTAGTGAGTAAAAAGTTGGAAGTTGGCTTAGTTATTAGTTTGTAGTGTATGTAGGTTTATTCTCTTCCTTTCTTTCTCATCTTTGGATGTTATTTAAAGTCAAAGTCGATCAATAGAATGCAT
Source organism: Ipomoea nil (assembly GCF_001879475.1). Classification (NCBI taxonomy): domain Eukaryota; kingdom Viridiplantae; phylum Streptophyta; class Magnoliopsida; order Solanales; family Convolvulaceae; genus Ipomoea; species Ipomoea nil. The sequence goes on along the minus strand of NW_017618707.1, from coordinate 3,402,007 downwards.
ATAGATGTATAGTTGATGTTAAAATAATTAAACTCTCTTTTAGTACGGTATGTATAGTGACTGATATCCTATATATTTTTCAATCGCTGTTTATGGCCATAGCCAATATGCACCAATTATACTGTGGACCGCGGTCCAAAATGATAGACACTATTTTTTTTTTTTTTAATTAGGAAGGGGGACACCCTACATATAGGGACTATTTGCCTCAACTGAGGTTGAGGCCTAACACATCTCACTTAGAGGAGCAACTCGATACCAGTTTTTCACACGTATATCATAAGTTATGGTTTCCATGAATATTATACTACTAATAGCATTAATTTACAACTTTAAAAATTTACATAATAGGTCCATTAGTATCAATTTTTTAGCATAAATGATCCTTTCGGTAAAATTTTTGTGCCAAAAAAATATTTCCTTATAGCATGGGTATAATGGTCTTTTTCTTTTAACAATATATTTAACATGGGTAAAGCTATAAAAAAAAATTAAAAAATAAAAAATAAAACCTACCATTCAATCAATCAAAAAAAGTATTAAAAAAAATCAATTCATACCATTCAATTAAAATATTACGAAGATGTGCTTGTAAATAAATTGAAGACACATAATTTGTTGTCTGCACACACATAATATATTAAGTACATGTGCCTAATATATTAACCGAAGACACATAATGTAATAAATTATAAATTAATTTTATATCACGTTATTTATTTTATTAGTATAAAAGTTGTGCAAACTTATGAAAATAACAAATATTTTATCATAGTTTGTATGTAATTTTTGTGTATTTTAAAATATGTTATGAAATATATTAAAGATGAAATGTTTTAATATATTAATTAATATTATTTATTTGTTTTAATCTTATCCGTTTATTCAATATTTTAAATAGAAAAATACAAAAGACCTCAGCTACACATTATCATAGTAGAATTATAATGAAAATATATAAAAACAAATAAAAATGAGATAAAATGTTCAATATATTCTCATAAGAAGCATTCAAAAGCACATTTTCACTAAATTCAATAAAATTTATAATCTTTTAGCAGAGTACATTATTAAATGACAGGAGTATCTCTATCTGAAAATTCAAACCATTAATTTAATCCTATATATAATGATGTCGAACAACCACCCTTAGGGTATGTCAACTCGAATGCTATACGCCTGTATTGCAAGGTTTAGTTTTGTTACATGTGTTTCTCGGTGAATTCATGTTTTTGTTGAGTATCAGGTACGACCCCTGTAATAGTTGACAAACCCTGCTCTGTAGCGGTGAAGAAGCAGTATCAAGGTCGTAGTGAAATAACGAAGACGCCTGTTTTTCTCTCTTCTCTACTGCTGGGATACCATATTGTTTTTAGTAGATTTGTTTTGATTTTTCACTTCAGTTGAACTAGTGTTGACCGTTGTTAGAGTTTCTTTATTGGGGATCTATTTTTGTGTTCCGATATACTTAATCTTGCTAGCTACATTTGTTGATTATAAGTATTGTGTTTTGATGTAAAATGTGAATTTACTGTAAAACTCAACTATGTCAATCAGTATGTCAAATTTCTCTGTTGACTCCAACAAGTCTGCAAATCATTTAATCAGTGGTAAGCCTGTGATCCTAACAAGATTCTTGATGACTTAAAAGGTTTTTAATTTGTAAATTTTGTGACTAAATATAGATCAAATTTATTTTTTAAAAAATATAGATCAAATTTTGTTTAAAATATTTGAAATATTCTCATTTGTTCAACACTAATTTTTACCCTCCTGCAAGTTTTGAGTGCATTTTGATGAAAATTCTAAAAGTCCAATGACTAAATTTGGTTAAATTAATAATGATTGAGTAATATAATTACACTGGATGGGATAGAAGGAAAAAAAAAAGGTGGTATTAACTCTTTTAGAAATAGTGAATGGAGAAATTAAATAACAAAAGGGCAGGGAAAATTCCATGATAATTGAGGATGATCATCCAAAAAGTGTGGTCAACATGCATGCATATATAATTCTAAGGTGAAAATTAAACAACATATTTATGATGTGAGTAGATCCAGCATGCAATACTCAAAGCTAGCTTCAAAACAACTCCTAAAATCTCATGACATTTGAATACATGATAACATACAGATTATGATCCACTAAGCTAGACAAATTGAAAGTTATTGAGACTTGAGAGGTCCAATTGAAGATGAATTCCTCCTGGAGACTTCCATGGATCTTCATCACAACCCTACTGGCTTCAACTTTGTTTGAAGGAAACTACTGCCAAATGGAGGAATGTGGTTTCCAGGACATAGATCTCCAACAATGCTTGAACCAAGGCACCCAAATGTCAGCCCCTGCAGAATTATGCTGTAAAAGCCTTAACCAAGCAATTCAGGTGGGATATTACTGCATCTGCAAGCTAATAGGATCCACAACTCCTCTCCTTACCAACTCTCTGGTTCTCCCTATGCCCAACTGTTTCATTTCAATACCTCCATTGAATCAATGCCAAGGTAGTACTATCTAAAACTAACAATCTCAGTTTCTTATTCTTAATTTCTATTCTCACTAGCTACCACTATACCAAATGAATGCATGGTTAGTTGTTTGGTTTCTGTTTCTAGAGCCTCCGCCGGTTAGTCCACAGATGCAACCCTCTGCTCCAAAAGTGAATGACAGTTTACTGAACTCGACTCTGAGCAACGGTTCTTCAGTTGTGACAAGTCAACAAGCCTTGGTTCCCAAGTTGGGTGATCTTGAGAATGGAATAGTCCCGACATCATGCGGTGGAAACAAGAAGGGGATTTGGTTACTGATGATGACAGGAATACTCTTGCTGGCTGCAGTACTACTTCATGTGTTCCTTGCATGAACAAAAGACTAGTAGGATAGTAGTGTAGTATATTTCCTACTAGCCAGATTGAATCTCTTATATATTCCTATTCCATTAAAGTTTTTACTTCTTAACTTTGATCTTTATAAGTTTATAAGGGTAGGTAGGTTTATATAACTTCAAATTCATTTAAGGGTGCGTTTGGAAACCCGGAAAATGACTTCTGGAAAATGTTTTCTGGAAAATGAGTCATTTTAATTTCTAGAAAACATTTTCATTTATGGTGTTTGGCTTAGGGGTGTAAACGAGCCGAGCTGAGCCCGAGCCTGGGTAGGCTCATGCTCGTGCTCGTTAATGATAGCACTGCTCGAGCTCGAGCTCGAGCTCGTTCGAGCTCGTGAACTGATGCTCGAGCTCGAGCTCGGCATTTGTCGAGCTGCTCGAGCTCGAGCTCGAATTCGAGCCTGAACTTGAGCTCGAGTTCAGGCTCGAATTCAAGCTCGAGTTTAGGCTCAAATTTGAGCTCAATTTTGATCTCGAATTTGACCTGTTTGATTTAAAATTTAAACTACTTTGTTTTATGACTTTTATCTATACATAATTATTAAAGTATCTTAATTTTCCTCCCCTAATTATTATTTTTATATACTAAATATAATATAATTATATTATATATTATATATCATATAATATATTATAATGCTCGCGAGCGGCTCGTCGAGCGGCGAGCCTACAATACCTAAGCTCGGCTCGTGCTCGTTTAATCCACGAGCTGCTCGAGCTTGAGCCGAGCTCGATTTTGACCGAGTTCGAGCCGAGCGTTGACCGAACCGCTCACGAGTGACTCGCGAACGGCTCGGCTCATTTACACCCCTAGTTTGGCTACACAACATAATACAGTCTTTGTGTGTTTGTTTCATTTTCCAGAAAATGAGTAGGAAAATGAAAAGAAATGAATACTTCAAAATTTTAATTGTTTGATACTTTTGATAAAATTCTTTTGTGAATAGCACTGTTTTGATATATATATATATATATATATATATATATATATATATATATATATATATATATATATATATATATATATAGGGATGCACTTATGTGCGAATAAGTGCCCAGGAAAGAATATGCGAACGAATCAACGCGCGACACGTGTCCAGATCTAATAGATTAAAAAAAATGCGGTGGCATTTTCGTAAATAATTGAACAACGAAGTGCAAGTAAAATCACTTACAAGTGCACCTACTTTCACCTATAAGTGCATGTAATTTTGCCTTGTTAACATTCACTTCCCGCAACCATTCATTCACCTAGGTGCACCTACTTATAACTATAGGTGCAACTACTTATAATTATATGTGCAATTACTTATAACTATAGGTGCACCTACTTTCACCTATAAATGCATGTAATTTTGTCTTGTTAACATGCATTCACTTCCCCCACCCATTCATTTACCTGGGTGCACCTACTTATAACTATAGGTGCACCTACTTTCACTAATAAGTGCATGTAATTTTGTCTTGTTAACATTCACTTCTCGCAACCATTCATTCACCTGGGTGCACCTATTTATAACTATAGGTGCAACTACTTATACCTACAGATGCAACTACTTATAACTATAGGTGCACTTCGTATTGATACTCAGTGTAAATTTTACTTGCACCTATAATACATTTTACTTGCAATTTGATGTTCAAATATTTACGAAAATGCCGCCGCATTTTTTTAATCCATTAGATCTGGACACATGTCGCGCGCTGATTGGTTCGCATATTCTTTCCTGGGAGCTTCATTCGCACCTGAGTGCAATTATATATATATATATATATATATATATATAGAGAGAGAGAGAGAGAGAGAGATTTAAGATAACATCTGCTTAGGTAAGAACGTGAGAACAAATCGTGTGCATCTATCTAATATTTTTTTAATGGACTATATTAGATTAAGTGTGTCCGAACGCACATTAAATGTGTTCAAATTAAACGCGATTAAGTGTGTTTGCACACATTTAACATTTCTTGATATTCTTTTGTATCCAAAGGTGAATGGCATTTGCAATTTGTTTTTTATTCTGTGTCAATGTGACTCTAGATTTATTGCAGTGTAATACTGCTCCCTCCTGGCTCCCTTGGCCTGTTGGTATGATTCATGTTTGTATATTTGTGTTATAGGTGAGATTTGTCCATAAAGGATTTGACGAGACCCGCGGGCTTGGTCTTCGAAGTGAAACAGAACAGGTATTTGGGACTGATGATTTCAAGTTTCTTTATGCACCTCAAGTTAATAAATTAATCATGTGGCTTTTACTAAACAGTTGGTGCGCAATTCATCTCCACCGGGTGAAACTGGAATGCTATGCTTGTTGTTGATTCTGTGGTATGTCATCCTTGGTGTTTTTTAAAAGCATATATTTTCCAGAATCACTTGCTAATATGACTTGGTGATGAATGTGGTATTCTTGATTTTCTGCCTCTTACTTTGAAGTCTCATGCATGAATATCTTCTGTATAATCTTGCATATAGACATTATTCCATTAATAAAGTTAGGCCTATGTTATAATGTTGTTTGTGCCCGATGGCCTTTAGCTCCTAACCGATGAATTGAGACCAAGAGACAAAGAGCAGGAAAGTAAGGACACAAAGTAATGTATAATTCTCATTCCAACCAACTTCCGAATACAATGATATAACATATATATAAATACAATATGTAACACCAAACAATAATGATGATAATAATGCCCGGACCGTTACATCCGTTTTGTATTGAATGTTCATAATGTCCACATAATATATATTTATAACACTCCCCCTTGGACATTATCTTGCCATCACCCTGCCTCATTAAAAACTCGCTAAAAAACCCTGTGGGAAAAAACTAGTCGAAAAAAGAGTACAAGGTATATGGCTAGTATATTTGAATACATTCATGCCTCGTTAAAAACTTCACTAGGAAAATCACGTGGGGAAAAGTGGAAAACCTAGTTGAAGAAAAGAGTACATAATATTCGTAAACTCATATTGTACTGATTGCCTCGTTAAAAACCTTAACTTAAGAAAACCTCGTGGGAAAAATTTAGTTAAGAGAAAAAGAGTACAATCATAAGCCTTCAAGGCATAATTTTCAGGATTTTGGGATTTGTCTTATTTAAGTATTTACCTTCAAGGCATAATCTTCAGGATTTTGAGGTTTGTCTATTTAGTTATTTATATACAACCCCCCATTAATATATCATACTCATACCTCGTTAAAAACCACACTAGAAAAATCCATTGAGAAAAACCTAGTGAGGAAAAGAGTACATGGTATGTATATGATGCAGAAAGTATAACTATTAGTCTTTTAAAGACCCAATCTACAGGATTGACCGACCAATCTACAGGATTGACTCGAGTGAATATACACGCTGCAAAAAGTGCAACTATTAGTCTTTTGAAGACCCAATCTACAGGATTGACTCGAGTGAATGTACTTCTCGTCTCCCCTTGAAGATAACAATCTTCAAATTCTACATTGTTTAAAGTAAAATCATCATTTCAAAAGGGTGTAGAGAAGGGATATGGTACAATCTTCAGGATTGTCATTAGAATTTATCAAAGGATATGGTACAATCTTCAGGATTGTCGTTAGAATTTATCAAAGGATATGGTACAATCTTCAGGATTGTCGTTAGAATTTATCATATTTTCTCATGATCATTTGGACCAATAAAATTATTTATATTTTGTCACTCCCCCTAAATAATTTTCTTTACCCTTGCATATCAATCTCATAGATATTTTGTAGGTATACATTTGCTAACTTGTCATTGGAGCAAATCTTCTGGACAAATATTTTATCACTCTTCTGGAGTTCATTTGGATCAAGGTATTTTATACCATGAAAAATTATATACGTTTTTATTTGTCCCAAGTATGATGACTTCATGTCAAAAGCATCAATATGAATATTTCTACCTTGATTTGCTATTCCTTATTTCATCTCGTAACTTAAAAGTCGCTATGACAAAGCGAGAAAGTAATAAAGAGATGATAATATACAAAATACATCTATAAGAATTAAGAACAAGTATTATCCCTTAGGCTTTAAGATGCTTAAAGCTTAAATTGATTTATAATATATCAATCCAAGTCATGACGTTTAACATAATGCCAATATTCAAATGACTTCTCGAAAGATGTATTTTATACCTTAAGGATATTAATTAACATCATTTCCTTTTCTTTCTAGGAGAATCACCAAATCACTCTTTACAAATTACAAAAAGAAAATGCGAATTTGGAAATTTTCGGTCTCAAAGAAAAGGGTATTCAAAATGATGGTTTGAAGTATCGGACTTCTGGTCCTGAATCATCCTTTTAGGTTAAAATGGTTCTTATCTATTGCGGGAGATTATTTGGACATAGACTAAATAGTATGCGAAATTCCTTTTAAGGAAATACTCGATCTACAGGTCGATATAATACTTGATTTTGCATCTCCTTTATTTTATAAATAAGCCCCTTAATAAGTACCTAATGGTACATATTCATTTCTATAATTTCCTTATTTTAAGATGAAATTACTCAATCAATTGCTTCACTATTTTAAGTAAAGTAAAGCATTTGTACTTCAACAACAAACATGTTGTGATATTTACTTTCTTTCATTTTTGAGAATTATAAATCCATCAAGGATTTTCAGATAAATATTAGTGTCTAATAACCCATAGTTTCTAGGTCATGACTTTAATAAGCTGCATATCTAGAATTATTCTGCCAATAATATTATGTAGCGGAACTTAATGCAATTTACCATGAGAGAGTATATTTGATTAAAATCAATTAAGGGTCTCTGCGTGAACCCATAGGCTACAAACTCGCTTCATATCTTATCACCTCGTTATTCTTATTTCTCTTGCATGCACATACCCATTTGTAACCTTCAGGGTTAACGCTCAACGGTGTATTGTTATAAAGAGAATTTATTCATTTTAGCGAGTCGAGCTATGCCTTAATTGCTCCTTTATATGTTAAATAGTTATGACACTTCCGGTGCCTAACTATGGATCCAGATTATCATATAAAGAGCAATTTGTAATTGCAATTGTGTTGTCGACAACTATAATACTTGCATAAATCTCTCCCATATTTATAATGGCAATATTTAAGTCGACCAGATTCTAGACATTTTCCAGATCTATTCAGATCACATCTGGTTGTCCTGCATCCCTAGCATTATGTTCGTTTGGTGCACCATTGAATTGATTAGGGTTTCTCGTCATCTGGACGAGCGTCTCCATGACTAAATTATTCAAAATATTTCAAGAGTGACAATGTTTCTGCACTAGAAAATGAATATTTGAGATCCTGGATGGTCTCACCATCTATACATCTATATGGCATTTAACCTATTTAAGATGGTTGTGTACTCGTATAATCTCATTTAATCAATATGTATGCTTTCTCTATTTGGACTACATATATGATTGCATATACTTTTGAGTACTTATATGTTGCGATTCTTTTAAAATTTTAAAAGACCCATTTTAAAAAAAATAATAAAAATTTATGGCATGAACAATTGGGTTCCTTAGGGCAAAAATAATGAGTCAGATATTGGAATTTCTAAGCATGTGTGAATATGAAATTACCAAATTATCTATTTTTGGGGATATTTGTATTAATTCAAATCTGACTCACTGCATATCATAACTATTCCCTCATACACATAGTACATGGTAGAATTAAACATTTTCCAATCTGTGTTTCTATTCTTAGTATGCAGTTCATTTTATTGTATCACCACCTCAGCGTATCTCTGTGGGCAATAAATCTCTGTCTATTTTTAAATACCTAGAGCCCATTATAAGGGATCAATAGATACGCTGACTGCATACTTAATTAATGAAGATCGTTTCTCGGCATTAGGGGGAGATAAGAGTTCAAATTTAATAGAATGCCAAGAAATTTCATAGAATGAAAATATCTTCATTATTTAAATCCATGTACTAGTTAGACTGAACTGGAAGTTCAGAAGATGATATATTTGTTTTATAGATAAACTGAAATAGAGTCAGGTGGGACATCGTCCCAGTACATCGCAGAAGAAAGCGTAAAAGCTGAAGTAGCTAAAGTATGAGCTAACAAATTCTGTAATCTAGGAATAAAAATGACATAGCAGGAAGTAAAAGCAGACATATATTCTGCAACTATCTATGGCATAGCCAATGTATGAGCGAGATGGGTTGTCTGGTGTAGATAGGTAGCACTGTAACGTGTGACAATCCGTATAAAGCTGTATAGATTGTTCACCTCGGGCCCTTAGCCAAGAGAGAGTCTCTTTACATGCAAACGCTTCGGCCATAAGTGAAGAAAAACAACTCAGGATAGGCGCGCTGAAGGCCGATATAAAACGATCGCTAGCATCGAGTAGAATCGTCCCGACCGTAGCCGAGTTTGTTCCTTGGTGATATCCGGCGTCCACATAGCATTTTCTTGGCCTTGCTATAGTGATTTGGGAATTTGGTTGGTGCGGCACTGGACCACGCAACCAGTCGGCAGGGGCGCGAGGCAGTGTATGATCCGGCAGCGGCAATTGGTTCGTCGCATGGTGGTCCGACAGCGGCGGTGTAGCAGAGGATTAGCCGTGTAGCTGCCGGGCAGTGGTTCGGCAGTGAGCACTCCACCAAGCAGCCATGGTGGCAGCGGCCGCCGCAAGTACAGACTTCGGTCGCGGTAGATAGCCATCCCACACAGCTCCATTCCGTGCTCTCCAAATATGATATAAAATTGCAGCTGCGTAAACAATTCCATTAGTGTCTAGAACATTTATGATTGCACTAAACCATTTATGAAAAATATTTGTTATAATATTGGGGAGTGGTAGATTGGATTGAGTCCATATGGAGTTTGCATAACCACACAATACCAATGAATGCATAGTGTCCTCATTCATGATCCTACACATGGCACACATCGGATCAACCTCCACTCTCTTTATAAGCAAATTATTGATAGTGAGAAGGATATCACTAATAGCTCTCCATAGGAAGGTTTTCCACTTAGGTGGGATTTTTAACTTCCATAGAGTGATCCAGTTGCTAAAAGCCCCAACTAATTAATAAGTTAAGTTGGCATGAAATTATCAAATAGAATACAAGTTAAATTTCAATTTCTAACTGCTGCTATCTACTAACAAATCAGTTACAGATTTGAGATGCAATCAAATTGTTCTAACTTAGTCTTTGAGTATTAAAGGTTTATGTGGAACCCTTAAATGCTATTTATTTTTTAAAAAAATTTGGACATATTATACTTTCAAACTACATAATTTATGTAAAAAAAAAAAAAAAAGTTATAAAGTATAGGACTAGGTTAGAAATTCAGCATTAAAGGGTTTAGAAGAAGTTGTAACTTTGTTCTTCTAAACCAAGTAATCAGGACTTACAGTTCAAATCAAATAGTTTCACAGAAAGAATTATATAATTTATAGGCTCATATGCAAATAAAAAATGCAGAAATCCATGTTATCAAATCAAATAAAATTTTGATCTTACAAACTAACAACTAATTAACTAATATGGAGAAATTGAAATTAGATATGATTCCACTTTGCATTCGTAATAAAAATCAATGAGTTCCACATGAACAAAAGTATAAAATATGGCAAGTGAAATACAATACTGAGTCAGTTTATGTAATGAGTTTGACATGAGCAATATTATAATTCATACAGTCACTTAAAAATGACATATGCAGAAATCCATAGATCAGTTAAAATCAAAATTTGATCTGTAATAACCAATTAAACAATATGGAGAAATTGAAATCAAGCATCAGTACACTGTTACATTCTCAATACAAAAAAAGTAATTCAGTTCTAACCAAAGGGTATAAATAGTAATCATTTACAAGTATTCATCACTGCTTTAGTAGGGTAATCAAATGATATTGCTCTGCAAAAGCACTAGCTGGAGCCTTAACTGGGGGGCAATCCATGACGGATGGGCTCTTCAAACCCATGCCATTCATGTCTCTCTTGCGTTTGTGTCAGGCCTAGACCCAAAGTTGTGTTTCAATTTTATCCTGATGCACGTGCATTGCACGGATAATTGGACAATTATTTGCTCGAATTCAAGCAAGGATAAAATCAAAAAAACATAATCGATACAACCCATTTTATCAATTACACTATATAATATTAGTTGTTATAATTTATATTTGTATATTGATCCAATAATAATGTAGGGTAGAGCTTCCTTATCCAGTTATCCTAGTTAGCTTGTAAGAAAGGGTGGTCATGAAAAGCAATCGTTATGCTATGGACCCGTGTCCAGCATGCAATGTGGACACGGTAACGGTGTCGTTAGTGGCACCGTTATCTTCTACCTTTTTTTTTTAAAAAAAAAAAAAAAAATTTCAGACCGCTTCGTTATAAGAGTATATGTTCATAATTTTATCACTATATGTTCATAATTGTAAGTTCATAATGTCAGAGCTCTGTGTTCATAATTCCATAACTGTACATTCATACTTCCATAACTGTACATTCATAATTCCGTAACTGTACATTCATAATTCAATAACTGTAAATTCATAGTTTTCGAAGCTCTATGTTCACAATTTTAGAGCTCTATGTTCATAATTTTATCACTGTATGTTCATATTGTAAGTTCATAATGTCAGAGCTCTGTGTTCATAATTTCATAACTGTACATTCATAATTCCATAACTGTACATTCATAATTCCATAACTGTACATTCATAATTTTCGAAGCTCTATGTTCACAATTTTAGAGCTCTATGTTAATAATTTTATCACTATATGTTCATAATTGTAAGTTCATAATGTCAGAGCTCTATGTTTATAATTTCATAACTTACATTCATAATTCCATAATTGTACATTCATAATGCCACAAACGAATAACGCCTTTAACGGCAAAACAAAATTAATTTATTTTTTTTTTTGACTAAAATGTCGCATTTTTTCTAAAAACGACATCGTTTTGAATTCGTGTCGACAATGCACGTGTCCACAACGTAATTTGCGCATAAAAAGGACATTACTTTTTCCAACTGCAAAACCCACATTATATGAGTGCGGCACTGCGGGGGCGTGCCACTTTTTTTTTGCAACTTCATTTCCACTTCCGATCCTTTCTCTTTTCTCTTTTCTTCTTTTCACTTTTCACTTTTCACGGCGATGGGGTCGGAATCGAAATTGGCGAAGGAAGGACTCTACAAGCTGTTCTCCCCAAGTTCGAAGTCCAAACTCCAAAGCCGTCTGTTCTCTCCAAAGTTGACGTCGTCGCCCGGTCTCGCCTCCACACTGGCGCTGCTGCCTGGTAAGTTTTCTCTTGGTTTTTGTTTTTGTTTTTGTTTTTGTTTTTTCGTCCCCTCTCCCAGTTTTCTGTCCATCCCTGCTCTTATTTTTGGATTGAAAATGGCTGGCGGTGGAGATTGTGGTTGGTTGCTCTCCATTTTTGCTTGCATTATTTTGATTTTGGAGTGAAAGGTGAAAATGAGTGGCGGTGGACTGCTAATTTTGGACTCGCCGGTGGAGTGACAGTGGCCACCCTAATTTGTGAATTTGTTGTTGTTGTTGTTTTTTTTTTTTTTTTTTTTTTTTTTTTGGAGAATGTTGTTGTCAATTTGTGATTCAAATTATTTTATGTGTCAAGAAAAAAATGCATATAAAGATAAAAATTTTGTTTTCCTTGTGATATTTTGCTTTTCCTAAAAGTTTAGGAATTCCATCTGAGGATGATTTTTGTATATTAACTTTAGCTTCCTTGGTGATATTTTGCTTTTTAAAAAATTATATGTATGTGTGCGTATAAATATATAATTTTTTTTTAAAAAAAAAATGGTTTCCGCGGTAATAAATTAATAAAATACTTTCCGAGCAAAAAGTGAGATACTTTTACAGTCACCTAGATCCGAATTACGGAGAGACTTTTATAGGGTTCTCGAAAAGCCTTTTTTGTACTTAGTTATATTAATGAACAAGTAATGATAATGACTTCAAACTGCATTACTTGTTATAGTTCAATGAACAAGTAGATTTTATTTTAATATTTTTTTATATATAAAATCTACCTCTATATACCTAGCCTAAAATCACTACATACGTACATAACATAACATTAATTTTTTTTAAAGGGAAAATGACATTTTTCCGCCTGAGTTTTATATTTATAGCACTTTTTTTCCTGAATTATTTATGTAAGTATATTAGTCTCCTCAATTATTCTAAAAGTGGTGGTCCCCTCTTGATATATTAAATTGATATTTAAGTAAAAATTTTATTTATTTTTCGTTTCTAACAAATTATATACGTAGGGATAATCATAGTTCGGTTCGAACTGAACCGGACACGATAGCAATCGAATTAAAAGTTTTTGGTTAGGATTTAGATTCAGAACTCAATATTTGGATTTCAGTTTATTAAAATTATGAATCGAAAAAATTGAATCCTGAACAATGAACCTGTGGTTCTGGATCCGGTTCGCGATTTTGAACCGTCTTTATTTTAAAATAGTCTAAATTCAACAATAAATGTATTTTTATTTTTTTCAGTTCGAAACATGAATCGGCCGTTCCGATTCATGATTTTAATAAACTCTAAATATGGGGTTTTGATTCTAAATTGTAATTGGAATATTTCAGTTTGGCTGTTTGGTTTGAACCAAATTGTGGTCATAATTTGTTGGAGAAGAAAAATAAATGAAATATTGATTTTAAATATTTATTTTAAGGGTAAATATATTCATTTAACATTTTTGGGGGAAAACAACTACTTGAATAATTAATGGAAAAAAATGCTACAAGTATATAACTCATGAAAAAAAGGTGTTATTTTCCTTTTAAAAAAATATTAATTTTCATTTTGTCAAAACAAACAAAAAAAAAAATTAAAAAATAGTCAAGCCCCATGACTCGATAAAGAGTCGCACAATGACCAAATATTGGAAAAAATTTATAATGTTGAGTTGGGTTTTGATTAGTTAAATGTCTAATTTCATTACTAACTTTAGTTAATAATGAATATATAATTGTTATACTGGAAAATATGTATTATTTAAGTAATAATTTTAACGTGGAGTGTTTTGACAGCTTTTGAAATTTACTAAGAAATTTAATTTAAATAGTTAATATTTATTCCCTATATTCTTCTTTTAACATAAATTTATTTTTCATATATATATATATATATATATATATATATATATATATATATATATATATATATATATATATTTGTTTGTTTTGTAGTTTCGTATTGTTAATTGTATTTGTAGTTTTAATTTTAATATTATTTATTGTAATTTTATTTTTAATGTTAAAATATTAATTTTAATTATTACTAATTTTAATGTTAATTATTGTAGTTTAAAAAAATAAATAAATAAAAAATAAAGTTGCAGCAACTATGCTGCCAGTGTACAGCAACTATCCGTTACTTGCTTATATATATGTATATGTTACTTGCTTCTTAATTCTTATAAAGTTTTCTTATATATGACTTTCTGCATCGCTTCTTAATTCTTATTTTAATTTAGCCGACCGACTTCCGTTATCCCTCCGTCCATTGTCCATTGTCCATTGTAAATTTGGAAGGTAGATATTAACAGCATAGTTATTTCTGTCTTGCTTGTATGTATATAAAGCCCCAAAATATTAAACCTCCTTCAAGTCAGTACTAGTAATGATGTGGACTCTACCAAAGCATTGTTAATGATTTCCTTATTGTAGTGTTGATATATATGTGCATTAATCTCATATATGTACTAATCTTAAAGAAATACTATAACATAATTTGTCTTTCTAAAAAAAATAAAAAAGTAAACATCAAGAATTTGAGAGTTAGGAAATCATTATACTGTGAGTAGTTAGTAGTATTTTGTTTTTTGTTTATATTTTTTTTAGATTTACTTTTTTTGTGTGGATGACTTCACTGAAAGTTTTAATTTTTGCTACTATATTCAATTATTTAGTTGCTGAGTAGGAGTAATTTATTATTCTTTATATTAAAATATCATAGCTACTAAACACTACTGCTACCAGTGTTTTTAACTTAGTAAGTTAAAGTAGAGTGATCGGAGGATTAATGACCATAATGTTTTTAAAGTAGAGTGATCGGAGGATTAATGACCATAATGTTTTTAATTTATTACTGACGAATCCTTTTTCTCATTAGTACTTCTCTTCTCCCACAGCTCCCATCGGCAAGGTCATGGCACTCGTCTTCAATGGCCGCATTTCCCTTCCCTTCGCCGGATTTAGGGCTCGGATTCAGGCAAGATTGAGGTAAAAATATACATTGTGTTACTAAAGCAATTATTATTATGTTTTTGTTGTTGATTAATATATCTCTCTTTTTTGTTTTGTTTCCAAAATTTAGATGCTTTGTTGCTTTACTTGGAGGACTGATGAGCGGATACTCCCACCAGATTTTAGGTATGTTGTTTTAAATTTTAAATGTATTTTTGTGCCGGTCATTGTTTTTTATCAATTCTTATGTTGTAGAATAGTGTGCACCTTATTAGGAATAAACTTACAGCCTTTTAGGTCTGAATTGATTGCTTATTATGCATGATTTAGAGTATTTTAGGTGAATTTAATGCCTTTTAAGCTTAGATTAAGCATATTCTTACTCTTATTACTCCGCTCGTGTTCTTATAAAGATCTTAAAGTGTATAAAGTACATAAATATTTATAGTTTATCCTAATTCAAAGCCTTACCCATAGGTGAATCTACATTATTTAGATCCCTCAAACGATTTTACTTCAATTGTGAGAATACATGAATTAGGAAAGTTTCTTGGGGAGGAATACTAGTTCTTTGGCCCTGGCTTAAAAGTCATGTTGCTACTATTCTCCTTGCGACGCTACTCTGTGTAAGGAGTTGGTTTTTAACAGAGCTTCGCCTCGACCAACTTTCATGGGAGTATACCTAAGGATTGTCTATCATGTTTTGGTTTAATTTGTTTGTTAGGCTTTGAATACCCTTTCTTGATTATATTTTTTGATCAATTAAAGAGTAGTCACGACATCTTTAATTTATCAAAATTACATATTATAATTTTACTCACAAAGTTAGGATATGCTAATATTTAATAATGATATAATTGGAAAACGTTACACTCATCCCACACATTAGCATCTGCTAGTTAGGTAGCGCAAAACATTAAAATTTTCTCACAAAGTGTCCTAAGGTACATGCCTTACATGTGCCTTGCATGCACAAGTCATATGCCCTTTTTTCGAGACAAGGGCATATGCCATTAAGGTGTAAGGACATTGTTTGAGACTGAGACACACTTCAAAAATCTCCTTTTAAACATGAGTGTTAGTGAGAAATATAATTCAATTTCTAATTACTGTAGATGGTATATTCATGATGCCCGTCTTCCAAGCCGAGCTTTCGAGTACATAGTACCATAACACAAAAATGACATACACAATCAATTTTTGTGATGTCCTACGTGGGGGAATGATATATTTCCCCATTTCATTGATATTGGGGACTCTTTTTGTGGCATGTCTGGGCTTGGTGGTGCACTGGGCAAGGTGGCTCACAAGATGACCCAAGTTCACTTTTATTCTTGGATCCCTGCTGTTATAAGGTGGTGTTCTAATGTTTGCCCTGGAGGCTCCACATCCCATCAAAAGTGCACTGCGTTTTTTTCTGATAGGGATGGGCGTTGGTATGCCTCGGGCGGTAAGACGTTGCACATATTTTATAATAAAAACTTGACACTTTTGTGTCACTTTTAATGTTAATTGAATTTAAACTAATTATACTAATCATTTGCAAGATATCCCTATAATACTCATTCGGATGTCTCCTGACCATAATGGAGATGTTTTAGATAAGACATTTGATCTTTCTTTTGTATTTGGGGGATTTTGTGTGTTTCTTGTCAATTTTTTAATCTATAAGTTTTTTCCACTCTATTGGCGTTCAGCCTTTTTCGTTTTAGTAGTCATTGGTGGCATTTTTTTGGGCATCAATTTTCCTTTATAGAGTTAAT
Organism: Ipomoea nil; assembly: GCF_001879475.1. Lineage (NCBI taxonomy): Eukaryota > Viridiplantae > Streptophyta > Magnoliopsida > Solanales > Convolvulaceae > Ipomoea > Ipomoea nil. The sequence goes on along the minus strand of NW_017618707.1, from coordinate 3,385,149 downwards.
ACTAGACACACTAGTGAGCCGTATCGACCTTTCATGGTGGTGATGCACTCACATCAGTCTGTCTTCTTACATAGGATTGGTTCTTCTATGTTTCCCCAGTTTCTAGGGTTAGGGCCACTAGTCTTGTCCCTTTTTCCTTTGAATCTATAGGGGTAGGCTCCCTGCAATTCTCCATTTCTTTCTTTTCCAGTAAGGGGCATAGTTGTACTTGTTACTATTATTATTTGTACTTTTTATCTCATCCCGCGTTTTGAGAGAATGATGATAGTCGCTCTATCTTGCATGACTTTGTCAGTTTGTCAGATATTTCATTATTTTAAATATTATTCTATGGGTGGTAAGGCTTTGAATTAGGATAAACTATAAACATTTATGTAATTTATTATATGCTTTAAGATCTTTATAAAAGCACGAGCGGAGTAATAAGAGTAAGAATATGCTTAATCTAAGCTTAAAAGGGACTAAATTCACTTAAAAGTCTCTAAATCATGCCTAATAAGTAATCAATTCAGACCTAAAAGGCTCTAAATTTATTCCTAATAAGGTGCACACTATTCCACAGCATAAGGATTGATAAAAAAACAATGATCGGCACAAAATACATTTAAAATTTTAAAAAATGATTTAAAACAAAATACCTAAAATCTGGTGGGAGTATCCGCTCATCAGTCCTCCAAGTAAAGCAACAAAGCATCTAAATTTTGGAAACAAAACAAAAAAGAGAGATATATTAATCAACAACAAAAACATAATAATAATTGCTTTAATAACACTATATATTCTTGCCCGAATCCGAGCCCTAAATCCGGCGAAGGGAGGGGAATGCGATCATTGAAGACGAGTGCCATGACCTTGCCGAGGGGAGCTGGGGAAGAAGAGAAGTACTGATGAGAAAAAGGATTCGTCAGTAATAAATTAAAAACATTACGTAATGGAAGCAAAAATCATAGCAAAAATCAAAATAATCAAAATAATAAAAATATAAAAATAATTTATATAAATATAGATTTTCCTACCAACTGTTGGTCACAATTTCCGACCAACTATTAGAAGAAATTTCATATATTAAAGCGTATAAGTTTTCCGTCCAACGGTTGGTTGGAGTTTAATTCCATCCAGCATGTCAAAGTTGGACGGAAATTGCCATTCTAAAAATGGTGGGTTAAAATTCGGAATTTTCATCCAACTTTGACTCGTTGGGCGGAATTTCCGTCCAACATTTGATGTTAGATGCAATTATCGATGTTCAATTTTTCGTGGTCTCGTTTTGGTCAAAATGTTGGACGGAAACCCGTTTTCCGACCAATAATCCCCCTTTTCCGTCCAATTTCTGTTAGACGGAAATAGCGAAATTTTCAACAGTGACGGTCGTTAATCCTCCAATCACTCTACTTTAACTTACTAAGTTAAAAACACTGGTAGCAGCAATGTTTAGTAGCTATGATATTTTAATATAAAGAGTAATAAATTACTCCTACTCAGCAACTAAATAATTGAATATGGTAGCAAAAATTAAAACTTTCAATGAAGTCATCCATACAAAAAAAGTAAATTTAAAAAAAATATAAACAAAAAAACAAAATACTACTAACTACTCACAGTATAATGATTTCCTAACTCTCAAATTCTTGACGTTTACTTTTTTATTTTTTTTTAGAATGACAAATTATATTGTAGTATTTCTTTAAGATTAGTACTACAGATATGAGATTAATGCATTTATATCAACAGTACAATAAGGAAATCATTAACAATGCTTTGGTAGAGTCCACGTCAGTACTAGTACTGACTTGAAGGAGGTTTAATATTTTGGGGCTCTATATACATACAAGCAAGACAAAAATAACTAAGCTGTTAATATTTCTTCATAAATAAAATCATCGCAATATATTTCCACACTAGTTTAAAGGACAGCCAAAATTCCCGGCCAGTCCAGTATATCATATCATCTCAATCACACTTGTTTGACCACAAAAGTTGATGGTACGGATTCGATCCACAAGAAAGTTAGCAGTTTGATCTAATGGCAAATTAAACCCCTAAATAAATTAAACCGTGAGCGACAACTAACTGTTCTACACTAAAGAATAAAGATCATCATCGCCTTTTCTTAAACACAGGAAACAATTAAGAGCCTTCACTTTATTAATAGCATACTTTATTAATAATGATGTATGAAATTCTTTCGAGTCTTCACTTGGATAACATCACTTTTTTTTTAATGCCACTTGAAATGGTTTAATTAATATATTATATTATACACTAGTATTTGTCCCGTGCGATGCACGGAAAGTATGTTATAAAAATATACCATATATAAGGTTTATTCATATATAAAAATTTTGTTATTTAATAATTATGTGTGAATTGCTATGATAAAATTATGAACATAAATATATTTACAATTAAAATAAGAATTGGTATTTAAGGTGGGTGATTACTACAAATATTAAATTATATGAAAAATTTAGTACATAGTATTTAATATTACAAATTTTTAAGAATTGAACTTATAGTAAACTACAAAAGTAATTGAATTACAATTTTCAGAGTCACCGCGGATCAAAATTTTTAGACTTTTGAGAATTCTAGAAATTTTTAGGTCTAAAATTTTTTATCCGTGGTGACTTTGAAAATTGTTAGAAATCTCAAAGGTCTAAAAATTTTGATCTATGGTGACTCTGAAAATTGTAATTCAATTACTATTGTAGTTTACTAAGTTCTTGAAAATTTGAAATATTAAAAGGTCTAAAAAATTAGATCCGTGGTGACTCTGAAAATTGTTAGAAATCTCAAAGGTCTAAAAATTTTGATCTGTGGTGACTCTGAAAATTGTAATTCAATTACTATTGTAGTTTACTACGTTCTTGAAAATTTGTAATATTAAACACTATGTACTAAATTTTTAAGATTGACCTCATTAGAATAATCTCAATTGAAGTTTATTTGTGAGTTTTTGGATGGATTGGATGAGGCAAGAGAGATGAAAATGAATTAAGGTTAATTTGAATTTTTATGCACCATGTAATAAATAAATAAATAAATAAATCTTAAATAAATAAATAAATTTTAACTATAATATAATAATTGCTCACCAAACTATATGACTATATTATAGTTAAGATTCGAATTGATTTATTGATTGCCGGTAAAACATAACAACATTCTTGATTTTTTTATTGATTTAAAGAATAATACGGAGTACCTTTATTTAAAGTGGAGAGAAAATATTAAAATTAAGGGTGGGTTTGGTTCATGAGTTTAACTATCAGGAATGAGAATCAAAGTTATTCTTATTGTTTGATTGATAGGTTTCTAGAACACTACTATAAGATTTGATTACCCATTTAATTAAAAAAATCTCATTCTCTAATAAAATAAGGGTTTCATTCCATTATTTTCCCTCCTAATTGGCAATTTGAATTTTATGTTTGGATTAGTGATTTTTTAGATTTTTGTTTTTATTTTTTTTGTTCATATTCGTGCTTTAGATGTCTTTATATTAGAATAAATTATCTTGATTTTTGTTTTTGTATTTTTAAAACATTTATTCCCATTATAGGATCATACATAACCAAACAACAATATTGATAATTATTCCAATTTCACCCTATTACCAAAAATGCAAACTATTTTCACCAAAACTCGTTACCATTACCAAGTATTTGATTTCCATTCCGATTTCATTTCTAATTTGCGAACCAACACACCCTAAATCTCTTCAAAGGCATAACCCCTCAAAAAAATGTGTTTATGTTCTTTCTATTTATTTAATTGATTCTAATTACCGAGTTTTGGTTCTGATTCGGAATCTAATACTTCAACCAAATACTCATTTAGTTGTATAAATTAGGCATATAACGATTGGAGTGAATAACATTTAAGACCATGACACATGGATAAATTTTGTTTTTATTTTTTATTTTTATCAAAATCTTTCACCTCGAGGCAATATCATTATAATCATTTTTTTTTAACTCAATGTATGATTGACTAATTCATGATAACCAATAAATAAAAAAAGTTTTATTGTCGTAAAAAATTTTGACGAAGAATTTTGGTCGTAACTTTATCCTAACATTTAATATACATTTTGACGAAGAATTTGCATTGGCAAGTCAATGTATCAATCCAGGATACCTCACAAATTAAAACTTATATTCCAAAGCCATGGAGGAAGACTGAAATTTCATTTACTTGAGACAAAAAATTAAATAACTTTAAAATATGATAAACAATATTTATAATAAAATTTAATATGAAATGGTTGGAAACTTGGAATAAATTGCATTTCATATCTATTAATATATATGATATTCTTAATTAATTTTTATTTTTAAATTAATTTAAATACAATAACACAGAATTGAAACTTCTATATTATATTACCCGATTTACTTGTATCAATTAATCAATTTAAATAACTTTTATTACAGCCTTACATGTATTAGAAGATAAAATTAATATTATATATATATATATATATATATATATATATATATATATATATATATACACATATTATAGAGATCATATGAGAACCGAACCTCCGTAAATCCACGAGAGCCCATCACATCCATTAAAAAAAAAATAAATCTATGAAATAGCAACAGCTAAATTAGCACTCATCACTACAAGTGTGAAATAGCAACAGCAACAAAGGCAAAGCATGGAAACAATATTTTAGCATGGCAAAATCAACCTAGCAACAAAGGCAAAACATGGAAGCAATATTTTAGCTTGGCAACACAAGCAAAGATCAAGTGAAGATCTAAACTCAAGTGGAGTAAAAGATTACACCACCTTCTAACTACTATAAAAATTCTCTCTCTTTCATTTACATATTGTTCTCACGTACATTTTGCTTTACATACACAATCTCTGCTTTCACAATCAGCTTAGATACATTTCTATCATATTGCATGCATGCAGTAAATCAGTAACTACTTCACTAACACTTATTTTTTAATATAGCACTTTACGTACATTTATTATGATTTGAACTCTAAGTTAGATTTTTATTAGTCTAATAATTCATTTGGAGTTAATTTTGATAAAGTGTTAGTTGTATGTTCTAGGTTTTTCACCACCTATTCGGGACCAACATATCCCTTAAGGTACCAAGAATAAATGTTGAGTTTGTTCATAAAAGACTTAGGTTGGAGAATAAAAATGCATGTGAGAGGATATTACTCTTTCAAATAGAAGACATATCACTATGATTCATTGTTTTGTTCTTTGATGAGAGTTGTGCTAGTACTTGCATCAAGTGGGAGACTGTAAAATTTTTCCGTATAATATATAGTATATATTATGGGTCTTACTTATGTGGTGCAAGTGGACGAGGCTCATTAAGTAGTTTGGTTGGACTGGCCTTCTAGGGTAAGTCTGTATTTCACCATTATGCATATATAAAGTCTGTATTTGATAGGATACATGATATACAATATATAGCACCCCTAAAATTATAGTACTCATACTATTCAGAAAATATCAACCCGTCAACCACTAACGTTATTCAATTCAATAGGTCTACCGCTCAAAAGGCAACACAACAAGATATCAACTATGGTTGGATATCAACATGACTTTCGCTTCCACTACTACAAATTAAAGTTAGGTTTCTCGTTGTATGTTAGATTATATATATTTAGATCTAACATGACGACTCATGTAATCTATAAAATTTGAAATGGATGTTAATAGTGAAGTGAATTTTGATTGGCCAACCCCTTCAACACTTTACACTATTGACTTTTTTGTCTAGGCCATTTGAATCACGGCAAACAAATTTACAAATTTTATTTGTCTGCTGTCTGCTCCCACAAACACTCTAATTGCGACTTGTGTGAATACTGTTGTATCCTTGGCTTAATAGCTTTCTAGGTGAATATGACTTTAGATTTATCCCACTATATATAGATATACATACATATACACACATTAACAAGTTCAAGTAAGAACACATACCTCATATAAAAATTATAGATTAATTTTATCCATTTAACTGGATTGATTAAGGGATGAAAATTAAGAAAAAGGCTTTAGTGATTTTTTTATAATTACGACAGTACATTATAAAACGTTTGATAGTGCATGCATATGTATATAAATCTTGGCACCACCTAACCCATAACTCGAAAATTTATTCCTTTTTTTTTTTTTTTCAATTAAGAGTTTTTCTTCAGTTTCTTTAATTCTGCATTATCATATTTATCACTTGTATTTATTTTTAATATAATAAGTTACGTTACAAGTAAAAACAAAATGCTTACATTTATCAAGTGGTTTGTAGTCTATTGGTATCGGGTTGCTCCCCTAAGTGGGAGGTGTAAGGTTTGAATCTCAATTGAGGTAATAGTGTGTATATGTAGGGTATCCCCTTCCTTATAATAAAAATAAAATAAAAATGCTTACATTTGCTTATTATAGTTATTGTTAATCTTTATAATTATATAAAAATTAATTTATAACTTTATTTTAATATAATTTATATTATTATCATTATTAAAATAATTAAAATTCTATAAGAATCATATTATATTCATTTTTTAGAAAATAAATAAAAAAAGTGTTTTTTTCTTTTTAAGCTTCAACCAAATCTCGGATACTATACGTGCCAAATATTTTATTTAATGATTAAGATATAATTAATCTATGCCATAAGGCCCATAATTAATGTATATTTGTTGATTCTTTATGAATTACTTATTTACTTAGCTTCATCACAAATTTAGAAAATAAAAACTTGAGATATTATTATTATTATAGAGCCGGGGGGGGGGGGGGGGGGGGGGGGGGTTACTTTCGACATTTAATGGTATAGTTATCAAGAGTAGACTTTGAAAAATAAAAAAAAATTCAAAGTCTCCTAATGGGGTTAGCAAATAATCAAATATGAAGGTTGATTAATCAAACGTGCAAACTTGGAGACCACGTACGTACCTTTCTTGGTCTTGTGCCCCACGTTAACGACGTTATACTCTTCGACCGTTTCACACGGATCGGACTTGACTCAAAGTCGCCTCCCATGCATACTTTTCAACACACCTACATGTCAAAGACTTTCCATCTTTAATTTCACTATAAATTTGTGATTTTACACCATCAAAAAGATATAGTAGTATATCGGAAGGCCTTGCCAATGACGTGGCTCTCTAAATAGGAGGTCATAGATTTGATCCTATTGTAAGTCCATTATCTCACATGTCACAGATTTCATATTTAATTTTCAGTTAAAATGTAATAATTGTTGACTCATAAGATTATTATATTTTTTTTATTTACTTTGGAAGGGGTAAACCCAGGGAATGACAAAAGTAGCTACAGTACATTATACACACTACGTAAATGAGGTAAACCATGATGGTCATCTTCGGGAACGCCCACTAATTCGTCTGGTGGTCTCGTAAAAATGTTCATGCCCTTAGGGAGGTGTCTAGCCAGTTTTGCAAGGAAGTCTGCAACACAGTTTTGTTCTAGGGTGGCTACAACTACTTGCCATACTTCGAAAGTACGGAGTTCTTTCTTGCATGCCTGGAGGATGTTGTGAACCACAGACATTGAGGGTGTATTATTATTTATATAACTGGCTATCTCACTAGCATCTGTCTCAATATAAGATTATTATATTGTTACTAAAAAGTATTAACATATTTGAGATCGGATCAGTCTCACATTAGACCGTCTCATACAAGTTTTTGAGTTTGCTATAATATTTATTCATGTAGTTTTGATCACATCATGAGGCTTTGGGCATGCATAACATGTACAATACTCTGATTGAGGTTATTCAAAATATACGTCGTTACAAAGGTAATTCAAGAAGCTACAACTTTCTAGGTTAAACAAAGGTAAAATTTTGATGTTAAATTACTCAAAATTTGAATCTCTTATTTTATTTGAGATGAGCGATCAACAAGTGTAAGGGTGTTTTCTTCTTTTTTTTTTTTTTTTTTTTTTTTTTTTTTTAAATAACAAAAAAGCCACAAACACTATTTAAGAATAATTTTTAATAGTGCAAGTAATATGTATCACATGTGACTGGCCTGATTAATAAGCATTTCACTTTGATGCCAGTGGGAATAGTATATTAATTACTATGACATTGATATATTTCTTTCAATTCTTGGTCTATGATGATGTAAACTGAAATTAATTAATCGAAAATGAAATTTATTACAAGATTATAATATATAATTTATAAGACAATAAGAGGTCAAGGACTCAAGGTGCTATTTTCAGAGCCTTCAGTGTTCCGAGTCAATTTATGTCTAACAGACTAACACTATACGAAATAAAAACACTAAAATATTTTACAGATTTCTTTGATTTATTAGTTTAAATTTGTCAATAAATTAAATACTTTTACGTTTCATTAATTTAATTATGAATTTTTCATTCATAATAAATTTGATTTTTCTTGGTATGTAAAACTTTTATCCAAACTATAATTATAATAATTTATTGATGCACTAATGATTAATTAGTAATTCTAATTACTTTTTTTTTTTTTTAGGAAAGTAATTCTAATTATTACTTAAAACAAGAATTTATATATCATTTCTAATGAATATACTCCATTATATATAATGAACTAGTGTAATCTCGGGTGGTACTCCAATATATTTATAACTAACTTATTATAATTAAATTAATTTATCATGAAAATTATATTATGATTAAATGAATAATAAAGAAAATAAATATGCATATCTTTTGCTTTCAAAAAAAAAATATGCATATCTTTTTCTTCTTAATAATCATATATATGGAGGAATTTTTTAATAAAGAGATAGTGTTAAGTATAATATTTTTATAGCTTATTCCATTGTAAAAAAAAAAAAAAAAAAAAAAAAAAAAAAAAAAAACTAAGTGGTAATGATTGTTTGAAGCATTTATGTCGGTAAGTTTGAATAATCCTCACCATGTGGATGAAAGATGCAAAATTTAGGGAAATAGACTTTGTAAATTAGAGTGAATGAAATGTTATAAGTTTAGTACGAGGAATAAAGAATGTCTTTGAGAAAAAGAACTATTGAGTACATTTCTCAAGATTCTTGACTTCAAAATAGGTTCAAAATAACTACAAAGTTACTTTTAGGGGTAAAATAATAATTTTTAATTCACTAAAAATGTATTTGCTAATACCAAAAGGTTAATGGTGTGCAATGTAAAAAGGGGAGATAATAGCTTTTCGGGCACCTATCATCTCTGAGAGCGCCAACATATAGCTTTAAAGTGAAATTAAATTTTTGGCGCTCGAAATTTACAAGGAGATAGCAAGTTACCTAGATAGTTGGCTAGGTCTGCAACTAGTGTAGAAGCATGCATTTCACTTGTATCAATATCGTATTAGTACATAAAATCCTTAGTCACAACAAAACATTTGACAAGTTTAAGACTTTAGTCAAACACTTTAATAATTGTACTTATTAAAAAATGTTTTTAAAACTCTACTCAATCGACTCTCTTCTTTTGAACTTTTACTTGTTCAGGATCAACATTTATAAATTTTAAAAAACTTATAAAATCTCTTCAAACTTTTATAGATTCTATAGAAATCTATAAAAGTTTTATATCACAAGAAACTATTTATACACTTTAACTTTAATGACTTTAATAGATTATTTTTTATTTTAAAAAGTGTATAATAATCATTAAAACTATAAATTGAAAATACACTTATAAATTTCATTGTCTTTTATTAATATTCATGATTCATATTATAACTTTCTATAAAAAAAATTTATGATATATATTATATATTTTTATATTATATTTTATATAAATTTATGTATCGCAGTGGAAATAAAAAATCAAATTTTGTTGGCACAAAAATAGTGTATTATAAATTTAAAGGCAATCTTACTATTCACTAAAAAATATATTATTACAAGAAAAATATTAATACAGATAAAAAAAAAAAAAAAAAAAAAAAAAAAACTAAAATGCGTTTTTAGTGGCCAGCTTGAAGGAAATAGCTTCCTCTATTTGTGTGTTGCAAGGAAGTAGAAGTGAAATCTGTAAAGTTTAGGAAGAAAGAAAGGGTCAAGTGGCATATAAGTGACTCTTCTAAATAGGAGGTTATATGTTTGAGTTAAAATGGGGCAATAACAAATATACTACATAAAGTTTCACTATTACATTATTCTCAAGGCATTTACTATTTTAGAGATAAACAACATTATTTTTAAAGGTCAAGGATCTTGTAGTGCAATAGTATTCAAAACAATAACAAAGCATGATGATTGATAAATATTATTTGACCTTTCGCCTTCTATATTAACTTGACTCCTTTAATAATATGAGAATGAATTCTCAAAATTATTATTTGACCTTTCGCCTTCTATATTAACTTGGCTCCTTTAATAATATGATAATGAATTCTCAAAATTATTAGGGTTGGATTCAGCCTTTGGAAGAATGAATTCTCAAAATTATATTTAATATTTTTTTTACACACATATATGATATTATAACACTAGAACAGTCTCAACAGATTGAACTAATAGGCCGAATTTACAACAAATATAATAATTTTAAGATTGTTGGATGGTTAAATTAAGAGTTTATTACCGAAATGGTTCATCGACTATTGTGAAATTATCAATTTAGTCTTTGACAATTTTTGTTGCCCAATTAAGTTTTTGACTTTGAAAATTTTAACCATTTTAGTCATCTGTTAGATTAGGAGTTAAAGTCTGTTAAATGGGAGGGTATTAATGAAATTTTGCATGATATAATGAATAACATAGATTATTGTTTATTGTTTATTGTTATTTTCGGTAATAATCTATAGAGCCAATATAATGAATTAATGATAAACACCCCATGCATCATATGTCATTTTTTTAATTTTTTTTTTTAATAAGAAAATTCCACAATAACTATTTAAGAGTGTGTACAAAGTAAACTTTTGTTCTTGTAATAATTCGCAAACCATATAGAGAAGATAAACTGCATATCATATATGAGGTATTTGTTCAAGAGGATGTTGATAATAAGAATTATATTCGTAATCATGTGCAAAGAATTGAATTCGACCGAAAGGGCGTACAAAGAATGTATTATTTAAAGTGGATTGACTCGATTTATCTCCTCGTGAATTCGCAGATGGGTTAACAAGGTAGAAAATTGGATCATTCCAGAAAAAAAAAATGTCTTTTGTTTGTGGAAGTAATATAAATATCCGTGGTGGGTTAGCAGCCTGTGGACTGGCTGACTTCTAAGAAAATTCCTCTGTATTTACACGTCCCTGCCCAGAAACATTTCACTATATATACACTTGCCAATTAAACTGAGACTCAAACAGAGTAGTAGCTCCATCCATACTTCTTTCTCTCTCTAAATTCTCTATTCTTCGCCGCTTTATCTCTCTACCCTGCCTGCAGAAAGAATGGGGAAGGTATGATCCATTTCATATTCTCTTATTTCTTGTTAATATATAGATCAGTAGAACTCTGCTCTCCATCTGTGTGGTCGATTGGTTTAAATTTGTTGACCTTTTTTTGGTTTGTTTAATTTGCAGCAAAAGGTAGTGATCGGTATCTCAATCAAGGACCAGAAGGCTCGTACCAAGGCCTTCAAGATTGCCGTCAGCCTGCCTGGTACGCATAACTTTATTTCTTTATAGACCGTCATCACATTTTTCACCAAGTACTGGTCTTTACCGGCAAGTTTTGTGGTTTCCTGCAGGGGTTGAATCGGCGGCTATGCAAGCGGAGAAGGGGCAGTTAGAGGTGGTGGGCGAGTTCGACTCGGTGGTTCTGGCGAACCTGCTGAGGAAGAGGGTGGGGCAAGCGGAGCTAGTGAGCGTGGGTTCGGCCGAGAAAAAGGAAGAGAAAAAGGAGGAGAAGAAGGAGGATAAGAAGAAAGACGAGGCCCAACCACCAAAAGTCGTTACAGTCTTCCAGGATCCTTCTCACTTTCCTTACCCCCCTTACTACGCTTGCCCAGTTCATGATTACCAACCCTCCGTCTGCTCTATTATGTAAACTCCCACCATCCATTTCAAGTAGGATCAGAATAATCAGATCAGATGATGAAATCCATCATTAATCGCATCAAAACAAGCGTGTATATCCCGTGCACACTCCCAAATAGTTTGTGATTGCGATTTTACTGGTCGGTCTAAAACAAAGTGTGTATAAAAGAATTAGGTTGTTTGGAACAAGTTTTGGGGTTTAGTATCATAGTATGATTATATGTGTCGAGGTTTGGTCTTCAATGGAGTGATTAGAAAGTTGGGATTGTATTATCAAAAAAAAAAGTTGGGATTGCATATTCAAAAAAGGAAAAAAAAAAAAAAAAAAAAAAGTGGGATTGCCTTCTTTCTCTCTCCGCTTTGGATGTAAATTAAAAGTCAAGTCAATTATGAATTTGTTTATCATTTTTGGGATTTGGAGATTTTGGACAACAATATATGTAACTATCTTTTTTGTTGTCATATAAATTTTACTTCCTGGCATTATTATTGTTGTTTTTAAAAGATTGAATTCCCAATCACCAGAATATATATTTTAAAAAATACGAGTAAAATATATTTTTACTTCATAATTTAACACTCTTGCTAGTTGCTACTAAGTTTCTTCTATGAACGTCCACTAAGTTGTTTAAGCTATTTACTTATTTATTCACTTAATAACCTTGAATTAATATTATGAGGCAAGTTTGATAAGTTTGGGTGAGTGTATTTGGAGTTTAGTCTGTTTTTGGATTTTGTTTCGTAACTTGTGTGGCGTATCTAAGTGGAACTCAATAAATCTTTGGTAAACAAGATATGTGTGATAAGGTATACATATGGACATTATACTTCTTTGTTTTGAAAATGAGTAGTTGACATCTCAATTTACTTTAACTCATATTTTTATTTATTTTAATATTTCTTTAAGAAATTTATTAAATCTTAATTAGCTAATTTTTGGGTTCGTTTCCCATGCCCAAACAATAAAAACAAAGGCCCAATTTGGGAAGGTAACATGATGTCAAACATCAATCGTTCTTCTCAAAAGGTTGAATCCCCAACAAAGTCCGATTTTTAGATTTTTGTAGTCCTGTTCTGATAAATAAATGAGGTCCTATCAAAATCATAATTTTTAAAAATTAATACCGTATATTTTTTTAATAATAAGGTGTTAAAATGTTGTTGTGCGCAAAGAAAAAAAAAAAAGAAAAAACATATTATGGAATAAATTACAACAACAACAACAATAATAATAATATGGCGAAGTTGAACTCCTACTCCCCATCGTGGTTCTCTCTCTAGGTAGTGCTTAGAGAGTTTTCTCCCTAGATTTCTAGGGTTCCTTATCCCACTATGGCAGTTTTTTATCCATCATGTCACCCCATGATTGCCCACGTTGTTTTCATATATCTAGTTGCATGCGTTCCTTGTACCTTTCACCTCCATCCATACACATACTACGCTTACGATTTACCGATCATCCAATGTTTATCCCCTCGGTTTCCGATCATGGATTCCAGTGAGATCGAGAAAAGATGTGCCGTTTTGTCCTTGGCGGAAGAAGAGATCGGTGGCATGGAAGCGCCGGATATCAACCCGACGGTCCTGACGCCATCACACCACGAATTAGTGGGACGTTTTTTGACGGATCGGTTGATCAAATTTGATCACATGCAGCAGGTGCTAGCCTCAGTTTGGCGTCCGGTCATGGGCATGCGCGCTCTTCCGATCGCTGACAACCTGTTCTTATTCCAATTCCCGCATCCGAAGGATAGGCAACGTGTCTTGGACGACGGACCATGGTCGTTTGAGAATCACATGCTTATCTGCGGTAAGGTTCCGAATGGCGTTCAACCAGAGGATGTGCCGCTCAACACAGTCGAGATCTGGATTCAGATCCATGATCTCCCCACGATCTACGCGTCGTCAGATTTCATTGCTCGCATTGGCGATTATGTCGGTACGTTCCTGTATGCCGATCCTAATAACTTTGGTGGTGTATGGCGTAGCTTCTACCGGACCAGAGTACAATTAGATGTGGCCACCCCCCTGAAACGACGAATGAAACTATCCCGGAAGGATGGCTCTACACACTGGGTGAGTTTTAAATACGAACGATTAGGCACCTTCTGTTTCTGTTGTGGGATACTAGGCCATTCTGAGAAATTCTGTAAGCTCACCTATGAAGAGGGAGTCACTATTGAGGCTTTCCCTTATGGCGGGTGGATGCGAGCCGGGGCTCGTCGTCAGGCTCGGCCAGTCGGGGCGAGGTGGATATTGGCCGACTTACCACATGAGAAGCCGGTTACATCGACTATTGTGGCGGGGGAGAAGGTTTACGATGTGAGTGCGGCCGAGAAGAGTAGCGGTTTACAGGGGGATCTGAAAAGGCGAAGGGAAGGCAGTTTGGAAGACAGGGACGTGGTGATGTGCGAGCACCCAAAAAACTCAACTTCAACGGGTCTGACAGGTCAGACTCGCCCTGCACAATGAGTCTACTGAGCTGGAACTGTCGGGGTTTGGGTGGCTCCCGGACAGTTTGCGAATTAATGGACCTTGTGTCCAAGAAGCAACCCAGTCTAGTGTTCTTAATGGAAACTAAACTTTGTGCAGAGCGGTTAGAACATGTCAGAGTGAAATTGGGTCTTGAAGGTTTACTTTGTGTTGATAGAGTGGGATTGAGTGGTGGCTTGGCTATGTTTTGGCGGGTGAACGAGATGGCAACACTCTTCAGTTACTCGCGGAGGCATATTGATATCGAGGTTTCATTACCAGGAACAGATCCGTGGCGTCTCACAGGCTTCTACGGTCATCCTGATCGGTCGAAGAGGGCTGAGTCATGGGATCTATTACGGGAGTTGAGGAACCGATATGATCTCCCTTGGGTAGTGATCGGAGACTTCAACGATTTAGCTAGCCATGCCGAGAAAAAGGGTCCAATTCCTCATCCGGACAGTCTCGTGAGAGGCTTCAACGAGGCTTTACTCGATTGCGGGTTGTCTGATCTTGGCATGACAGGTTACGAATTTACATGGAGCAAGGGTCGAGGCACGGAACACTGGGTTGAAGAACGCCTCGACCGAGCGGTAGCATCGTCAGTGTGGTGCGAATTATACACGGAGGCGTCGGTGCAAAACGTGTGGACTCTGAATTCCGATCACAGTGCTCTTCTTCTTACTCTGGAGGGACGGCCAGTTGGCCGAACAGCCAGACACTTCAAGTTCGAGGCCGCCTGGCTTTTGGACGAGGACTGCAAGAAAGTGGTGGAACATTCATGGGGTTTTTCTCGAGGCCTTGGTTTCCAGCAACGGATTGAGCGCTGTGGAAAGGATCTGTGGCGTTGGGGAGGGGAGTTGTACAGAAAATTTGGAAGGAGGATACAGAGTTTGAAAAATCGTCTTGAGACGCTACGAGGCAGTAGGGATGTCGAAGATATAGCAGAGTACAGGGTGGTGGAGAATGAGCTGCGTGGACTCTTAACACAGGAGGAAGTGTATTGGCGTCAGAGATCCAAACAGTTATGGCTTTGTGAAGGGGATCATAATACAAAATTTTTTCATAAGATGGCGTCAAGTCGGCGCTCCCAGAATACGTTGAATCGTCTCCGGAATCCAACGGGCGACTGGGTCGAGAATGAGGAATTGCACACTGAAATTTTGCGTTACTATACGGACATCTTTTCGTCCACTACCAATGGAGAAGATCTGTCGAACAGGGTGCCGTGCCGAGTTACGCAGGAGATGAACGAGCAGTTGACAAAGCCCGTGTCTAATGAGGAGATCAAAGCAGCTCTGTTCTCAATGGCGCCAGACAAAGCACCGGGTCCAGACGGGATGTCGCCTTCCTTTTACCAGAATTGTTGGTCGATTGTGGGAGGTGATCTGTGCGAATTTGTCAAGACATGTATCCAGAACTGCAGCATGCCGCCGGGTCTGAACGACGCAAATGTAGTGTTAATTCCAAAAAAGAAGTGCCCGGAACGCGTCTCGGATTTACGGCCCATTGCTCTGTGCAATGTGGCTTATAAAGTTCTTGCAAAGGTTGTGGCCAACAGAATGAAAGAAGTTCTAGAAGCTGTGATATCACCCTCTCAAAGCGCTTTCATCCCAGACCGCCTCATAACTGATAACATAATAGTTGCCGGAGAGGTGGGGCACTATTTAAGGGGCAAGCGCGCTGGCAACATGGGTTGGGCTGCACTGAAGATCGACATGGCGAAAGCATACGATCTGATGGAATAGACCTTTCTCAGGGGAATGCTGATAGCGTTGGGGTTCGCCCGAGGGTAGGTTGACCTCGTGCTATTATGCGTGACGTCCGTGAAATACAACATTATTGTGAACAGAACTACAGCGGGAACTGTTGTATCGACACGGGGGATTCGTCAAGGGGACCCGTTGTCCCCATATTTGTTCATAGTTTGTGCATAAGGTTTATCCTTGCATTTGCAGCAGGAGGAACGACGAGGCAACATTCATGGCGTTCGAGTGGCCAGAAAAGCCCCCCCCGGTATCACATCTCTTCTTCGCCGATGATAGCATGCTTTTTTTCAAGGCAAATGTCAGGGAGGCCCAAGCTGTCCGCAGGTGTTTAGACTTGTATAGCCGATGGTCAGGTCAGGCAGTCAACTATGACAAATCAAGTATTTTATTTAGCCCCAATACTTCATCTGACACTAAGGAACATGTGACAGCTCTTTTCGGAGTGCAACAAGTGCCCGATTTCGGGAGGTACTTGGGTCTGCCATCCTTCCTGGGCAAGAACAAAACTTCGGTTTTCAGATATATTGAGCAGCGGGTAAGAGAACGCATTAGTACGTGGCATACGAAACTTTTGTCAAGAGCTGGGAAAGAGATAATGTTGAAAAGCGTAGCACAGGCTATGCCAATTTTTGCCATGTCAGTTTTTCTACTTCCTAAGAGCACATGTGACACGATTGAGAAGATCATGAATCGCTTCTGGTGGGAGAACGGTAACAATAATGGCAGAGGCATACATTGGACTTCCTGGTATCGATTGGCAACACCGAAGCAGTTTGGGGGAATGGGCTTCAGACGACTACACGAATTCAACGTAGCTCTTGTGGCTAAACAAGGGTGGCGGGTTCTCTCTAAGTCGTCATCTCTGGTGAGTCTTATTCTGAAGGCAAAGTACTTTCCAAACAGCTGCTTCCTGGATGCCCAGATCGGGCATAATCCTAGCTATCTATGGCGGAGTATCCATGCGGGTCAGAATATCCTTCGGGTAGGAGCTATGCGGCGTGTGGGTGATGGCAAGAACACTCTCATATGGCGCCATCCCTGGGTGGCAGATGCAGCGTGCGGACCGTTAATCACACCATGGGTAGAAGAACTGACCGAAACTACTATTAATGGCCTTATGACAGAAACTAGGACGTGGGATTTAGAAGTCCTTCAAGATATATTCCTGGAGCAAGACGTTGACAGGATTTTGAAGACCCCTATCTCGCCAGACTTTCGAGATACCTGGTATTGGAGTCAAGACATCAAGGGCATTTACTCTGTAAAACACGACTACCATCTCCAGACGGCAGAAACCATCAATCAACATTCGGGTGCGGATTTCACACAGTGGCGTCAGCTTTGGCGACTTCGAATTCCTCCGAAGGTTAAGAACCTGTTGTGGCGTTGTGTGAAAGGCGTCCTGCCGGTATGTGAGGTCCTAAGGTCGAAAGGCATCTGGATTGGTGGAGGTTGCTCATTGTGCGTGTCGGAGACGGAGACGATCGTACATCTCTTCGCAAATTGTCCAGTGTCCCGTCAACTATGGGGCGACACTGACATTCTTCAAGGGCGTACCTTTGCTGGCTTCATGGATTCCAGCTTCCAAACCATGTCAGCCACGGCTTTATTATTCTTGGCGGCAAGAATCTGGGTGATCTGGAAGACACGCAACTCTGTGGTCTGGAACGACAAAGACTGGGCTATCGATGATCTTCGTCGGCAAACGCATACTCTCGTCTCTACATGGAAGGATTTTTTTATCACCAATACCGGTGGTTCACAGCCAAGTACGAGTGGAAGCCAGTCCATGAACACCCCATTCGCTTGATGCCCTCAAATGTAACGTGGACGCTGCGATTTCCGAACATGGCATTTGCTTTGGAACGGTCATTCGGGATCACTCAGGGAGATTCGTGGCAGCCCGTAGCGCCATCCTTTGGTGTAATCAAGACCCGTACGAGGCGGAGACTTTAGCGGCGAGAGAAGCTCTTTCGTGGCTCAAGACTCGACAAGTTTCGAGAGTAATTTTAGAATCAGATTGCTTAAATTTTTGCAATTTCAATTCTAAGTGTCAAGATTTGTCGTATGTAGGAATTGTCATTGAGCAATGTCGTGTCATTGCAAGAGACATTGGGAACGTGTTGGTTCACCATGTCAAGAGGCCAGCGAACCATGTGGCACATGTGCTTGCACAGACTGTTGTTTCTTCTTCTGTCCTCGGGGTGTGGATTACTCACCCACCAGATTGTATTGCGAATTTGCTTTAATATAATCCTGTTTTGTTTCAAAAAAAAAAACAATAATAATAATAATAATAATAATAATAATAATAATAATAATAATAATAATAATAATAATAATAATAATAATAACAATAATAATAAGAATGATAATAAGAATGATAATAATAATAATAATAATAATGATAATGATAATGATAATGATAATAATAATGATGATAATAATGATGATAATAATGATAATAATAATGATAATAATTATAATAATGATAATAATAATGATAATAATAATAATAATGATAATAATAATGATAATAATAATAACAATAACAATAACAATAACAATAACAATAATAATAATAATAATAATAATAATGTGTGCAACTCGCAATGCAAAAGGATTTTAAAAAAAAGGAGATGTTCAAAGTTAGAGCAACACTCAAGTTTCAAACCTTTGACCTTCAAGTTGAAATTGAAATACAATAAACACATGTTCCTACCATTCCTCCATGGAGCCTTTTAAGTTCAATCGAAAATTTTTTGTTTTTATTTCGAAACTAACTAGGTAAAAATTAAATATTGGACCCTCTAAAATTTGGGGGCCCTGTGCGGTAGCCCAGTTTGAACAGCCTAAAATCCGGCCTTGTCCCCAACTCTAAGGTTCCCCACACCCCGGCTTGACAGAGCATCTGGGAGGATGTAAATAATGGTAACTCAACTGAACCACAGAGGCTAGACCTTTGCTCAACATGATGTCAAACATCAATCATTATTCTATGGACTATGGTCCACATTGCTGTGTAAATCATAAATAAAAAGTACATTATTTGAAAATACATTATTTGAATATTGAAAGTAGGTTTTTTTTATATACTATCAAATAATGTACATTCAGTACACATATAATGCACTTTTAGTATATTAAAATGTACATTGTATTTAGTGAAAGTATATTATTTGAGTACCGAACATACATTATTTTATATAATGTACATTTAGTACACAAATAATATAATTTTATTATATTAAAAATATACTTTAACTTTTTTTTTTTTATAGTCCACATAAAAATTTGTCTTCAAACATCAATTGTTATACCTAGTGAGCCGTAATCTAAAACGACATTTGTTAATATATTGTACACCTCCCGTTATTAAATTATGTAACTTTAGTGCAAACCTTTTAAACATATCAATAATGTTTCTGAATATGATAAAAAGTACATTTATAGAATACCAATATCATATGATAAAAAGATACACAAGAAAGATTTAATTATAGCTTTGTAAAGGGATCTTTCCAACTTCATAGTATTTATATCAACTTGCTGAAGTTGAGGTGTTATTTATTTATTTCTTTATTTTCTTAATCACTTTAGAGATTTTACAAAGCTTAATATATTTATAGTTTCTTCAATTTATCAAGACTATGTAGTTTAATGGTACCTTGGTTGGACTTTCATTTAGAAGATTGTGAATTTGAGCCTCAATGAAGGTGTTATTGATTTTTTGTGTTTCAGTAGGTTGAGAAAAAATATGAACAGGTACTACATTGTAATAGAGCGCATTAAAAAAAAAAAATAGTTTCTTCAATTCTTTATGGATTGTGCCTATGAAGATGAATAGGGGTCATAGTTTTTTGGCTATTAAAAAAGAAGTTTGATTAATTATATCGTCCTTTCAAATCTATTAAAATGAAATTCTAGAGGACAAGCCTAATTTTATTTTTTCAAAATTGTCCATAGTTAATGTAAAAATGGACATTTTTTCATTAAAAATAAGAGCAAAATAAATATTTTATTTATTTTTCTTATTCAACAAATTATTGTTTATATGTGAATAAAAATAAAGTAAAAAAATTAAACATCATTTACAAATATTATAATTATAATTTTAAAATAATCCAGATGAAATCTTGGCCACCGGCCTCAAATTATTTTATTATTTAATTTTTTATTATATATTAATTAATAATAGAAAAAATATTTGTAATTGGTAATATGAATTTGTGATAAGTGCTTATTTGTCTATATTTTTCCTCCCTTTCACTAAGGGGGTGTATTCAATCATGACTTTCATAGAGTTTTAAAGACTTTTATAAACTTTAAAAGTTTGGGGGTATTCAATTTAAACTTTTAGAGAATCTTTAAAAGTCAGGAGGTATTCAATCAAGATTTTTAAAGAGTCTTTAAAAGTCGTGTGGTATTCGATTAAGACTTTAGAGTCTTTAAAAGTCACGTAGTATTCAAAAAGTTATAAATTTTTGTAGACTTTTTAATTTTAAGACTTTTGTATACTTTTGTAGACTTTTTCTTCTCAAATATAAATAGTTGAAATCCAACCATCAACCCCCAGATTTCAAAATTTTCTTTCTAACAACTTTGGATGTTTTCTCTCTCTATTTAAACTCTATTTTTTCTTCCAATTTAAACTTTATAAACCTATCTAAATTTAATAAAATTATTTTTTTCTTCATTATCCTATATTTTCCTCATACCTAAACTCTACCAATTTTTTTCTCTTTCATAAACTTTACAATCCTCCTCTAAAAATTCAAAATAATATTATTTTTACTTCATTATTGCTTGTTTATATTGATTTTTATTTTTTCTATGAATTTTTTATCCCTAACTTTCTCTAGTTCTCCCTAAATACATGAACAAAGCAATTTTTTCATCATCAAATTTTAGTATATGTTTCATAATATTCATATAAATACTTATATATTTTAATTTTTATTCTTTTTATGTTTATATTTGTAATATATATTTTACATTTTTTTTTAACAACAAGTTACTACGAATAGCGAACTACTGTTCGCAACAACAATTTGGGGTTGCAAACAGTAACACTCTGTTGTTGTTCGCAGTCTCAAATTGCTATTGTAAATAATAGTTCTTTGCGTGATGCCTAGCAATATATCAAGTAATATATATATATATATATATATATATATATATATATATATATATATATATATTAGATTTTTATTGTTTTTATTTTATGCAATTTGTAATTATATTTTTAAATATTTTATTTGATAAATTCTTTTATTATAAATTTTCTTATTCAATATTGTTATGAATTTCTAAGGAAATAATTTTCCTTTTATGTTTATTAATAATATATATAAGTAATTAGCATATAAGTCTCAACATACTATGGATAAAATAATAATGTTGAGAATGTTGATGTGGGTGAAGAACTACATAATAAGAACATTTTATGATATATTATAAATGTTTTGTAAGAAAATTATAAATGATAAGAATCAAAATCAATGAAAGTTTGTAAGGATGTATTCAATTTAGAATTTCAATGACTTTTGTAAACTTTTTAAAATAAAAAGTTGATAAAAGTCTATGAATGTTTTTTATATAGACTTTTATAGAGTCTTATAAAGTTTTAAAAAGTTTTGAACGACTCTATGAAAGTCAATCAATGTTTATTAAAATCTATCATTTTAAAAGTCTTTAAAACTCTACAAAAGTCATGATTGAATACACCCCCCAGTTTTTTGCACTTTTAGTCCCACGACTATAGTGGCACTGGCAGAATTGATCCACGACTTTTGAACCTTGCAATTTTAGTCCACGATTATTTATTTTTTTGCAAAAATGGTCCTTCCGGCCACTTTTCCGTCAGAATTTCACCGGAAAAAAAAAATTCTCTATTTTTAGCCGGGTTAAAATTGACATTTTACTTATCTCAAAAAATTAAAAGAAAAAAATTGATATTTGACTACATACAATATTACTGGGCTACATACTACTGCCCCCAGGCGGCGGAGTACATGTACCACTCCAATGCTGCTGCCGGATAACCCAACTAGCCCGGGGAACGCCACAGTCGCTCCGCCGCTTACTGACAGCCCTGCCTGCTCCAGGAACTCCGCCGCCTGGGGCAGTAGTATGTAGCCCAGTAATATTGTATGTAGTCAAATATCAATTTTTTTTCTTTTAATTTTTTGAGATAAGTAAAGTGTCAATTTTAACCTGGCTAAAAATGGAGAATTTTGATTTTTCCGGTGAAATTTTGACGGAAAAGTGGCCGGAAGGACCATTTTTGCAAAAAAATCAATAGTCGTGGACTAAAATTGCAAGGTTCAAAAGTCGTGGATCAATTCTGTCAGTGTCACTATAGTCATGGGACTAAAAGTGCAAAAAACTCTACACCCCCCTAAGTCATTTTGCTTACAGATCATTCCAAATTTCATGAGATTGTGATTAAATTGTGTTATTTTGCAAGGAGTTTTGTTTAGAAACAAAGATGAGTATTTTCAGACATTTTGGTGGACATTGGAGTCAAATGAAGCGTTTTGGATGCAATAGAAGTCCATGGGAGCCAATGAGAAGCTGAGAGGATCGACAAAACACTTCCAATGGGAGCCTAAGAGTGGTGTATTCAATGGTCTTAGTCATTTGGGCAAGCCAAAACAAAAGAGGAGCAAAAGAATGAAAAGATCAAGACATTGCAATTTTCGTTCATTTCGATCACTGTTCGGTATTTGACCATATCTTGGCCTAAAAATGTCCAAATTAAGTGATTTTTGCGCCATTGGAAAAAAGACTCGAAGAGCTACAACTTTAATGAGATCATAGTTCCAAATTCTAATGTTTTGAAGGCCAAAAGACACGGACAAGTGCACAGTCATGTCTGTGACCGTGTAATTTCTGTACAACTCCAGTAGCCACTGCCATTTTGGACACGGCCAGTGACATGGCCATGTCCCTGGCAGTGTCATTCTGCTCTGTACACTATTTAAACACGATTTTTGGTATTTCTACAAGGTTTTGGACAATGTTCGAATCCTAGATATTCTCATTCATTTCCTTTCATATTTTAGTGTTAGATTAGGCTTATATTTAGGTTCCACAACATATTTCAAGCTTGTAATCAAGAATTTAACACTTCGATTCCAAGATTTTCCATCCATTTCATTAGAGAAGTTTTATTTCCCTTTGTCTTTTCTTTTGCAATGTTTATGCTTTACATTTATGTTTTTGTGTTCTTTATGCTATTTAATCATGTGTAGTTAGTTTTTGGACTTGAGTTAGGGTTGTATTGCATATCTTGATGCTTAGTTTGTGATTATTGTAAAAAGGGGAAGAATACTAACCTAGAGTTCTTGAGTTTATGAATGATTTGTGTTTGTATGTTGTTAATGTTTGATGTACACATTCATTGGCATATGTTTTTGGAGAATTCTTAGCTACAATGAGAATTGGGTTAAGGATTTTAGCCACCCCTTGCATAAACCCGATTTTTTCTATGAAAATGAGAGAAATTTGGGGGTTTTAGATGATTTGTGTGCTTGAAGGACTTGGAATTGATACACCATGAGAGTAGGTCAATTCCTTGTTCTAATCCTTGTTTATTTGCTCACGGAAGTGGCTTTAGACTAGGATACCTATATGCATTCCCGCATGACTCATTGGTTACTTGTTTTCCTTAATCCCTTATGTTGTTAAAGCATCTAGATGATAATACTTCCTAGCTTGAGTCCTATTTCTTTATTTCGTGTTCATCTCTTGTTAATATGTGTTTGTGTTACTTTGTTTAGTTACCGTAACCTTGAAACTTGTTATTTCCTTAGCTTCTTGTTGATTTCCTTATGCTAGTACCTAGTTGCTTGTGATTTTGTATTACGTGCCATAAATCCCAATTTCCTGACGATGACATTATACCCGTACACTCACCATCATTCATTTTTACTACAACCAATTTGATTTGACAATTTTAATTTACAATATAATTGTACTAATTACACATTCACAATTATCTAATTCACCGCACTACAAATAACGAAATAAATAAATAATAAATCTTTAAAAAATACGCTACTATGCATTTCACCTCACTACTAATAACCAATTAAAATAAATTTTTTGTTATTAATTAATATTTAGTCAAAAAATCGAAGTAATAAAACAATTCTAGGCCGGTGAATATTGTCAATTCTCAACTTTAGAAATTCAAATTAGAAGAAGACAACACCATTGCCTTTGTTTTTTTCAACTTTGTACTTTTTTTCCCCATAAAATGGTAAGAGGATTGACTACCAAGAAAATGGTAATCCCCTTGGTACTTTATTTACATAAAGATGTCCACCTTTTTTATTTCTACATATTTTTGTCGCTCTCCCTTGATTTTTGCACAAAAACGTCATTCACCCAAAATCTTAAAATGGCATAAAGAAATTATAACACCTACGGAAATTTATATCATCAACAAGGATTTATTAAAAATTAAACAACAGGAATATTTTATTGCAGACAACAGTTTCCTAAGAGCAACCCCCAATAGCAAACTTTTTGGTGGTTTTTTGAAGTGGTGGTTTATTGAGTGTTTTTTCTCATGCAAATGTGAGTTTTTTATGGGTTCAGTGGAGAGAGAAAGGAAGGCAAAACTACTGCAGAAGGCTTGCGTGTGGTGCAAATCTCGCGCCCAATCTGCACGAGCCCGGCTAGGTGCGTTAATCTTTTGCTTTTTCTTTTTTTTTAAAAAATTGTTTTTGCTTTTTTGATTTTTTTTTAATTTTGTTTTTGCTTTTTGAAATTTATGCGGGGGTTGTAATTCGACAACTTTTCCAGGTATAACAGAAAGACACACTAACTAACCCAAGGACGTGAACCCTGATGTGAGCTAGTTCATGATGAAGTGCAGTAACTATATCACACAACAGGCAAAAAGAAAATAAACAAACACATCAATCTCACAAGTTGAAGTTCCCCCTCAACTACAACTCTCCCGAGTGCTCTTGTGGTTTACTGCGCAATATCATTATGTGTCAAAATCAACTTGAGTTGAATTGAACATCAATTTAAGCTCTGTTGAAATCTGCTCGTCTGAGTATTATGTATATGCTGAATGGTTTCTTAGAGAATCATCATCAAACTTCAAGTAGTATGAGACGTGCATTTATAGCAGTCCGTCCGAGATCCACTCTAACTGCTTAACTGTTCTGAACTTAACGTTGAACTAGAAAATCATTCTGGTTCTTCTCAATTTCAGGCTTTGACTTTAATCACCTTTCTGAACTAAGACACAGATCTAGTACAGACTTGATCTATTACAACATTTACACAAAGTACCGAACTAGATTATGAACAACAAAAGTATGACATGACATAAATAAAAAACAATAGAGGGAAAAAAACTATTTCTTTGAAAATATTTTTCTTCAAAAAATCAACATTTTCATTCAACAGTTTTTTTTTCTTTCTCTTAGTTCTTCTTTCTCTTTCCTTATTGTCCTGGCAAAAAACCATCAAAATTTTTTTACTATTGAGATTGTACATGTTCTAATACAAAATTACATAACAAACAACGTAGTAAGGATTTGAATCAACAGAATGGTTTGACCTGGTCTAGTCAACCCAATAATTGTTGTACCAGGAAGGAGTCGAAGGACCAATCTTTCTAGAAAAAGCTAAGTGAGAAATAAAGTTAGGTACATAATCTTTTCTTTGCCTTTTGTTATTATTATAATAATAATATAAAATAAGGTACAATGGCATTCACAATGCGCGTTTGATTAATTTACAATGTTGAGGAAAGCTCGTATAACATATTGAAATTTTTTTACAATAAGGAAAATAATAGTGTGTTTATTTAGACGGGATTGTTAGATTTATTAAAACGGACTCGACTTACCTAATTAACACATATTTTAGGTGGGTTGGATTTGAAACTTTTTAATCCGACCCCTTTAATAGTGGCAAATTATTGTGTGAACCATGGTCCACACAATGTTATGTGGACCATAAAAAAATACATTTTTAATATACTAAATATACATTATTTTTGTACTGAATATACATTATACAATATAATGTATACTCAGAACAAAAATAATGTACATCCCCTAAATACAATGTATATTATTTTTGTACTGAATGTACATTATACAATATAATGTACACTCAGAACAAAAATAATGTACATCCCTTGAATACAATGTACATTATTTTTGTACTGAATGTACATTATTTTACAGTATGTGAGTGTTACTATTATTATGTAATTAATATTGTATAGTCTATAGTAGTAGTGTGTGGTGTTAGACTTAGTCTTTATGTATTAGCCTATCTCTTAGGAGTGTTTAGAGGTTCAGTTGGATATACTCTTTGTAATCCGTATTCAGTTTGAATTGAATTAATCTTCTCTCTCATCTGGTATCAGACGAAGATCGATCCTACCATCTCTCTCTCCTAAACAACCCCCACCACGAAATTCCACCCCCCCCCCCCCCTTCCCGTACGAACACATCCGAGTTATGTCATCCAACTCGTCGAAAAGAATTGTGTCAGCCGCTGGTGGCTCAACTCTGGCCACCATGAACCCTCTATCTGGCGCCCACCATTTTATATCAATGAAGCTGACCTCCCAAAATTTTCTTTTTTGGAGGACTCAGCTCATTCCCTTTTTGCGTGGCCAAGATTTAATCGGGTACGTAGATGGTAGTACCGTATGTCCGGCACCCACATTGCCCGTTCCTGCTGCCGAATCCGGCTCCGGCGCCACCACTACGGAGTCCGCTCCCAACCCCGCATACAAGGAATGGGTGCAGCAGGATCAGTCGATCCTATCTCTCCTCATATCATCAATGGCCGATGAAGTACTGCATCTCGCAGTAGGCCGTAACACTGCCGCGGAGGTGTGGCAATCCATCTGCACCGCATTGGGGTCCAATACCCAGGCGCGATGTCTCAATCTCCTCGGTCAAGTCCAGGGATTGCGGCAAGGCGGTGCAACTCCGGCAGATTATCTCGGGCGAGCGGAATTGCTTGTCGAGGCCTTGGCGCAGGCGGGGCAGCCCTTGTCGCTCCGGGAGCAGAATTTGTATGTGCTGCGAGGCCTTCGCCCGGAATACCGATCGTACGCTGCTTCGTTGACGGCTCAGACCCCGCTCACACTGGCGCAGCTTGCGGACTATCTACAAGCAGCGGATTTCATCCTCTCGGAGGATTATCCGCATGTTGATGCCGGCAGTGGTCCGCGTATTGCCATGTATGCTGGACGTGGCCGCAACTCGCACGGCAGCAACAATCCGTAGGGAGGCAATAACTTGCATGGCAGTGGATCGGCGCAGGGAGAGGGCGGTCGTAGGGGTGGCCGTGGCAGTAGAGGAGCCCCGAGGTGTCAAATTTGCAGGGCACTCGGGCACACTGCATTTCTTTATGTACTAGCCTATCTCTTAGGAGTGTTTAGAGGTTCAATTGTATATACTCTCTGTAATCCGTATTCAGTTTGAATTGAATTAATCTTCTCTCTCATCCAGTAGACAAAATATGGTCCACACAATAATGATTGTTTAATAGGCAGGTCATATGAGTTCAACTTATATCTCCCCTATACTTATATTTGGGAGTTGCCATTTGCCCCTCAAAAATGGCACCCTTGCTTACCATTGATTTCAAATCTAATGGATGAAATTTTTTGATCTAATTTTTGATTTATTTTTTCATTTTAATTGCCCTCAATTTTTAAAGATATAACAACTTTACCATTACTTTTTTGTCTTCTTCCTCTTTGCCTTCTAATGGATGTAATCTTTGTCTTCTTTTTCCTCCATCATTCCAACACTCCATTCTTTTTTTTTTTTTAACATTTTTTTCTAGAAAACCACTACATTATTCTAGCTAACATCTTCATTCTCTCCCTCAAAACCAAATCTAATGTCCTCCTGCATGTTCCTAATTCAATTCTTGATTTCTTGTATATCATGTTGGTATCTAAATAAGTTATTTATGTATTCTTATTTATTTTGTCATATAACAATTATTAAAAATTATATATATTATTATTTAAAAATTAGAACATACTCATTTTAAAAATAAAAAATAAAAAATTCAAACATACTAATTGATTGTTGGGCATGACGTTTCGCGCAAAGCGCATACCCACAACTAGTAACTAGTATATTACTCACTTATTCATTTAAAATAAAATTTAAAATTACTTTCACTTTTTTATTGAAATGAATTTTTTTAGCTCCAATGCTCCACATGTTGGAACAAGTTGTTAGCTAGGGATGTTAATAATAACATGAAATCGTAATCCGTCGGTGGGTATGATAAGATCGAAAAACAAATTTGTTTCTAAGGAAAAAAAAAATGAGCAAATTAGTCTTTGAGTTTTATATAAAAAGTCGATTTAAGTCATGAACTTTTAAAAGTTATAATTAAACACATTAATATGTTATTTTCATGCATAAACGTCCGAAAATCAATTATTCACCTGCAATATTTGGTTACAATGGTTCTGGTGAGTTAACGGGCGATCTGCAACTTCTAACTACTAACATTTTATTAAGGAATATAAAAATAAAATAATGCAATACTTAATGCAATGAAATGTGAATAGAATCCATGTACTTAATAATTTTTAGGTTTAATTATTGTAAAACTTTTTCTTAATTAATAATTTTTGGGTTGTTAAGAATTAAGATTAATAGCCCGTTGACTGGCTTACTATTCTTCTTCGACATGGAGTTAGAAAATTCCTGTATATTTGCGCGTCCATCACTGGTAGCATTTCCCTATAAATACAACTGCCAATTTAAAGTGAGACTCAACCTACTTACCCATAAACATCCTTAAACGAACACTTCCAGATCTTTCTCTCTCTAATTCCTTATTCGATCTTCTCCACTTTATCATTCTACCCTGCAAAGAGAATGGGGAAGGTATATATATGATCTCATCTTGAATTTATTTTATTATTTTTGACATGAAATTTTGGTGGTCGAGTTAATGGTTTGATGACGTTTTTCTGGTTTGTTAATTTGCAGCAAAAGATAGTGATTGGCATCTCTATGAAGGACCAGAAAGCTCGTAGCAAGGCCTTCAAGATTGCCGTCAGCCTCTCAGGTACCCACCCTGCATCATTATTCAATTTCCTGGCCAATACTATATTGATTAAATTCAATATAATCCGAATTTAATTTTCGACCTAATTAATTAATGGGAAGTTTTGGTTGTGTTGCAGGAGTTGATTCCGCATGTATTCAGGCAGAGAAGGGGCAGTTAGAGGTGGTGGGCGAGGTGGACGCGGTGGCTCTGGCCAGCCAGCTGAGGAAGAGGTTGGGGCAGGCGGAGCTTCTAAGCGTCGGCTCCGCCGAGAAAAAGGAAGAGAAAAAAGATGAGACCCCAAAACCACAAAGTGTGACAATCACTACTTATGATCCTTCAGCTTCGTATCATTATGCAGCTCCTTACCAATACCATGCTTACCCAGTTCAAGATCAACAACCAGGCTGCTCTATTATGTAAACATCAATGTTGAGGTTTAATTTGGTTTTCAATTGAGTGATTAGGATTGGCTATTAGGCTTGGCTTGTAGGTGTTCTCTGGTTTTTCATTCTTTCTCCTCTTTGGAAGTCAAAGACAATGTACAGAAAGGCAGTTGATGTTATGGTTCTACCAGAAATTCAAGTTCAAAAATAAATAGACACACTGTTGTATGCTAGACATGACTCATCATACTTGGTACAAATCAAAACGTATATAATTATACTTGGTATAAATTTCTTTATACACATAAACTTTAGAAGAGTGGTTAAGTATATTTTTATAAGATTTGCTCCAGTAACAATTTAACAAATGTATTAACTAAAGTCCCTACCTACAGAAAATGTATCCATAAGATTGATATGAGCAAGTTAGGGAAATTGTTGTTTTCAGGGGGAAACAACAAAATCTAAAGTACAAATGATTTATTGGTCAAATGGTCATGAGAAATGTTATAAATCCTATTCTTGTAAATCCTGAAAGATTGAACCCTGAAGGTTCACAATTGTACTCTTTTTTCCTTAACTAAATTTTTCCACATGATTTTCTAAGTAAGGTTTTTAATGAGACAACCAATGAAACACATGATTGTTGTTTTCAGGGGGAACACAAAACATGACGTACAAATGATTTATCCGTCCAGCTGATCATGAGAAATGTTATAAATCCTACTCTTGCAAATCCTGAAAGATTGAACCCTAAAGGTTCACGGTTGTACTCTTTTTCCTAACTAAGTTTTCACCACAGGGTTTTCTTAGTAAGGCTTTTAATGAGGCAACCAATGCAACACATATTTCACAAATATGAGGTACTTTTTTTCTCAGCTAGGTTTTTTCCTACGTGGTTTTCCTAATGAGGTTTTAACGAGGCATGAATATATTTAAATATAATACCTATATACCTTGTACTATTTTCTTGTCTAGGTTTTTTCCACCGAATTTTCCTATCAAGTTTTTAAAGAGGCAATTAAGGTCGTGGCCAAATAATGTCCAAGGAGGGTGTTATAAATATTTCATTTATTATGGACATTATTATTAGTTTTATAACGTCCGTAACAGTTATGTCATTTATTCAATACTTAATGATTGTACATGTATATATATTCCTATATTGAAATAAGAAAAATGGGCTTTTCATGGGCATATTGTGTTCTTCGTCCTTTCTCGACTATCTTATCTACATTTCTACTTGATGGAGAATAATGTAATGGGCCTGGCCCATGTAGATTAGAGAGTGTGAGCCCAAAGGAATGAGGAGGGGGGCTCACACGCATGGACTCGCATGCATGACTATACGTACGCTCGGACCTAACAAACATGCATGCACACGTATATGCGAGGTGGTTGCATGCGTACAAGGTAGCGGCTGCGCGCACGGGTGGCGGTTGCATGCGTACAAGGTGGTGGTTGCACGTACGGGTGGCGGTTGCATGTGTACAAGGTGGCGGTTGCACGCACGGGTGGCGGTTGCATGCGTACAAGGTGGTGGCTGCGCGTACGGATGACGGTTGCATGCGTACAAGGTGGTGGCTGCTCGTACGGATGACGGTTGCATGCGTACAAGGTGGCGGTTGCATGCGTATAAGGTGGCGGCTGCGCGCACGGGTGACGGTTGCACGCACGCTGTTGGAGACTACGTACATGCAGGCATGCGGGTGGAATGGCGGTTATTGCATGCATGCGTGCGCGGGGTGGCGGCTACGTACATGCATGCATGTGGTGGAATGGCGGCTAGTCGATGCATGCTACACACGGAAGGGCAGTTGACGGAGGGCGGTGCGTATAGGAGCAGATCCCGGGAGAGTGTGCGACAAAATCGGTCCCATTCGAGCAGTTGGGGTACGTGCGGAGAGGGGATGACACGTGTATGGTGGGAGCTGGAGGCCTGTAGATGTCGTACACGTGGGTGGTATGCGGAAGTCCTGAGAGGGTATAAAGGGAGGGGGGGCTGCGGTCAGTTTAGGACAGGGCAAGAAACACAAAAGACCTGGGAGCCTGGCGGTCTGAGTCTTCTCTCTTTCCTAATTGGTCAAAGAATAGATTCTGGTATTATGCATGTAATTCGGGTTTCTGTCTATTCGTTTATTTCCCTTTTCACCGTATAACTTTCATGTACTGTTATTTCTGGGCCTGCGACATTGGGTTTGTGCGCGTTTACGTGGGCCTCGCGTCCCACTAGCAATAATAGCTCTTTTATTCCGTTCTATATTTCCTATACCCGGTTTATGGTGAACCCGGTCCCGATAAAACCATCACTACTAATCCATATGTTTGAGCAAATAGGCTAATTACAACAACTGTAACATATTTTATAATGATAAAAAAAGTATTGTGTTTATTGAAATAGTCCCTTTGTCTCAACCATAGATGTAGAAGTCTTTATCTTCATGGTCGGAGACGACCTTTTCGTCTCCGGCTATAGTGACAAAGAGACCTTCGTTTCTCGAGAAACGAATGAATTGAAGTTTTTTTTAATAATTATTTTATTTAAAAATTATTTTTAAATTCGGTAACCGCCACATCATCGTATTTTCTGATAAATAAATTATTTTAGGTTGATTTGCATGAGTTTGCATTGTCCAGAAATCTAATTGCATTTTTTTTAGTTCGGTGTCTAGTTTACAATTTAGTGTGCAATTGAATGGTCTATTTGACCCTTATTCCTTACCCCAAATTTGACCCTTATTCCTATATTAACTTAATGAGTGTGTTATGATAATCCATTCACGCACTCTAAAGAGTATTGTACTAACTTGGTTATTATTTGTACAAACTAGCTTCGACGGTTTGCGATGCGGTACGCGACAATGACGGTGGTGCGACGATCCACTTCCAGCAGCGCCAATCTCCAGCTACACCCATCAGCCGGATCCAGTTAACTTCCAGTAGACGCAGCAGCTCCGGTAGTCTCTGATGAGTGGTGACTGACTTTTGCGAAGAACCTCTGGAAGCAGCGTTGGCAACGGGCTTCGACGGTTTGCGACACGGTAGAAATCTCCAACAGCTGCGATTTACGACCGGCGAATTCTGTGAAGAACTCCGGCGGGCAGCAGTCCAGTAACCTCCTAAAAAAACAAAAACAAAAAAATCCTCCGGCGACTTCTGCGAAGAACAGAGCGGGGTAGCGAACTTCGGCAACTCCGGCAACGGCGACGATCGGCATCCGGCAGTAGCGAAGATCAACATCCAGGTTCCTGGTCTCGCAGCATCAGTTTCCTGTGGCATAAAAAAAAACTAGAAAACAAGGCTCCAGTGACAAGCTCCAATCTATCTCCGGTAGCGAACTCCGGTAAGCGGCAACGGCGGTGGTGCGACGATCCACTTCCGGCAGCGCTAATCTCCAGCTACACCCATCAGCCGGCTCCGGTTAACTTCTAGTAGACGTATCAGCTCCGGTAGTTTCTGGTGAGTGGTGACTTTTGCGATCCTCCGGCAGCAGCGTTGGTGGGTGAGCGGCGACTTCTACAAAAACAAAAAAATCTCCGGCGGGCAATTCCGGCGACCCTCCAGCAGCGGCGATCTCCGGCGACCTGCAAAAGACAGAAACAGAGCTCTGCAATAACCCTCCAGCAGCGGCTATCTCCGGTGACCTGCAAAAGACAGAAACAAAGCTCCGCGATAACCCTCTAGCAGCGGCGATCTCCGACGACATGCAACAGACAGACCCAGAAACAGAGCTCAGCGATGAATCCTCCAACAACGTCGTTCTCCGGCGAAAGGCTGGGCGGTTTCGGTGGCTTTAATGACGAAGAATGGATTCCGGCTCCCATCTACCTCTGGCAGTCTCAACGACCTGGTGATCTCCGGTGACTTCTGCAAAAAAAAAAAAAAAAAAAAAAAAAAAAAAAAAAAAAATCTACGAAGAGATTTCACGATGCTTGTTGTTCCATGAGATTGACAAGTTTCCTTGAGGCGGTTCAACGGCGGCTGTCCTACGAGATGGGCAACTATCCTTTCATGGTGCACGGTTGTTTCTGGCATTCCCCTCTTCTTGTTCCTGTAAATAAAAATGCATATAGGGAAGATGAAATATAAAGTTTTGCACGATTAGATAGTCGGACCTTGGATTGCTCCTCCTCGCTTCTCTGTTTGCGATATTGGTGTGAGTTTAAAAGTGTGATGAGGCTCTTATTTATAGTTCATCGTAAGGGAGTTGTGATTGGAGTTGGATTCTACAATCAGATAAAATTTCCCAACAATAGGAGTCAATTACTCAGTTATACCGCTGAAATCATGGTGTTAGCTTGGCTTGAGTTAGAATTCACGTGCAGCACCGTGACTTTGAACTTGACTTAAGTTTGTTGATGGGCTTAGAATTTTAAATTGGTCAATGGACGTTGTATAGCTTCTTACCTTTGGGATCATGGAGTGTTGCTACACCAACTTCATCCTAAAATAATTTTGGGCTCAATGAATATGTTTGGGCCCACGTAATGTACTATTTTGGCTCATGGAATATTCAAGTTTATAATCGGGCTCGTTTTGTGGCAATTTAATCTTTTGATTTGTGTTCGCGAAATATCCGCACATACATTTGGACCCGTGGAGATAGATGCACCACGATGAATTTAAGGGACCGTTTTGTTAAGTTTCAAGACTTTCTCACTCCAAGCACATTAAGCGACATGTCCCGGCAAGTCTCGAGGGGGCAATTTGTAGACACAGAAAATTTGAACCCAACAAATGGACTGATAAATGGTTATTGGACCGACACCGAGATTGATTATTGGGCCAATTTAATTAATTGGATCATATAGATTAATTTAATTTGATTAGTCCAATTAAAATTTGATTTGGGCTATTGAATTAATTAATTAATTGGCCCAAGCCCATTTCATATTTGAATTTGAATTATAAATTATAATTATAATTTAAATATAATATTAATTTTATTATATTTGAATTAGATAATTATAATTTAATTTGAATTTGAATTAGATTATATAATAATGAACCTAGACTTGATTCTGGGCAATGTTCATTTTCTAGAATAATTAATTAATTAATTAATTAATTAATTAAAGGGGGAGTTTGTTGAGGAATGTTGATTAGGCTTCTAGTATAAATAGAGCCTCCATTTTCATTCCAAAACACACTTGAAAGCTTAAAGACACTTGAAAAGCTTGAAGAACTTGAAAGCTTGAACAACTTGAAGGCTTGAGAGCTTGAAGGCATTGAGCAACTTGAAGACTTGAGGAGTTGAGAGCATTTGAAGAGCTTGAAGGCATTGAAGAACGCTTGAAGGATTTGAATGCATTTTTGTTGATTTTGCAGGCAATTTGAGTCCATTGCAGGTACTTTGGAGCTTTGCAGAATCGATTGTCTCGAAGATCTTGAAGTCTTTTGAAGGCATTTGAGGATCTTAAAGCAGCTTGAATCCATTGCATGTGTTTTGAAACTTTGCAGGGTTGATTACTTCTAAATTCTTGACGCTCGTTGTTGGAAGTTACACCACTTGAATCCCGGAAGCTACGCCACTTGAATCCCGGAGGCACGCGCCAATTGAATCCCAGAGGCACTTCCATAGATAACGTCAGTGAAGAATCAGAGGACTAGACAGAGATTTTGTACCTGCATTGAATTATACACACACTGTACAAGGAATTTTGTGAATATATACAAAGTTTACTTTTTTGTGTTTACATATTTTGGCACGCCCAGTGGGACTACTCTGCCTCTCATCTCTTCACTATTGATTCACGAGCTCTACAAGGAAGGAATACAAATGGCATCAAGAAATCCCTCCTCCAAGATAACCTATGCTCAAGCTACCTGCTCCAAGGCATCATCCGTGGCCAGTTCCGGTGATAGCCAAAATGTGGAAGGAGCAATGACTCGGAGCCGAGTGAGGAACCTAGGGGTGCAACTGAACGAGACCCAGAACATGGTTCGTAACATCGTCCGAAGGATTGAAAGCAACTCCACCAAGTCATGGAAAGCTGCATCTGACAAGGGTTAATCTTCGACGAGGGAAACTATTGGCAACAAGAGTATGACTCCCCCAAAAGGAACCCCTAGTAGCGGTAGCTCGTCTCCTACATCTCAATCATCACCTCTGCCGAAAACATCATCGGAATTGACTCACAGCTACACAGTCATGCCCGTTATGACGACGAACGCAGCTTCGGTGGAGGAACAACTAGCAAACATCACCAAAGCTCTTGAGGGGATAACTACGTTCATGCATAACCAAGAAAGGAGAATCAATGAGCTCAGTGAAAAGGTTGAAAGCGGAAGAAACGGCGAAACAAGTCGAGCTTCCGAGAAGCAGCCTCAAACCCAAGAGAATGAGATTGATGTCGAGTCACCGCGTCATGAAAATAGGCCAGGAATGGAAGAGACAATCTCTCGTCCACCACCCGCTGAGAAGAGTATTCCAATTTCTGAGGGCATGATACCTGTAGACCAGTTGAATGGCTACATCATGGGAGCGATCAAAGGGAAGCTTGAAGGAAGACAATCTTCATACACTTACACTAAGCCCTATACTCAGAGGATTGAAGAAATGAAGATGCCGTTGGGCTATCAACCTCCCAAGTTCCAGCAGTTTGATGGAAAAGGCAACCCAAGGCAGCACATCGCCCACTTCATTGAAACCTGTAATGATGCTGGAACATACGGAGATCTCCTCGTCAAGCAGTTCGTCCGCTCTCTGAAGGGCACTGCCTTTGATTGGTACACCGACCTGGAGCATGGTTGCATTGATAGCTGGAATGATATGGAGCGCGAGTTCTTGACCCGCTTCTACAGCACAGGAAGGACTGTCAGCTTCTTGGAGCTCACCACTACCTACCAATGGAAAGGTGAACGTGCAGACGCCTTCATCGAGAGATGGAAGGAGTTGTGTCTCAACTGTAAAGAGAGGATATCACAAAGCTCTGCAATTGAAATGTGCATCCAAGGTATGCACTTTGAGCTCTCTTACATCTTGCAGGGAATCAAGCCCATGACATTTGAAGAACTATCCAGTCGTGCTCATGACATGGAATTGAGTATTGAAGCCAATGGGGGACTAAGCATGTCAAGTATGCCCAACTCATCAAAGGCACCTGCAAACCAAGATGTCAACAAATGGAGTAAGTTCTTTCCAAAGCAAGAGAAGAAAGAGACGATGAACGTGATGACAGGACCAATGCGGGTTTTCACCAAAGTGGCTGAGAAGCCCAAGCAAAGATCATTCCCTGGCCCATCAAGGGGAGCTAGAAAAACAATTGTTGAAGAGTGGCAGGAGAAACAATATCCATTCTTGGATTCTGACGTTTCTCCTATGTTTGACGAGTTGCTGAAACTCAAATTAATTGAGTTGCCTGAGATGAAGCGCCCCGAAGAAGCTTCTAGGGTGGATGACCTCAACTATTGCAAGTATCATCGTCTCCTCGGACACCCGATTGAAAAATGCTTCGTCTTTAAGGATAAAGTGATGGGGCTTGCTCGTGATGGAAAGATAGAGCTTGAGGATGCTAGCGCAAGCACAAACCGAATTTCATGTGGGAGGTTTGCTCCATTACTTATAGAAGATGAGGATAATAATGGGGGCAAGCAACATAAATGCACATTTCCATTTAGAGTAAAGCATGCTGGCGTCCAGTATTTAAAACCATTACAAGTTGATCCTGCTAGTCATATTAAACCATTAAAGAAAATGACAAAGCAATGGGTTGAGAAGAAGTCGGCAAGGGACCCTATCCATGACTCGAAGAAGAAAGGACCTCCCAACAAGCCACGAGCACCAGTTACCCTAGCTCGATACATGCCAAAGAGGTTTCTCCTGAGTAGAACAGACATTCTTGGAACTTGTTTGAATACCAATGAAGAACATGTTGAAGTGGGAGAATCTTCATTCCCCTTGATTGAAGGAAGCAACGAGGTCCGAACTCGCAAAGCCGCGTCTTATACCGCCGAGATAACTTTAAAAGATGAAGATCTATTGCTTGGTAGTACACCACATAATCGTCCGTTATTTGTTGAAGGTTATGCCTGCGAGCAAAGAATCAAGGGGATTTTGATTGATCAAGGATCGGCTGTGAACATTCTGTCACTCCGAACTATGAAAGAACTTGGCATCTCTATCGACGAGCTCTCTCAAAGCCGCTTAATGATTCAAGGATTTAATCAGGGTGGTCAAAGGGCACTAGGTACCATCAGACTCGACCTCAGGGTTGGAACGTTGAACTCAAGTACCCTATGTTATGTGATAGATGCAAGGACGTCTTACAACTTGTTGTTAGGCCGACCTTGGATACATGAGAACGGAGTAGTCCCCTCATCCTGGCACCAATGCCTCATGTTTGAGAAAGGCGGTGTGATAGAAAAGGTTGTCGCCGATGAGACTCCATTTACCGAAGCAGAGTCGTACTTTGCAGATGCGAAGTTTTACTTGAAGAAACAAGCTGTTGTAGAAGAGGCTGACCACGCCGATGTTGACACACCTCATAATCCAAAGTGGAAAGGCAAACAAGTCGTAGACCAAGCTCATTGCGACAAGGAACTTGTTTTTCCACTCGCAAGAATTGAAATATTAAAAGCAGTTCCAGTTAAACCGCTTGAAGATGAAGTTGGGACAAGTCAAACGTTGCCCGCTAAGCGCACTGGCGGCTTCGACCCCAATGCCTATAAACTTCTATTTAAAGCAGGATATAATCCCAAAGAGCCACAAAAGTTGGGGAAGCTCATCCCAGAAGCCGGCGGTAAAGGCAAGTCAAATCAGCAGGGACCACATGAACGTAAAGGATTAGGCTATGGGCTCCATAAACCAGTGCGAATCTTCATAAATAGAGCCGCAAGTAATTGCATCACGTCTACCGATGAGGAGGAACACCACAAGAGGCAATCAGTCTTTGATAGGATTGGAGAGGTAAAACCACGACGGTCAGCCTTTCATAGGTTTGGGTCAAATCCCAAACCTGCTAAGAGGAAGTCCGTACATGAC
The DNA here is from genome assembly GCF_001879475.1 of Ipomoea nil. Classification (NCBI taxonomy): domain Eukaryota; kingdom Viridiplantae; phylum Streptophyta; class Magnoliopsida; order Solanales; family Convolvulaceae; genus Ipomoea; species Ipomoea nil. The sequence continues at coordinate 3,346,479 of NW_017618707.1, read as the reverse complement.
AGGCTCGGAGCTTCTCGAGTTTTAAAAGAACACACCAGCACTTCTATTGAAATAGAGTTTTCAAAAAGGCTTAGAAGTATAGTTCCCTCTCGCATGAGACGAGAAGTTGATGTCCATGTTTCATGCAGCGAAGTCTTGAAGGTCCAGCCAAAGACCATTATATACACCCGTGAAGGAAAAGAAGAAAACCTTGATTCAGGTTATGGAGTGACACCAACCCAAGATGAGGTGGCGTCTTCATTCCACATTAATTGACATGACAAGATCCCGGTTGCAGGGGGCATGTACAACTTGGTTGATGAAAATGATGCGCAAGTTGGCCCTATTAAGTAAACGAGACTACTTGATGATCCACCAAAAATGCAATACGTGGTTAAACTGCTAATGCATCTCGTTTTGTCTATGGGTGAGCCCAAATCATAGACACTCCTGGCCCGCATGAGTCTAAACTGTGAACGGCTCTACTTTAAAAAAAAATATATCATTTGAACTACGTTTGACTTGATCTCCTTTGCAGGAGTACGTAGGCAGCTTAGAAATTTTGTTATCTAAGTTCAGTCATAACAAAATTTTCATATTTTCGTCCAAGATAGTGATTCTATTCAAGCACAAGTTAATTATTGGCATGGATAGGAGGAGCACAAGTCTAAGAGGCATTGCAAGTCTTGGAATGGAAAATAATTGTCAAAGCATGCATTCCCCGCAACAATTGGTCATTGTTTGATATTTTGGTCATATCTCGGTCTATAATAGTCCGATTGAGGTGATCTGGATATCGTTGGAAAGCTAACTTACAGAGCTACGACTTTCATGAAGACACGTAAGCTTGAATATGACTTTTGCAGGGTCAAAATTCTAGGGGAAATGAAGGCACGAATCTGTCCAGAATTTTCTACGTTCATATCTCATTTAAATCTTTGAAGGAGAAGGTTTATGGGTAGTCTTCATGGTTCCTTTTAATGTTCAGGAATATTTAAATGCAAGAGAAGTATGCTTTAACATTCCAATAAAGGAAAGAACTGAAGCAAAGCGATAATACAAATTCAAAATTACAATGGAAGAACGACAACTTGTGTGGCATCGAGTTATTGTTGAGCATGGGTAAAAAGAGCTTTAATTGTTGGTCATGAATTTCTTCGAACTTCTCTTTCGTACTCAGGGGTCCAGTTGTTAGGGACGGTGGATTAATTGCTATGATTTTCGTATATCACCAGGCTCTTTAGTCCCGTTAAACCGTTTGTGTTCATATTATACCAAATTCGGAAAAAGCCGCGGTGAGGAGTGTGGTAATAATTAATGTTATTATTATTATCATTATTATTATATTATTATTATTATATTAGTATTACTATTAAAATATCAAAAAAAGAAACAAAAAAAAACGCAAAAAGCAAATAAAAAAAGTGGAATACGAAACAGAAAGCAAAGAAGGAAGAAAATATAAAAGAAGAAGGGAAAGAACGACAGAAGGAAAAGACGGAAAGGTGACAGGTGGAGGGGGTTGCAGCTGTGTTGTCACCATCCGATCCATCACCATTTAATTCAATCCATCCCACTCTCCACTTTGCAAGTCTTCACCAACACCAATTCTCGTTTGCACCTCCATCTTCGCTTAGGCTATGCAGCAGTGTCGACGGTCGAGAAGTGAAGCTCCAACAGGGGACTTCAGTCCGTTTCCAGCTACGACGACGGAAGAGAACCGAGCTTGGCAATGCTTTCGACGGTGGGAAGATTAACTCCAGGCAGCGATCCTGCACCAACAACAATAGAGAAACAGAGCTATGCGGCGGCGATCCAAAGCCGACTAGCTTCGACGGTTTGCGATGCGGTACGCGACAATGACGGTGGTGCGACGATCCACTTCCAGCAGCGCCAATCTCCAGCTACACCCATCAGCCGGATCCAGTTAACTTCCAGTAGACGCAGCAGCTCCGGTAGTCTCTGATGAGTGGTGACTGACTTTTGCGAAGAACCTCTGGAAGCAGCGTTGGCAACGGGCTTCGACGGTTTGCGACACGGTAGAAATCTCCAACAGCTGCGATTTACGACCGGCGAATTCTGTGAAGAACTCCGGCGGGCAGCAGTCCAGTAACCTCTTAAAAAAACAAAAACAAAAAAATCCTCCGGCGACTTCTGCGAAGAACAGAGCGGGGTAGCGAACTTCGGCAACTCCGGCAACGGCGACGATCGGCATCCGGCAGTAGCGAAGATCAACATCCAGGTTCCTGGTCTCGCAGCATCAGTTTCCTGTGGCATAAAAAAAAACTAGAAAACAAGGCTCCAGTGACAAGCTCCAATCTATCTCCGGTAGCGAACTCCGGTAAGCGGCAACGGCGGTGGTGCGACGATCCACTTCCGGCAGCGCTAATCTCCAGCTACACCCATCAGCCGGCTCCGGTTAACTTCTAGTAGACGTATCAGCTCCGGTAGTTTCTGGTGAGTGGTGACTTTTGCGATCCTCCGGCAGCAGCGTTGGTGGGTGAGCGGCGACTTCTACAAAAACAAAAAAATCTCCGGCGGGCAATTCCGGCGACCCTCCAGCAGCGGCGATCTCCGGCGACCTGCAAAAGACAGAAACAGAGCTCTGCAATAACCCTCCAGCAGCGGCTATCTCCGGTGACCTGCAAAAGACAGAAACAAAGCTCCGCGATAACCCTCTAGCAGCGGCGATCTCCGACGACATGCAACAGACAGACCCAGAAACAGAGCTCAGCGATGAATCCTCCAACAACGTCGTTCTCCGGCGAAAGGCTGGGCGGTTTCGGTGGCTTTAATGACGAAGAATGGATTCCGGCTCCCATCTACCTCTGGCAGTCTCAACGACCTGGTGATCTCCGGTGACTTCTGCAAAAAAAAAAAAAAAAAAAAAAAAAAAAAAAAAAAAAAAATCTACGAAGAGATTTCACGATGCTTGTTGTTCCATGAGATTGACAAGTTTCCTTGAGGCGGTTCAACGGCGGCTGTCCTACGAGATGGGCAACTATCCTTTCATGGTGCACGGTTGTTTCTGGCATTCCCCTCTTCTTGTTCCTGTAAATAAAAATGCATATAGGGAAGATGAAATATAAAGTTTTGCACGATTAGATAGTCGGACCTTGGATTGCTCCTCCTCGCTTCTCTGTTTGCGATATTGGTGTGAGTTTAAAAGTGTGATGAGGCTCTTATTTATAGTTCATCGTAAGGGAGTTGTGATTGGAGTTGGATTCTACAATCAGATAAAATTTCCCAACAATAGGAGTCAATTACTCAGTTATACCGCTGAAATCATGGTGTTAGCTTGGCTTGAGTTAGAATTCACGTGCAGCACCGTGACTTTGAACTTGACTTAAGTTTGTTGATGGGCTTAGAATTTTAAATTGGTCAATGGACGTTGTATAGCTTCTTACCTTTGGGATCATGGAGTGTTGCTACACCAACTTCATCCTAAAATAATTTTGGGCTCAATGAATATGTTTGGGCCCACGTAATGTACTATTTTGGCTCATGGAATATTCAAGTTTATAATCGGGCTCGTTTTGTGGCAATTTAATTTTTTGATTTGTGTTCGCGAAATATCCGCACATACATTTGGACCCGTGGAGATAGATGCACCACGATGAATTTAAGGGACCGTTTTGTTAAGTTTCAAGACTTTCTCACTCCAAGCACATTAAGCGACATGTCCCGGCAAGTCTCGAGGGGGCAATTTGTAGACACAGAAAATTTGAACCCAACAAATGGACTGATAAATGGTTATTGGACCGACACCGAGATTGATTATTGGGCCAATTTAATTAATTGGATCATATAGATTAATTTAATTTGATTAGTCCAATTAAAATTTGATTTGGGCTATTGAATTAATTAATTAATTGGCCCAAGCCCATTTCATATTTGAATTTGAATTATAAATTATAATTATAATTTAAATATAATATTAATTTTATTATATTTGAATTAGATAATTATAATTTAATTTGAATTTGAATTAGATTATATAATAATGAACCTAGACTTGATTCTGGGCAATGTTCATTTTCTAGAATAATTAATTAATTAATTAATTAATTAATTAAAGGGGGAGTTTGTTGAGGAATGTTGATTAGGCTTCTAGTATAAATAGAGCCTCCATTTTCATTCCAAAACACACTTGAAAGCTTAAAGACACTTGAAAAGCTTGAAGAACTTGAAAGCTTGAACAACTTGAAGGCTTGAGAGCTTGAAGGCATTGAGCAACTTGAAGACTTGAGGAGTTGAGAGCATTTGAAGAGCTTGAAGGATTTGAATGCATTTTTGTTGATTTTGCAGGCAATTTGAGTCCATTGCAGGTACTTTGGAGCTTTGCAGAATCGATTGTCTCGAAGATCTTGAAGTCTTTTGAAGGCATTTGAGGATCTTAAAGCAGCTTGAATCCATTGCATGTGTTTTGAAACTTTGCAGGGTTGATTACTTCTAAATTCTTGACGCTCGTTGTTGGAAGTTACACCACTTGAATCTCAGAAGCTACGCCACTTGAATCCGGGAGGCACGCGCCAATTGAATCCCGGAGGCACTTCCATAGATAACGTCAGTGAAGAATCAGAGGACTAGACAGAGATTTTGTACCTGCATTGAATTATACACACACTGTACAAGGAATTTTGTGAATATATACAAAGTTTACTTTTTTGTGTTTACAAGCATGATTGCAGTAGCCGCTAGTCGCTAGACGCTAGTAGGGCGGTAGATTAGCGCCTAGCGCTTAGACAACTTAAGCAACGCCTAGGAGGCTAACTAAAAAAAAAAAAAACGATTACGAAATGATGAGTATACCCATGAAGTTAATTTGATTGAACCAAAAACGAATAAGTAAATCTTAACTGTCATAATGAAATTATAACATCTATGAAAATTTATATCGTCAACATGGTTTATTAAAAATTAAACAACAGTAATATTTTAGTGCAGACCACAGTTTCCAAATACAACATTTTAATTTTTATTGCACAACAAACAACGTAGTAGGGATTTGAATCAACAGAATGGTTTGACTTGGTCTAGTCAAGCAAATAATTGTTGTACCAGCAAGGACCAATCTTTCTTGGAAAAGCGAAGTGAGAAATAAAGTTAATATGAAAGTTATATGAGTTCAACTTATATAACCAACATATTACTCACTTAATCGTTTAAATAAAATTTAAAATCATTTTCACTTTTTTTATTAAAATGAGTTCTTTTAGCTCCAATGCTCCCCATATAGTGTTGGAACAAGTTGTTAGCTAGTGATGTAAATAGTAACATGAAATCGACCAGCGGGTATGATAAGATTGAAAAACAAATTTATTACTAAGGGAAAAAAAAGTATAAATAAGTCCATGAATTTTATATAAAAAGTCAATTAAGTCATAAACTTTTAAAAGTTATAATTAAAAACATTAATATGTTTATTTTCATGCATAGACCCACCAAAATTAATTATTCACCTACAATAGTCAGTTACTATGATTCTGACGACAAAACGAGTGATCTATAACTATTAACTTTCAACTTCTAACTACTAACTTTTTAGTATGGGATACCAAAATAAAATAATGCAATACTTCTCCCAAAAGGTTGAATCGCCAACCCCAAGGGTCCCCACACTGTAGCCCAAGATATAAATCACGGTGACTCAATGACTCAAGAGACAGGGCTAAATGTCGGTACACACAAAAAATCTGTCCACTTTAGACATAATCTCACACTGCCGTTGTCGAGGTTCGGACCTTAGTTTCTTCTCCCAAATATATACTACATACTGAAGCAGTGAGTTAAGCACACGCGGGCTAAAATAATACTTAATGCAATGCCATGTACTTAATAAATTTTAGGTTTAATTATTGTAAAACTTTTTCTTAATTTAATACTAATACCCGTGAAATGTGAACAGATAATCCAAGTAATTAATACGGAGTAATTTTTAGGTTGTTAAGAGAGTAAATACCCAAAACGGTCCATTGACTATAGTTAAATTCACAAATTGATCCTCGACTTTCAATTTCAACCAATTAAGTCCTTAACTTTACAATTTTGACACGATTTGGTCCTCCATCTATTTGACCGTTTGTTGACCGCAATCTATTGGTTGAAATTAAAAGTCAATGACCAATTTGTAAATTTAGTTATAGTCGAGGGACCAGAAAGTGTTATAAAAAAAAAAGATTAATAGCCAGAAAGTGTTCAAAAAAAAAAAAAAAAAAAGAAGACTAGTAGCCAGTTGACTGGCTTACTATTCTTCTTGGAGACTGGAAAGTTGGACTTTTGTACGGATAAGAACATTCCTCTGTATTTGCGCGTCCATCACTATTCACTAGTACCATTTCCCTTCTTCTTCTCCCTATAAATACAGCTGCCAATTTAAAGTGAGACTCAACCTACTAACCCATAAACATCCTTAAACCAACACTTCCAGATCTTTCTCTCTCTAATTCCTTATCCCATCTTCTCCACTTTATCTTTCTACCCTGCAAAAACAATGGGGAAGGTATATATATATGATCTCATCTTGAATATATTTTATTATTTTTGACATGAAATTTAGGTGCTTGAGTTAATGGTTTGATAACGTTTTGTGGTTTGTTAATTTGCAGCAAAAGATAGTGATTGGCATCTCTATGAAGGACCAGAAAGCTCGTACCAAGGCCTTCAAGATTGCTGTCAGCCTCTCAGGTACCCATCCACCCATATATCATTATTCAATTTCCTGGCCAATATTATATTGATTAAATTCAATCTGAATTTAATTTTCGACCTAATTAATAATGGGAAGTTTTGGTTATGTTGCAGGAGTCGATTCCGCCTCTATTCAGGCAGAGAAGGGGCAGTTAGAGGTGGTGGGCGACGTGGACGCGGTGGCTCTGGCCAGCCAGCTGAGGAAGAGGTTGGGGCAGGCGGAGCTTCTAAGCGTCGCCTCCGCTGAGAAAAAAGAGGATAAAAAGGAAGTGAAAAAAGACGAAACCCCAAAACCACAAACAGTGACAATCACTTATGACCCTTCAGCTTCGTATCATTATGCAGCTCCTTACCAATACCATGCTTACCCAGTTCAAGATCAACAACCAGAGTGCTCTATTATGTAAACATCAATGTTGAGGTTTAATTTGGTTTTCAATTGAGTGATTAGGATTTAATTTAGGAAGTTGGGATTGGCTATTAGGCTTGGCTTGTAGGTGTTCTCTGGTTTTTCTTTCTTTCTGATCTCCTCTTTGGAAGTCAAAGACAATGTACAGAAGGGCAGTTGATGTTATGGTTCTTCTACCAGAAAGTCAAGTTCAAAAAATAAATAGACGTACTACTAGTGTTTTAGGATCATGTTTCACAACTTTTTTGATGCCTGTATCTAATGATAACTCAAGAAATCTGGGCAAACATGTATGTGCCATATGTTTTAATCAAGTTAGATCTATGAAATCCATCAGTCATCAAAATCGGTGTGCATATATATAAGGTGTTTGGAACAAGTTTTGGCGGCTTTGCAATATGATTATGTTGAGGGTTGGTTGACAATTGAGTGATTAGAAAGATGGAGGATTGGCTATTTGGCTTAGGTGTGCGTATAAAAGGTGTTTGGAACAAGTTTTGGCCTTGCAATATGATTATGTTAGCTTTCTTTCTTTCTCCTCTTTGGATGTTGAAGCTTAGAAGTCAAAGTCAAAGTGAATATGCAGAAGGGCAGTCAAAGTCAATATGCAGAAGGACATGGCCATTCTCTAAACTTGGGTCCAGTGTAAGCTGCTGTTAGCATCAAACTCTCCTCTCAATATTCTGTAGCTGCTCTTAACTGAATAGGAACTTGGGTCCAATGTCCAGATTTCTGCTGAAGAAGATAGAGGATTTGGTGAAATTAATAGATTGTCCAGAGGCTGCGAAAAATTCAGCAAGGATTTCCTTCATAATTCTCACTTCCAAGGAGTTTACTTTTCAAAAAAAGAAAACAACCATCTGCAAACAGTAGATGAGTTATCTCTAGAGCTCCTCTAAGAGCATCTCCAACGTGCCTCATATTTTCACGTCAAAACACCATCCCACCAAATTTCTCTCTCCAAGGTATCCCTGCATCGCGCCATTACGCAAAAAAAAATGGCGATAATGAACCGTGTAGCGCCATATTTGGCGCTGCACTTCATCTGCGGCAAATTAAATATAGGAAAGAAAATTACTCTTTTGCCCTTGCTTCTTTTTATAATTCCAAATGTATCCTTTATTTGTTTTATATGTAATTTTTTATTTTGTTAAATACTTATATTTAAAGTTTGTATTATTAAATAAAAATTATACCATTTTAAAGATCTCATTAATACGATCGAAACAAGACTAATATTGAATATATATTAATTAAAATTTCAAATACATCAAACATAACTAGAACATAATAAAAGTTAAAATACATACGAGATACATCAAACATGACTAGAACATAATACAAATTAAAATACATACGACATAATATTAATATTAGAAAATGCAAACACAATTTAAAAAAATATATAATAAAATTAATAATTTCCTAGTCAACTCCACTTCCTCCCAAATTGTTAAAGTATTGATCAAATTCACGATTTGATTCAACTCCTTCTCCATGCTCTTGATTTCTCTTTGCAACAATTTGTAGTTGTTGGCGTCTAATCGACTCACGCACAGCTGGATCTTCTATCAAATTTAAATTCACTCTTAAGATTTTGTTATCTTCTTTTTGTTTTGCCAATGTTATTTTGTTCGCTGCATTTTGAGCTTTAAACAAATCAAGCTCATATTGTTTTTGGAGTAGCTCATGATTGTGTTCAAACATTCCTTTGAATTGTGCAGTTTGTTGTTCCATTGCGGCAATAAATTGATTGCGCTCATCCGAGAGTTTTTGCTTCATCTTTTCCTTCTTCCTTCCCGTAGGACGTTCACCTACATTGTTCATTTCATTACAATGTTCATCAGATTCAAAATCATCATTCAAATCAACAGGAAATGAGGAAGAGCCTATTGACTTCTCGATTCCGAAAGATTGTGATTGTGATCCTTCAGAAGTTCTTTTTCGACCTCCAACATTTAGCAAGCTTCCAGTTCTGCAAAATTTCTGCATGTCTTTGACAATAGGCCATACATGATCAAACTTAAATCCACCTTTGAATTTGGGATCTTGCTTTACTAACTCCTTTGCTCTATCAAGCTGTTATAAATAAAATATAATTCAAATTAAACAACGCAATTAAAACAAAAAATAAGAAAAAACTAAATAACACAAATTTACAAGATACTCACAATATCTTGTTCAGATGCACCACTTGGGTTCATGTTCTCTATTTGTTGAATGCATCCTCTTAGTTTGCTGACCGATGTTGATATCATTGCCCAACGACTATGCAGCGATCTTGAAGTTCGGTCAGTACAAATGTGTGCTGGTAGCATACAAGCATATTCTTGTGTAATGTGTTCCCATAAATCTGTTCCAGAGCAATCATTGCCCTTTTTAGGATCTTGGGCAATATCCATAAATATAGTACAAAGGAGTTTATCTTCTTCATTTGAGTATGAGGAAGTTCGGATTGAACGTGAGGCTTTTGACATATTTCAATGACTATTAAACTAGAAAGAAATGTAAATTATTTCAATGACTATTAATAAAAATTATTATTTACATCATAAATTATAATTTATATTAAACTAATTAAGTTCGAACTAAATTATATTAAACTAATTATATTCGAACTAATAATTGAGAAATTAAATTATTTTAGTGTAAAAATTTGGTGTTTTGGTGTAAATGGGTTGGAGATGAATAAAATTTGGTGTGAGAATATGCATGCTGGGAATATTTCTTCTGATGTCCTGAAAAAATTTGATGTTTTAGAGATAGAAGGGTTGGAGATGCTCTAACCACCGAAACTCCATGTAAACCCCCAAGGACTCCTTGATTAGAGCACTCAACCCCTCTGATTAATATGAAAAGATAAGGAGACAGGGGTCCCCTTGTCTCAAACCCTTATGAGGAAATGATAGGACCTAGAGTTTGACCTTCCTGTATGATAAAGAAATCCACTGAACATATACAAGCAAAAATCATAGTCACAGAACAACTCCCTAACTTGCGCATGTTTTTCTTCAAATTAGATTTTTGTTCTTCTCAATCTGCGATCAAAATTAATAATAACATTACATGCTGTAAAATTAATAATAAAAATAAAAAATAAAAAGATAACAATTTTGACTAACATTACTTCCTCCACAAGCTCAGAATCTCCGACCGTGATTTTCATTAATCCATGATGTTTGGATGCTTCATTGCGTGCCACACTGACAAAAATGAACATGAACATCTTCATAGTGAAATCTTTGCCTTGGGAAGTTTGTAGATGTAGCTGATCTGAAGATGAACTTTTTTGGCCTTCTAGTTGATTATCCCACATTTTGATCGCAGATTGAGGAGAGCAAAAACATAATTTGAAGAAAAACGTGCGCAGGCTGCTAAAAGAGAATCGCAAATTCATTAAATTGGAGTGCAAAATCTGAATTACCAATTTTACCTTTCATTTTGACACTTATTTCATGCCAAAACTAACGAATGACCATTTTTACTTAAATTTTAATAATCGGAAAATCATTTTGAGAATTAGCTGTACACAAAAATTACAACAATTGGTATTCGCTTTCAAAAAAAAAAAAAAAAAAAAAAACAATTGGCATTTTATTTTACATTTCTTTTTAGGAAAAGGGTCAAATAGGCCCTCAAACTATTGCTCAAAAGTCAATTAGGCCCTCCAACTTTTTAAAGAAGCAATTACACCCATGAACAATGTATTTTGATGCAATGAAGCTCAAATACAGGTAAATGACCTGCTATCCTAAGTCATTGCAAATCCGGCAACATTTCGGTAGATTTCCAGGCAAAAAAGTGACCGGCGAACGGTCACCGGTCACGGAGACCCCTCCCGGAGAAGGCAACCACCATTCTGGGTTGCCTTCTCCAGCGAGAAGGCCACCATTGTGGTGCCCTTCTCCGGGAGGGATCTCCGTGACCGGCGACCTCGCCGGTCACTTTTTTGCCTGAAAATATATCGAAATGTTGCCGAATTTACAATAACCTAAGATAGCAGGTCATTTACTTGTATTTGGGCTTCATTGCATCAAAATACATTCTTCATGGGTGTAATTGCTTCTTAAAAAAATTAGAGGACCTAATTAACTTTTGAGCAATAGTTTGAGGGCCTGTTTGCCCCTTTTCCCTTTCTTTTTTAAAGGATTACGTTACAATACTTACATACCCGCTTCTTCGAGTTTTCTAGGCAACTTCCTATGTTTGCGCGTCCCTCTCCAGTAAGTTTTCCCCATAGATATCCTTAAACTAACACCCAAAGTCCCAAGCACTTTCTCTCTCTCTCTCTCTCTCTCTCCCTCTAAATTCCATATTCTTCGCCACTTTACCCCTCTACTACCCTGCAATGGTGAAGGTATATATGATCTCATCTTTCATGTTAACTAGAAATACACTATTATATTATTACTAGTTACTACTTCTTGCTACTTGTAACAGTTTATTTTATTATTATTTTTACATGAAATTTTGGTGCTTGAATTAACGGTTTGATGACCTTTTTCTATTTTGTTCATTTAATTTGCAGCAAAAGCTAGTGATTGGCATCTCTATGAAGGACCAGAAGGCTCGTACCAAGGCCTTCAAGATTGCAGTTAGCCTCTCAGGTATCCACTATCTTACAATTTCCCGGCCAGTAACACACACATATATATATATTTCGGGAAATTAATTACATTCAATCTATTCTCAAAATTTATTCTTCGATCTCTTGGTACTCTAGAGAGGTCTCTCCTCTCTCTAGAAATCGGAGAATTTTTGGGACTGAATCTTCGGGCGTGCTTTTGACCGCCAAGATGAGTAGTCTTGTGAGGACGAAAGCCCTCTGTTTATTTGGTTTTCACTCTCCTACTTGGTCTAAAAAAAACTTTGAAAAAAATATCATTATTGAGCTTGCACTTACAATAAGCCACCTAATAAGAAAAGAATAAAAAATAAAATAGAATTTTGAAGAATATGCCTGCATAAATTTAGCTCATGGATAGTATTTGGAAGGAGAAGAATTTAATTAGGAGAATGTGTAATTTTACGCATTATTGTGTTAGGCTTAATTGAATATTCTTACTGATTATTGAAATATGAATTGGGGGAAAGGACAATTTTTCCTCTTTAAATTATATGTATATAGTGTTTTTTCCCTAAATTATTCATGTATCTACCTTTAACCTTCTTAATTATTTTAAAAGTGAATTTTTCCTCTTTATATTAAATGAACATTTTTACTCTTAAAAATAAGTTATTTATTTATTTTTCTTCCCTAACAAATTATTATTACCTATATATTAAAGTCATAAAAAAAAACACACACACACATCATTTTCAAATATTATAATTATAATTTTAAGTTAGTGTCAGTAACATAATTAAAATTTAAACACATATAATATACACTATTTGTAAATATTATAATTATACTTTTAAGTTAATGTTCTTAACATAATTAAGACTTAAACACAAAAAAAAAAAAAATCAATTAATACTAATTAATTATAATTATAATATTAATGATACTAGCTTAAAATACTTCAAATTCAACGATTATTATTCTTTTTTATTAATTTGGAACGGACACTGGCGATTCTGGTTCTGAACAGTAATAAGGACCGTTTCTATTGTTTTTGTTCGGTTATATATAAACAATATAATTTGTTAGAGAAGAAAATTGAATATATATTTAATTTTAAGGGTAAAAATGTTTATTTAAGTAAAAAGAGAGGAATTTTGTCACTTTTAAAATAATTGAAGGGATAATGTAAATACATAAATAATTCAATGAGAAAGTCGTTGTAATTAAGTGAAAAAGAGTGTCATTTTCGAATTTCGATATATATGTTTTATTCAATGAATTTATGGTTGTAGTGATGTACTCAATGTTTGGGTAATAAATGTTGACTTTATACAATCTGAATTATGGATGTAATTGGAAGTTTTGGTTGTGTTCCAGGAGTTTCTTCCGTATCTATTGAAGCGGCGGCGGAGAAGGCGCAGTTAGAGGTCTTCGGCTACTTCGACCCGGTGGTTCTGATATGCCTGCTGAGGAAGATGTTTGCGCAGGCGCAGATTTTAAGCGTCGGCCCCGCGGCTGATAAGAAGGCGGAGACGCCAACACCACAAACCGTCACAACTACTTCATTTGCACTTCCTTACCCCCCCCCATTTCAAGATTCTCACCCACCCACTAGCTTAGTACATAAAATCCAATCAATAAGCATTCGGTATATATGTCCATGCATGTTTGGTCTACAATTGGGACTTTCTTCTCTTTGGGTGTTGATTAAAAGTCAGATTTTTTTTTTTATTATTATTTTGTCATCGCCTGAGAAATTTGAACTCTCGCGGAGAAACTCATGTACTTAGCAGGCACACGCCTTAACCACTCGGCCAAAGCGACATTGATAATAGTAAGTCTTGTTTTAATTTTTGGAACGACAAGCCTATGAAAAAGCAAATATTTTAAAAATAAGATGACTGTAGCTATGTAATCTGTGGAAACATAACTTGTAAATAATTTGAGTTTGTGATTTTCTTAGTTTGATTATTAGACTTTTTTAAAAATGTAAAACTTAACTTAATCAATTTTACGCATATTGTTTATTTAGAATTGTGTTTAGAATTCACCTGTTTTATATTACAAGTTACAACAATGTAGTGGCGGCTAAGCAATGGTTGGATAATCAGTCTCAACATTATATTACTATTAAAAGCATAATTGAGATGGCAATTTTTAATATAATATATCTAAAAACATAATAAGTATTAATTCAAGTTATATCCTTAATTTATATATGTTTGATTTTCGTATGCTAATAAAGGTATGCATTTTTATTTTAAATGTTATACACTTCAATTTTATTGGTCAAAATTGTTCCTACTATATATATTTTTGTTAAACAAAATTATATTTACACCGTTATAATTTGATTCTAACATTGATGACTTCATCATTATTCTCATATACCTATATCTATTATATCTTTTTTTGTTATTTAATTATTATTTTATTAAAATTATTATATAATTAATTTAATTATTAATTATATTTTAATTAAATTTTTATGAATGGTAAACCAGATGTATGTTGGAGCATTTGAAGAACTTACAATGCCAAACTTGGGAACAATGAAATGACTAACATTTTTCATTTAGAAAATGAAATAATGGTGCAAGTTATGAGAATTCTTAAATTGTAATTAAGTATTGTAACGGTTGTAATGGTCATCATTGTAAGATTTATATTGATAGTTTTATCAATTTGGTCATTGGTTCCGAGTAAACAGATATCTTACGGTTAAACAAATAAATGATCAAATTGTTTAAAATTTTTAAAATTGAGGATTTAATAGAAATAACATGAATTGTCGACTAATCCATACAAAAAACGAACTTGTATGGGCCTGGGCGGCTGGGCCTTAACCCTTTCCCTATCATTCCGTGGCCCGTGACTGTATTTCTTCGAGATTTCTACACTGCTTCAGGCTGACTTCGTGTTGTACACTCTTTCCACATTCGTAAGCATCTCTCTCTCTCTCTCTCTCTCTTTCTCTCTTTCTCTCTCTGGTGTGTGTATATATATACATATATATCTGTATATTTTTATACCCCTCCAGAACAGATAGTGATCGGTTTCCTTTCGTCCAGATCCTTCCGTCTCTCCGGTAAACCCAAACGATGTCGTACGCATACCTTTTCAAGTACATCATCATCGGGGACACTGGTAATCTTTATATCTCCGCTTTATCTGATTTATAATCTTATTTCTGGCTTCACAGTTTTCTTCTGTAAGTTAACCCTGAATTAACTGTCTGCGGCTGTTTCTCAATCATGCTATTTTTTTTTTTTTTTTAATGTATAATTTATCAATTCTGTTGACATAAACATGACTGGATGAACTTTTAATGCTGGAATTTGAGTTCGGACCTAGTTCCTTTTTCAGTTTGGTTTCTTAGTGTGTAAGATATCGTATTAGAATTTTCCTAGATTTTCAATGTAGAGTAGTTTTAGTTCATGGATATAATAGCATATGCAGTTTGAGTCAAAGAGACTCTTTCAAACCCCCTGCCTTATCACCTAAGTAACTTGGATCCACATAATCGTGGTATCAAAGGGAAATTAAAAGATTTCTATCCTTCCCCGAAGTTTCTAGTTAATGTGAAAAATGAAAGTGGGATTTAAGGGTTTTTTTTTTTCTTTTTTTTTTTTCTTTTTTTTTTTTTAAATTTGAATTTCCTGCAGCCAAGGAAAGTTGATTTTTCCTTTTATGAAAGTAGTGGTATATACTCCTTTGTCTTTTCTCAAGGTTCATGAAGCTGGTTCATTTTGACTCTGTAACGTAATTGACAAAAGTTTTTTCATTGAATAGAGTTCAAACCCTTTGATAAAATTTGATTTTGATTTTATAGGTAACATATGTGTAACTTCAATTTATTTATGTTATACACACATGATTTTAAATTTGAAAGTAGACTCCCCATTCATTAAATAGAGATAAACAAAATCATTAAATAGATGAGATTACCAAAATTTCGTGATCTGCTGCCAAATTTCTTCCATGAGCTCAGATTGGTCGGATAAGTATTGATATACCAATTCGATCTGAGCTCTCATTGCGTTGCTCATTTAATGAGCATTCTCAAATTATGCCTTGAAGAGGACTCGAACCTCCAAATTTTATAGCACGAGATTTTGAGTCTTGTGTGCCAACCATTTCACCACCCAGGCATATTGAAAGTGAATCATATTCCATGACTGCGATATCATCTAGTGTAATTTATGGAATATATGACAAAGGTGGAGTCTTTCTATAGATCAGTCGCATCATATAGGCCTGAGTTGGGCATCCAATTGCTTATCCTTAGAATGCCTTATCTGTATATATAAAAAAGAAAAAAGGACAATCAAACTATTTATCCATTCACTCAAAGAGGTGAATAGGGTTCTAAGAGAGATATGTAAACAATAGGTCTAGTTACGTTTATTCCTGATCCTAAATGGGATGTAACAACATAGGAATCCATACAGAAACATAGTATCTATTTAGATATGCTCACATGGCCCTTTCTCATAATGAGAATAACCCTATTCCGACCCGGTCCGGTATGGAATGAACATATAATCATGGAGTCAACACAATCATCAGATTATGAGTTCATAACCCTAGCCCATTTTATTGACCTATGAATCTTTGATTCCAGTTAGTAAGGGGGATTTTGAACTAGGAACTAGATCCTAAAAGCTAAAAAAAGGTATCCTGTGCAATAGCAAATGGGATTTTTGGAGAAAGATCAATAGGAACCTGCAAATGGGGTTTGATTGCAAGACTTCCATCTGCTTGGTTGTGATTGTGCCTCTTAAAAGTGTAGTGTATATATTGTACTCCCAGTTGTGTTTCACTTCTCAAGGGTCAACTCAACTTTGACTAATTTTTAAAATATACTCCATGCTTCTTTAGTCTTTCTTGACGGAATATATATTTGCATATATGTTTTAGGTTTCATTTTCTTGATAACACATGCCTTCTGTTCAACAAATATACAGGCACTGAGGCACGTATGCCCAGATATGCATGTAGGTAGACTGGACAAGCCTTATATAAAGTACAATAATGTGAATATATTTTGTTGTACAGGAGTTGGAAAATCATGTCTTCTTTTGCAATTTACTGACAAACGGTTTCAACCTGTACATGATTTGACAATTGGTGTCGAATTTGGTGCTAGAATGATTACAATAGACAACAAGCCAATAAAACTGCAGATTTGGGACACGGTTAGCTTCTATCTCCTGTCTTTTTTACTTTTTCACATTTTGGTGTTTAGGAATATAATATGTTCTTTGCAGCCAAAATTTTGATTTCTTCCATTGGATTGAATGTTCTTTTGTAGTTTCCTCCATTTTTTTGTTGTTGCCAATGTATGAAGTTTTGATTACACTTATTGTCTGCCATCTCAGGCTGGTCAAGAATCTTTTAGATCTATTACAAGGTCTTATTATCGTGGTGCTGCTGGTGCACTACTTGTTTATGATATTACAAGGTACTTTCTCCATCACATTTTATATACCCTATTTACTATTCATAGATGAAAGTCATGAAACCAACTTTTTTTGCGCTTATTTTTTCTAACAATTTCTTCCAATTTTCAAATTTTGCTTTTGGTGTTTAATAGAACATTAGAACTTCTAGTATACTTCTTAAATATGTGAATTTTATTTACTAAATTAAATATGACCTAAAGTTTAATTTTTTAATAATTTGAGTCAATTCTAATTATTTGAACAAGACCTAGAAAATGGGACAAAGAGTATAATTGTCGATGGATTTTTTAAGTTGTGATCTAATTGCTCCAGTTTTTTTTTTTTTTTTTTTTTTTTGTGGTATAGATCTGAGCTGTTTCTTTTAGAGTTTTTCAAATAGCTTCTATACTTTAAATTCATTTTTGCTTGGATAATTAAGTGCTGTAATTTTTTGAGCATGGTTCAGTGGATCTATGTACTGAGTTGTCAGTTAACCACGCAGCTAATGTATCTTTAAAGTAAATGCTAAAATTTGCAGAATGGTCTATTGATCTGACCTTTCATCAGTAATAAGCTTTTGATGTGTAAATTTCACTGCTGGCCCCAGATGTATACAGCTTGGTTTCAACTAATCCCAACTGTTTTAGTATTTTCAATTTGATCTTGAATGTATGACATTGGTTTCAATTGTATCCCAATGCCATTGCCAACCAAATTTTTGATAAATAGATAACAATTTTTGTATTTTATAAATATATATAGTATTTCTCTCTAGTTTCAACTTATTTTTCTTCTTTTTTGTAGTTTATTTCACTCTCCCATCTTTAACTCTTTGACGATTTATTATTAAATTTTAATTTATTAGGAGGGAAACTTTTAATCACCTAGCTAGTTGGTTAGAAGATGCAAGACAGCATGCAAATGCAAACATGACCATAATGCTGATTGGGAACAAGTGTGACCTTGCTCATAGAAGAGCTGTAAGCACAGAGGAAGGTGAACAGTTCGCCAAGGAACATGGTTTGATATTTATGGAGGCTTCTGCCAAAACAGCACAGAATGTGGAGGAGGTGAATGAAGTCTTTTACACAGCCACCGATAGTTTTTTGAACTTATCACTATGATTCATTTATGCTACTGTTTATGTTCATGCCAAACTGAATTTTGGATGCATTGCTTTTGTTTTTATTGTCTTCTTGCAGGCATTTATCAGAACATCTTCAACAATATATAAGAAAATACTGGATGGAGTATTTGACATTTCAAATGAGGTAACCATGTCCAGCAATTCACATATGTATACCTCAATATATTGTATTGTTTTTTTTAGTCATTAGGTTTATGTCCAATGTTGAAAAAATCGCTAGGCGCCTGGGGACCGCCTAGCGCCTAGGCGCGATTTTTGCAACACTGTTTATGTCTTCTCTTAAATTTGAGTTAGCAAATGAATTTGAACTTTGTCCAAAAATGAGGTAATACACGTTTGCATCATAAAATATATAACGAGGAGAATAAAAAATAGGTGAAAAACTCTTGATGAATTTCTCTTAAATGATAGTATAAGCCTAATATGTTATCGGAACATAGTTTGTGCAATTATGTGATGGGAGGAATAAGGAAAGGGAGATTTCTGGAGTTATCTATGATCTACTTACCTTAATGACT
The DNA here is from genome assembly GCF_001879475.1 of Ipomoea nil. NCBI lineage: Eukaryota > Viridiplantae > Streptophyta > Magnoliopsida > Solanales > Convolvulaceae > Ipomoea > Ipomoea nil. Next base: position 3,327,725 of record NW_017618707.1, on the reverse strand, counting down.
TACAAGATTATCACTTATGAGGAAGGGGAGGGGGCTTCGTTTTGTATGATAATCAACGATAAAACTACATTAGGAACTCTTGGAAGTCATAAGAAATCCTTGTGCAGTGGAGCGTTATTTTCAACCAATTTGTAGATTCTGGATGATAACCAAACAGTAGCAATGTAGCATCACACACAATGTCCTGAATTTATTAATTTCTTTCTGAAAATAAAAATACAACTACAGCATCTAAGCCTTGTATGTTTGGTTCGATTTTGCAGTCGTATGGAATCAAAGTGGGGTATGGGGGCATCCCGGGGCCATCAGGTGGAAGAGATGGAGGTGGTGCTCAAGGTGGCGGTTGCTGCAGTTGAAAACCAGGAGGAGTCGGTTTGGTTGGTCACTGTTTATTCGTGGTGTCATACTTGTTTGGTTCGATTGTTCAGAGCTTACGTCTGATTTGTTTGTTTGTTTGTTTGTGTCAAATTATATTACGATGTCTGGATATATGAACTGCATCAGTACATACGAACTCGTTCTTCCTCCCCACACTACTGTCACAAGTGCTGTATTACTTAAAACTATCAATGTGCATAGACTGTTTTGAAATGGTGATTATGGTTAACCATATTAATTGAAAGTATATATCAGTGTGAGTGGTTTAAAATTCATTAACAGTTAAAATGATGACAATTTACATACTGAGATCGGTCTTTAACATTTATAGTCACAGTTTGCAAAATTCATAAACAGTTAAAATAGTGACCATTTACACACTGAGATCCATCTTTAACATTCATAGTCGTAACTCGCAACTTAAATTATGTCTGGGATCTATTAATAGTCAATTATAGAAGAGCGCACAATTACGACTTCACAATCACACAATAATCTTGCTATTGTGATCTTATGATTATGATGTTACAACACTTTATTTAAGTTATATTGCACGGCGGACAGTCGATTATTACTATGTAAATCAATTGTAAAGTTGTGATTTTTTTTTTTTTTTTAAAAATATAGCTAGATACAACCAATGTATAAGAAAACATTGGAAATCAAACAACAATCCTTATATTTAAGGGAGGTAGTTACTGTTTTTCTTTTTCGGGAATTTCAGGATAACCTGGGTTGGATTCTTACAAGTGTGACAAATCTCTTGGGTCAGCTTTTGTGCCTACCCGGAACCACATTGTGGTGTTATAACAAAAAGAAATAAAGTATATTCTTTTTATATTATTTTATGCATCATATTTTTATCAGATTATTTTTTCACTTATTTTGTGTAATATATTTTATAATCGTAATTAATTATCATATTATTTATTTATTTTTTCACTTATTTTCTATAATATATTTTTATAATTTTAAATTTTATTTGTATATTTAATATATCATTTCAATAGTTTTTTTTTTTTTTTTAAGTTGCTGTGTTTTTATAATCCTTCAACTATAACTAACTCTTTCAGCGTTCACCAACCGGCAACTGCCCCACATCTCTCACAATCTAATCTTAGAGCGCAAACTACGCCCCAACAACAAATTATGTAAAAATAAAAAATAAAAAAATTCAAACACAAAAATCCCACACTCACAATCTTTTTTTCTTTTTTTTTCTGCAAATTTTCTTTAGTATAATTTGAGAATAATGTATCCGCTAAGGATTTCTAGCAGCAGTTTCTGACTCTCCTACAGGTGCGCACGTATTGTTTCTAGAAACCCCACACTCTTTGAGTTTCAATCTTGAAAAGGGCGTAATTCTATCCCCTTAATAGTTAATATTTCTTGTCAAGATTTGGAATTTCCAATGCCATTTTCTATTTCTAATTTGCTCTTGAAATTCCCATTGATTTTCTTAGTATGATTTTACGATGTTTTGGGACTTCGGTGGTGGATTTGGCTATAAGGTTATCCCTGCGGTTGGAGATTGAGAATTGCCCTCTTTTTTTTTTTCTTTTTTTTTTTTTTTTCAGCAGAGAAAAACAATTAGTACTATTGGATGGCAAATCACAAGAAATATTCACAATTGTCAATGCCAAACTCATTTCTTGAATTGAATCTTCTCTTATCATTGAAAGCATGATTTCTTTGTGTATATTGCTGCAATTCTATTATTATGCTTAATGCAATGTTTTTCTCCTTGTGATCCTGCTATCTTTTACACATTGTTGATTGTTCTGAAGACTGAAATGAATGAAATTTAAAAAAATTATTGAAAATTTTCAAGGTACACACTAATGGTGTTTGGCAAAGCTTATTTAGTCTGATTATTTGGTCATAGATTTGATTTATTGATTGTACAACACATATGATCCCTTTTAGGCCAATAATCTGTGATTAAGTTGGAATTACTTAGAGATTATGCACAATCATTGAAATTGATTATAAATCATGCACTCTTATCGTAATCATAATCTGTAATCATAAGCTTTACTAAATGGGACCAATATATATAGATATTTGCATTGGCTTGAATAGCTTATACCATTAAAAGCTAGTATGGATAAAGAACCAGTTGGTGAACATAAGAACAACCATTATTGCGAAATTCATGTATATCGGATGTTGCCTGAGAATTTTTGCACCTACCACAATATATTCTAATGACAGAACGTTCATTCCAACAGATGGTATCATTAGCTGGAAGAGCAGTGCTTGAGCTTGAGAATGAGAGCACTGTTAGTGCTGTTAACCAGAAGATGTTATCTCTAGATGATTCTTCTCCTCGCATATCTTCTTTTTATACTAGGTTGGATGATCTCAGTTATAAATGTATATTAAAGGGGGCAGTAAGCAGCATTAAACTTGTGTTTTTATCAAAAAAGTTGAACCTTCTTATACCTTGCGGACCTCTAGCTGTAATTGTTGATCTGTTCACCGATCATCATGTGAGTTGTGGATTTCTTTATTCTCCTACTATTCATGCATATTTTTCCTTTAATTTTGTATGCTTTGTTATTTATTTATTTATTTATTTTTTTCAGGAATGGATCTTCTTTCTAAGCTTATTAGGCATCATACCTCTGGCCGAGCGTTTAGGTTGGGTCACAGAGTAATTCATCATACCTATTGTTTGCTATACTTTTAACCAAGATATGGACAGGAATACATGGATTTGAATAATCATTATTAAGAAGTTAGGATTTCTCCACATCATGGGGCCTCAGATGCAAGTTTTTATCAAGTTAAAGAAAGATATTATGATTACGTTTGAAAACTTTTATAACTCCATTTCCACTCTGGGAAATGTAGAAAGAGAGCGTAGTCATCCATCCCTGTAGAAACCTATACAATTTACATTTTTTAAGCATCATATATTGTTGTTTGTCAACTCACTGATATGTTTATACTTCTATGCAGGCAGCTAGCTTTCTATACTGGTCCTACAGGTTATATCCTATTTTCTTTGTATTTACTTTTTTTGGGGTGACGAGGGAAACCCGCAATTATTACCTGAGGGTGTGCACTGGGTAAACCCCGCCTTGCGACCCTAGCCGGCGAAGGACCACAAGGAGTTAAACCAGCCTAGGTTGCCCATAGCTGACTGGCTCAAATCAAGAAGGTTGCGATTCAAACTCGTGACCTTGTGGTTACAAGTTTGTATCCTTAGCCAACTTGTTTGGGGTTACCCCCTCTTTGTATTTACTTTATATGTACATGTGAGTCCCTGTTTGTACAGTATATGCACATTGCTTTTGGACTCACTTGTCTTTCTCTTCTGTTTATAATCGTGTCACTGGCCCTAAGGGTGCCTTTTTATATGAAATGAAATCTGAACTGATAAGTGCTAAATTTACTATAGAGAAATGACTTATTCCCTAATGATTTTAGAAAATTTTGATATGAATATCTTTTGGAAGGAGATACCATATTGTTGTGTTGAAGCAAAGGTTTTTGCACTGGTTAGCTTAGTCATTGTTCATTTTTATACTCTCCATGCAAATTACTTACCATATCTCTTTTTCTATAATGAATTGAAATTTTGCAGTTGGAGGCCTTTTAAATGCCACTTTTGGAAATGCAACAGAGTTAATAATATCAATGTATGCACTTAACAGAGGCATGATACGTGTTATTCAGCAGTCACTATTGGGCTCAATTCTCTCGAACATGTTACTGGTGCTTGGAAGCGCTTTTTTGGCTGGCGGAATTGCTCATTCTCATAAAGAGCAAGTTTTCAACAAGGTATTCCAGCATCATGTAGATTTTGGTTGCGTTTGCTTTTGAAAAATTAGTTTACTTTCCTTCGGTTAAGTATTAATAGTACGATAATTGAATGTTTTCATATTCTGCTGTTAGGGAACTGCAATAATGAATTCGGGGTTGCTTTTGATGGCTGTGATGGGGCTGTTGTTCCCAGCTGTCCTCCATTTTACGCATACTGAGGTTCATTTTGGGAAATCTGAGTTGGCGCTCTCAAGGTTTAGTAGCTGCATAATGCTTGTAGCATATGGTGCATATCTCTTTTTTCAGTTGACTAGTGAAAGGAGTCTCTACGTGCCAATTGCAGAGGTCAGTGGTTGCCACTCCGTATATAATTATTTAGTATCTCTCGCTACATCAAATGTTGCTCGTCTCTGATCCTATGTATGAAATTGCCAGTTAAAGTCAGAAATGTTCCCATAACATATGTGGTGCTTCTTTCTGCTCTTATAGATGGGAAATGACAAACCTAGTGAAGGAGACTCCTTTATTGAGGGCATCTAGGCGAGGGTCATGATTTACTCAAGTCCTTGACCCTGGCTCTACTTTTGACCTAGATATGGAACTATCATATAACATTTCCTTGGCCACATCATTGTTATTATCACTTTACGAAAGTAAAGAGAGGGTTTCTAAATGTGTTGTCGTATAGAAAAGAGAATACAAAGCCCTATAAATACATGCTAGAAGACTTCGAATAGGAAACAAGTTTCCATATGTCTACCTATCTAAATATGTATTCCATAACATTCCCCCTCCAGTTGGAGCATAGATATTAATCATGCCCAACTTGTTACACAAATAACTGATAACCCAAATATAACAAACCCAAAATAACTAACTAACGAGCTAACTCAAATCCATTTGGGACATTCCCTTAAAATGAAAGCTTGGGTGCCACCAATACCACGGACATTTGGGTGAACTACCGTACAAGCTCGAGATTGGACACTCCCCCTGCAACAGAAGCTTGGATGCCACCAATACCACGGACAAATACCGGGTAACTCGAAGTGGACCGAACAAGCTTGGGATTGGACCCTCCCCTAAACCGGAAGCTTGGATGCCACCAATACTGCAACTCCGGGTGAACACATAGTGGACCGAACAAGCTTGGACACACAAGGTAAAGAAGACAAATTCCAAACTAGAGGACACAATTTCTTTACTAGCAAAAGGGAAGAATCTTTACTAACAAAAGGGAAGCATCTTTACTAACAAAAGGGAAGCACGCTCTAAAGGACGAGCATAAAAAAGGAGAGACAGCACCAAAACACGCAATGGACTCCATCCTTCTAGAGGTCAAGAACATAGAGACCCCAAGACGCAAGCCCCTCACCAATAACCCTCTTCATCATAAGATCCGGAGGCAACAGCAGCACATTTATACCCAGTCATACCCACTAAAAATTGATCACAAACAGATCACAAAACACACAAAGAAGGGAGCCTGAAGGTGTACGAGACAAACTGACCGTAGAGCATAAAAGAATGGTCCAAACTAAGTCCAGAACCAAGACAAACAGACTTAGGCAACCCAAGAACAGGTTGACCAAAACGTTTTCCAATCGTTGGAGGAGCCTCACACGCTAGTCAGAACGTGATGACAACGGAGCGAAATTTTTTTTTTATTTTAAAGGCTTAGATACCATGTTACGAAAGTAAAGAGAGAGTTTCTAAATGTGCTGTCGTATAGAAAAGAGAATACCAAGCCTATAAATACATGCTAGAAGACTTCGAATAAGAAACACGTTAAATCCCTAAGACTGCCTTAATCTATAGAGATTCCATATATTAAATATGTATTCCATAACAATCACTAACCTAGTAACCTTTCAGTTGAAGTTATTTGCCATTCAGCTTAAACTCTTCTCGACTGCATTTGTTTTCAATATGATATTGTTTAGTGCATACCTCTGCAACTCTTTCTTTTCCTTTCCAAACTTTCAATTAATATTTGGAGCTTCAAATCTGATTCCATCTTTTTACACCTTTCCTCCACCTTGAACATTTTGATCATTTGGGAGGCAAATGATACTCTTGATGCTAAAAATATGCTTGGTTTACCTTGTTGGACTCTAACGTTTCTATCAGCATCTGAAATACTGACATACTTTCAGGAAGATAGTCAAATTGATGATGACTCAGATGACGAAGAAGGTCCGGAGATATCCAAGTGGGAATCAATCACATGGCTTTTTGTTTTGACTGTATTGATAACTGTGCTATCTGAGTACCTTGTTAATGCCATAGAGGTAACTTGACACAAAGCTCTCTCTCCTTTAAAATATTTCTCGAGCATTCTTCCTTCAATGCTGTCCCTTTACCTTCATAAACTCCTTGATATGTTACATCTTACTGCTGTAGACATCATATATACATGTGAAATAAAGGAATAAACCTTGGCATCAGCTTTATGATAATCATGAATGAGTTTTCAGGGGGCATCTGTTGCAATGAGCATTCCCGTCGCATTTATAAGTGTCATCATGCTTCCTATTGTCGGAAATGCAGCAGAACATGCTGGTGCTGTCATGTTTGCAGTGAAAGACAAGCTTGTGAGTATCCCCGCTCACTTCATAACAAAAGTAAATGCGGCATAACTGTCTCGTCTATTTAACATTGGTGCAGGACATCTCCTTGGGAGTGGCAATAGGATCCTCGACACAAATAGCCATGTTTGGGGTAGGTAGTAGTGCCTGTTTTAGATGTAAACCCTTGCTGTAGATGATTTTTCTTGCTCCATACTTTGTTCTCTTTGTTCTATTCCATGATCCAATTTTGTCACCATGGCTTGCTTTTCAGATTCCGTTCTGTGTGGTTGTTGGCTGGATAACGGGGAAACCAATGAACTTGGACTTCCAACTTTTTGAAACGGCCACCCTCTTCATGAGTGTTCTTGTGGTAGCATTCATGCTACAAGTATGACAATTCTTATAAATGCTATGATTTCTAATTTTTAAATCGTTCATTTTTCCAACTATTTTTTTTCTTTCTTTCTTCCCGTTTTTGCTCCTTCACACCCCGTTTTAGTGGGAGCATTATTCTACACATTCCCTTTTCTAATTTAGTTTTGTTGTCAAAATCCAAATCGCCCCTGCAGGATGGAACTTCAAATTACTTCAAGGGGCTCATGCTCCTTCTCTGCTACCTGATAGTCGCTGCTAGTTTCTTTGTACATATAGATCCCAAAACTATAGGTGAGTTTCCTCGCACTTCCCTTCCATAATTTATGTATAGTATTCACCATTTCAGCTTTCTTGTTAATAACCAGATTATGACTATACAGTGTTGTTACCAATATACTATATCCACCACAAAAAAAAAAAACTGAGTTAAACTCTTGCCAGTTAACGATATGTATTAAGAATGTATACAGTGTACCATATTACCTAATACTTTAACATGAAAAGTCGAAAATTTACTTTGCAGAGGACAAGAATGAGAAGCCATAGTTGGTAAAATGCAGGCAGCAGATTCATGGCACACTGCACACACCTGCAAAATTTGAAGACTCTTATAGAGTGCTACCCCTATCTTGTGTACATGATGAAAGTGTTGAAGAAATGTTGGTGAATTCCCCGTGTAAGATTTGATGTTCGCTTTCTCTCTGTTTTGTTCTTGACGAAGATCATTTTGGTCCCTGAGTTCACCATAGTGGAGAATGTTAGTCTCCAAAAAAAATGCAGGTTGAAGTAAACTATATATGCTAATACTGTAAAGATACAAAATGTATGAATATATATGTGTTTTGAAAGGTGAATATATTTAGAGAATGGCCCTCTGATCAGATGAACTTAGTCTCAATTCATCTACTTCATGTTATTAACACTTGCATGTACTGATTTTTCATTATATTTTGTTAGATGGCAGCCGATGCCGCATCAGATCAGCATTTTTGATCATTTGATGTTTAGTTTATCTTATCAGTTGGTTTGAATAGACGATTGCACAATTGCTCATACAAATGTGCTTTATACAATTCAACTTTTATAAATAGCGTTTTAATCAAAAGTTAGCGATTTTAACCCATAGCTAAAATGATATTTGATAAATGGTTGTTTTCTTGCATTATTTTGAGAGCATCCCCAGTATTGTTATTTATTTATTTTTTTTTGAAAACATTTATTTATTTATTTATTTATTTATTTTTGGATTTTTTTTGGTTATATGGAGAGGAGAGAGTGTGGAGAAAAGGGAAGAGAAAGAAAAAAAAAAAAAGGAAAAAATTGTACTTTTTGTCTCTTCACCAAGGAGACAGTTCAATCGCGGCATACATCAGCAAGGCTCGAGTCTTGGTGGAAGACCTCACCCTCGTCGGCCGACCGATTACCCTTAAGGAGCGGAACCTCTACGTTTTTAAGGGTTTACGATCGAAATTTCATTCTCTGGCGTCTTCCCTCAATGTACGTGGACAACTAGTGACGCTCCAGGAGCTTGCTGACCTCCTAGACGCGGAGGAGTTCCTTTCGGGCGGCAGAGCAGAAGGTGGTTCGTCGGCTGCTTTTACGGCGCAGCGGGGCGGACAACAGCGTGGTCGGGGTGGCCAATCACGTGGAGGAGGTGGTCACAACTCCAACCAGAACAACAGTCAGACCGGTCAGTCTCGCGGCGGTGGCCGGAATCGTGGTGGCGGTAGGGATGGTAACTGGCAGCCTAAATTCCAGTTCTGTGGGGTACTCGGTCACACTGCAGTTACGTGTCATATTCGATATACTAAAGATCCTCAAGCTCATATGGTATATCAGAACTCTTCCTCGGACTCTACTCCGGGTACTCACACATGGTTTTCAGACACAGGTGCAACAAATCATGCTACTCCTGATATAGCAGCCCTTTCCACCTCGGAGGAGTACAATGGTAGTGGCACTTTGCGTGTCGGTGATGGTACGGGTTTATCTATTAGTCGTGTTGGTCATGCTTCTTTTAATACCCATCCTAGTCCGTTTCAATAATTGTCAGATATTCTCCATATTCTTACATTGTCCACTTCTTTGTTGTCTGTTCAAAAATTTGCTTCAGATAATAAAGGGTTTTTTGAGTTTCACCCATCTTTTTTTCGTTGGGAAGGATATCAATACCAAAGAAATTCTTCTACGGGCCAGTAGCTCTGGGGGGCTATATTACCAGTCACAAGTTCGTCTCCTTCCGCGTTTCTTTCCGCTCGTGCCTTTGCCTCAGTTTGGCATAACCGCTTGGGTCATCCACATCAACGTGTTCTTAGTCGTGTTCTTCAATTTTGTTCGGTTAGTGGGTCTAGTAGTACTATTCGTTGTCATTTTAGTTTGTGCAGCGCATGTCAACTAGGGAAATCTGTCCGTTTTCCTTTGTCTCGTGTTGAGTCTTCTAGTTCGAACGTTCTTGATTTCCCAGTTAAATGGACATACAGCAAATTAGAGATCTCATTTCTAGGGACATGGGAGATAATAAAGAATTCTTCACATCTTAGAGCCCACTGCCTGGGGTGTGTATAATCAAATGTTGGAAACTCACTCTTATACCTTTGCACAAACTCTTGGTTTTGCCCTGTTCTTCTGTCCAGGGTTGCCCTTCTCCTTGGACCCCAATCCAACTCAATCCCTTCAGGTGGCTCCACAACTATAGGGGTGTCAACTCTCTGGCCAATTCCTTCCTCATTGTCTTCTGGAACTGGAGCCTTGTCAGGCCTGCCACCCACCCCAGAGCTGGACTATCCGGGATACTGACCCTGGACTGAAGCCTGTCCTGGAGAAAGACCAACAATAGGAGGAGCTGGTCGATTAAGTCTGAAAAGCTGCAGGATCTCCTCTCTCAGACTCCCAATCTGGTTGGCCACCTGAGTCGATAGTCCATCTACTTTTGTCGAAAGGCCATCCACAGTGGTCTAAGTGGCATGTAATCGCTCCTCGAGCTTCTGATTCAGCTCATTTTCATACGCTTCCAATCTACGGACACGCTCATCCATGAGCTCTGATACCAAATGCAGTGCTCCACAGTTTTGGAAAATAGAATTGGGGAAGAAATTAGGGTTTAGGGAAGAGAAGAGGAGAAGAATAGAGAAAAGTTCAGTATATTGTTTAGCATAAACCTCCATCCACTATCACTCTACAGATTTAATGGAAAGCAACAAAGGAAAACAACTCCTACAATATCGGATCATAACAGAAAGATGCGCTGGCCAAAACGTCTAAAACGACGTCGTCGGATAGCTAGGACAACGGCTTCAACGGTTGCTTCCAAACGACGTCGTGGGATCCCTTTTATTCAACGACTTAATTGCCCCCATCAAATGGCGTCGTTCTAGTCCCTCGACTTTTTCTTCTTTCAACTGTCAACTGTCTCTTCTGCCTTTCTTTCTTCTTCCATTTGCCACCCATCCTCCCTCTTTCCTTATCTATAGGACACCCATCTAGGGCTGCTGCAGTTGTCTACCGCAGTAAGATGTAACATATCAAGGAGTTTATGAAGGTAAAGGGAAAGTATTAAAGGAAGAATGGTCGAGAAATATTTTAAAGGAGAGAGAGGTTGATGAAGCTCTGATCTTGTATAAACCTCATAAATTGATACAATAATAATACACTAACAATTAACAATATACTCCGTAATAATTAACCAATACTTTATCATAATAATTAAACAAACACTAGAAATATTCATTTGTACGTACACTGACAGGGAAATAAGCACAATGTGAAGTGAGAGGGTACAAACATATACACAGTTAAGCTTAACTTGCACTACACCAAGTAAACCACATAGACCTACATACATATATATTTAAAAGCCGCCGCTAAATGTGCTCATAGCAGTTGCTGTTGAGGCCGTGTTTGAGACGATACCTCCTATTGAATCATGTCCTGCTGTGGTGTTCAGGGACTTCTGGGTCTTTTCCGAGACTTCTGGGTCTGGGTCTTTCCATCATCGTCCACGACGTCGTTAGTGTCTCCGTCTCCACAAGCAAAGATGAGCATAGGAATTATGATTATGGCAGACATAACAACCGCGCAAAACATCATCATTAAACCAAAACTACTGCCTGCCGCGGCGGCGGCATGGCTACCGTCATCCCCCACAACATAGTATCTTGTCATCCCTATCTAATCTTCTGTATGTATATATGTATACGAAATTGGTAAGTAGGAAAGAAATATTTTGCCTTTGTAAGGAGAAGCTAAGAATTTAAGGAGATAGAGGAAGCAAGCGTGCCTTTGTAAAGCAGCTTAAAACAAAATTTGCTGACTGTGCTGCATGTGAAAATTAAAGTGTAGTATGTACGTACCATTTACAGTAACATTTAATAATCTCAGCACATGTAAACGCCTAATAGTGCCAAATCATTTAGCATTAGCACATCATGTGGTCATTCAAATGAATGAAAACCAGCAACGAATTAAAAGAAGCAATTCAAAACCATCAAATCAGCAATGCTTTAATTTAAAAACGCTTAAGCACTCGTCTGTACTGAATAGCGTCCTGGAAATTACATTTGTCATTGTCAATTGTCATATGCTTTTAGGAGTTTTTTAACTCCAAAAAATGTTGAAGCTCTTGTGTGTGCACAAGATTGGATACCGTTGGCCAATCCAACTCATTTCAATGGAGAAAAATCTAGATAAAGTTGAAAGATTTGAAAAAATAAAATAAAATTATAACGAACCTTCTTACTTTATCTTTTCATTCATTCAATTATAGTTTCTAACTTATTTTATGATTTGCATAGTTGCTCTGGTTATTCAATTCCCTTCCTCCAATACCTATAACTTTATTTCTTTCAAAATTCAATTCATTTATTTTCATTATCTAATTTTGATTTTTGATACAAATATTGTCATTGTTTTGAGGCTACGAGGCTTTGTTAATATGTTATAGGAAAGTGGCTCACTGGTTTGGTAAGTTTTTAAATGTTGTTGCAACTTTTTTAATTGTTGCAACCTTGTGTAAACAAAAAATTGTTGCTACCTTTGAGTTAAAAACTCAAAACTTATATATTGCACATGTATTAGTAATTAGTATATGTCTTTGGCCCTTAACCCTTGATGCTTTGAATGCTAATCTAGTAATCTTGTGTATCACTGTCCCTTACTTTCAATTTATGTTTAAGTGATTCAGTTTGTTTTTAATTTGTATTTCTTAAATTATTAAATCTTTACTAAGAGCATCCACATTTGTGGATTATTTGGAGTTATTTCAGCATTAATTCTCCCCACCCAAGATAATAGCTAATGTGAGGAAGAGTTATTTGAGAAATAATTCTCCAAGTGAAGGGGAGAATTCAGAAATGGTGGGACCCACCACAAAAAGTCAATTAATGCGCGCGTGCAATGCACGCGCCCGTCAGGCGCGCCTGACAGTCATATTTTTATTATTATTATTTATTTTAAATTTAATTTTCTTTTTTTTTTTTCCTTTTTTTCTCTCCCCTCCCATCTTCTCTTTCCTAATCACTCTTACATTATCCCCCAATTCTCCCCAACTAATGTGGATGCTCTAACTTAATAATTTAAGTTGGCTATGATGATGTTTCAATCTGTTGTCTAAACTAATAGAGTTGGGCTAATATGTTGCTTATGTAGTTTTTTTTTTTTTCATTCTTTCCACCTTAATTAACCATTGTCGTTTAGGACATCCTGACCTCAATAAATTAAAACAACTGGCTCCTGGATTGTCGAATTTAAAAATCATAGAGTGTGAATCATGTCAGCTTGGGAAGCACTCAAGAGCTTCATATCCTAGTAGAGTGAATAAGAGGATCAATACCCCATTTTCTTTAGTTCACTCTGAGGGACCGTGTCGAGTTTCATCCACTTTGGGTTTCTCATATTTTGTTGTCTTCATTGATGATTTCTCTCGATGCACTTGGGTCTTTCTAATGAAGAATCGTTTTGAATTATTTGATGTGTTTCAAAAATTCTACAATGAAATTGTGAATCAATTTGAGGCATCTCTCAAAATCTTACGCAGTGATAATGCAAGAGAATATTTTTCTGAGTCTTTCACTTCTTTCTTTTCCTCAAATGGAATACTTCATGAATCATCATGTGCTAGAACTCCTCAACAGAATGGAGTTGCTGAACGAAAAATTCGTCATCTTGTTGAAACTGCTCGTACTTTGCTTATTCATAACAAGGTACCTAAGAATTTTTGGGGGCATGCTATACTTCACTCTTGCTATTTCATAAATCGGGTGTCTTCCTCTGTTTTGCAAGGAAAAATTCCTCTTCATATCTTACGTCCACAGGAACCTCTCCATAAGCTTCCATTGCGAATCTTTGGGTGTACTTGCTTTGTTCATAATACTTCTCCAGGGCGTGATAAACTTGATGCTAAGGCAATAAAATGTGTTTTCCTTGGGTATTCTCGCCTCCAAAAAGGCTTTAAGTGTTACTGTCTTAGAACACACCGATTTTATACCTCTTACGATGTTACATTTTTTGAAACAACACCTTTTTTCTCTTCCACCTTCGTTGAGTCTAATTTCCTAGGGGAACCCATTGAAATCACAGAAATTCTCCATATTCCTACTTTCTCAGAACATGTATCTCCCACTGTTCCTGAAAGAACCATACATATTCCTGAAAGAACTATACCAACTCCAACCATTCAAGAGGAAGGGCATATTCCACCGTTGTTGTATACCTACCAATGACGCAATCGTCAAGATTCCCAAGAGGATAGACATCCAGTTGAGTCATGTTCTACATCATTGTTACCTAATGATGCTGCCCAAAACACCACGTCAGACTCTCCCATTGCCAGTCGAGTAGGTAAAAGATCCACTCGAAATCCTTACCCTATCTATAATTTCCTTTCACAAAAACGTCTGTCTCCATCATACTGTGCCTTCATTGCTAGTTTGTCAACTGCTTTTGTTCCAAACAATGTCAAGGAGGCATTAACTCATCCAGGGTGGACTCAAGCAATGGTTGATGAAATGAAAGCACTACATTATGTGAAGGTTGATGAACTGCTTGGAGTTAGTACCTTTACCTCATGGTAAACCTGTGGTTGGTTGTAGATGGGTGTATAATGTGAAGGTTGGTCCAGATGGACAAGTTGATAGACTCAAAACTCGACTTGTGGCTAAAGGATACACACAGGTTTTTGACATTGACTACACGGATACCTTCTCACCGGTGGCCAGATCACTTCTATCCGCCTCTTACTCTCCATGGCAGCCAACCATCACTGGCTACTGTATCAGTTGGATATAAAGAATGCCTTCTTACATGGGGATTTGAATGAGGAAGTGTATATGGAACAACTACCTGAATTTGTGACTAAGACAGGAGCTAATCTTGTTTTCCGTCTTAAGCGCTCTTTATATGGGTTGAAACAATCTCCAATCGCCCCTGCAGGAATGAACTTCAAATTACTTCAAGGGGCTCATGCTCCTTCTCTGCTACCTGATAGCCGCTGCTAGGGGTGTGCAAATTTTGGAGAAATTTCGGTTAACCGACCGAACCGACGAAATTCGGTTAACCGTTTTCGAACCGAAATATTTCGGTTCGGTTAATGGTTAAAGGTTTTCCTAAAATTCGGTTAACGGTTAATTCGGTTCGAAAGTGTCGGTTAACCGAATTAACCGAACGGTTAACCGAATTTTAGAATATATATATATATAATATATAATATATTAAATATTAAATATATAATTACTAAAATAAAAAATAGTCAAAATGTCAAATAGAATACATAATAATATGAATTTATTATGATATGTATTTTATTTTAATTGGAATTATTATTTTAGGAATTATTTTATGGATTTTAAATTTTAGGGTTAAAAATTTCGGTTAATCGGTTAACCGACCGATTAACCGAAAAAAAGTTCGGTTCGGTCAATTCGGTAGAGTAAATTTCGGTTCGGTTAACGGTTAAAGCAAAAAAAAGTTCGGTTAATTCGGTTCGGTTAAAACGGTTCGGTTAACCGAACGGTTAACCGAATGAACACCCCTAGCCGCTGCTAGTTTCTTTGTACATATAGATCCCAAAACTATAGGTGAGTTTCCTCATCAATTCTTGTTAATAACCGGATTATGACTATACAGTGTTGTTACCAATATACTATATCCATCGCAAAAAAAAAAAAAAAAAAAAAAAAAAAAAAAAAACTGAGTTAAACTCTTGCGGCTTGCCAGTCGATATGTATTAAAGGTGTGTTTGGTTCGCATATGGGAATTGGAATCAGAATGGGTATCAAATACTTAGTAATAGTAATAAGTGTTGGTAAAAGTATTTAACATGTTTGGTAGTAGGGTGGAATGAGAATGGTTATTAATAGTAATGCTTGAGAATGAAATCCTTATTTTATTTGGGTATGAATTTTGCAATTGATTGGGTATTTGAAACTCATAGTAGTGTTCTAAAAACCTATCAACCAAACAATAACAATCACTTTCATACTCATTCCTATGGGCAAAACCCACCAACCAAACACACCCTAAGAATGTATGGTGTACCATGTTACCTAATACTTTAACATGAAAAGCCGGAAATCTACTTTGCAGAGGACAAGGATGAGAAGCCATAGTTGGTAAAATGCAGGCAGCGGAACATAGTGGAGGATGCTTGTCTCCAAAAAAAAAAAAAAAAAAAAATTGCAGGTTGAAGTAAACTAGTGGGTTGGTTTCTGAGTTGAGCATATATATATACACACACATATATATGCTAATACTGTAAAGATACAAAATGTATGAATATATTTAGAGAATGGCTCTGATCAGATGAATTTAGTCTCAATTCATCTACTTCATGTTATAAACACTTGCATAGGCGATTTCACAATTACTTATACAAATGTGCTTTATACAATTCAACTTCTTTTATAAATAGCGTTTTAATCAAAAGTTAGCAATTTTAACCCATAGCTAAAATGATATTTGATAAATGGTTGTTTTCTTGCACTATTTTGACAGCATCAGTGGTAGTGTTTTTTTATGGATTTTTTTGGTTATATGGAGAGGAGAGAGTGTGGATCAAAGGGAAGAGAAAGGAAAAGAAAGAAAAGAAAAAATAAGTGCAGCAATAAATGAATTTTTTTTGGACCTTACAAAAAAAAAAAAAAACAAAAAACAAAAACAAAAAAAAAAAACAAATACACACACCTATTGGTGCATGTTGAAGCTCCTAAAATTGTTGAAACTTTTGTGTGTACACAAGATTTGATTATGTTGGCAAATCAACCAATTTCAATTGAGAAAAATCCAGATGAAGTTGAAAATTTTGAAAAAGATAATTTATATAACCTTCTTACTGTATCTTTTCATTCATTCAATTTTAATTTCTTAACTTATTTTTTGTTTGGAATAAGGGTCAAATAGGCCACTGAACTGTACACCAAGTTACAATTAGGCCATCGAACTCAAAAAAACAACAATTGAGTCCCTGAACTACACAAATTCATGCAATTAGGTCTAAAATGACCTGTTTACCCAATACTCTGCTGACGTGGAGGTTGCGGATTTTAAAAATTATTTTTAAAATAATTTTAAACAAAAAATTAATTAAAAATTTAAAAAAAAAAAAAAAAAAAAAAAAGAACGGCCGGAGACGGGAGACGAAGGTTTTTTCTCCGGCCGTTCTGTTTTTTATTATTATTATTATTATTATTATTATTATTATTATTATTATTATTATTTAATTTTTTGTTTAAAATTATTTTTAAAATTCCCAACCTACATAGCAGGTAAATAGGTTATTTTAGACCTAATTGTATAAATTTATGTAGTTCAGGGACCTAATTGCATCTTTTTTTAGTTTGATGGCCTAATTGTAATTTGATGTGCAGTTCAGTGGCCTATTTGATCCTTATTCCTTTTTGTTTTGATTTGCATAGTTGATCATTGGGGTGAGAGTGGTGGACCTGGTTATTCCTTTGCTCTAATGCCTATAAATATATTTCTTTCAAATTTCAATTCAGTAATTCATTTATTTTCATTAGAGTTCCAGCAATGATCCTCCGACTATAGTGATTTTTCAAAATTAGTCCTTCGACTTTTAATTTGGACACTTTAGGTCCCTTGACTTTCAATTTCTTCTAATTGAGGTCCTTTCGTTAGAATACGGTTCATTACTTTAAATGAAGGGGTAAACTCGTCCTTTCACCTACCTATGTATTATTCTTCGTATTTCTCCCTTCATATTTCGTTGTTATACCTTGTAAACATCTCAATAATAGAGGAACGCACACACGAGTAGTCAGCAAATGGGGAACGACGAGGAACATTTTAAGGTTTCGACTAAGATTATCTTCATATATATCGCGTATACAATGGAGAAATACTAAGAATAATACATAGGCAGGTGAAATGATGAGTTTACCCCTTCATTTAAAATTCAATTAACTGTATTCTAACGAAAGGACCTCAATTGAAAGAAATTAAAAGTTAAGGGACCTAAAGTGTCCAAATTAAAAGTCAAGGACTAATTTTGAAAAATCAATATAGTCAGAGGACCATTGCTGGAATTAACTCTTTTCATTATCTGATATTAATTTTTGGGGCTAATATTGTCATTATTTTGAGGCTATGAGGTTTTGTTAATATGTTATAGGGGAAGTGGGCAAATTGGTCCACACAGTGTTACGTGGACCATAACAAAAAGTATATTTTTAATATATTAAATGTACATTATTTTTGTACTGTATGTACAATATATAATATAATGTACACTCAGTACAAAAATAATGTACATCTCCTGAATATAATGTACATTATTTTTGTACTGAATATACATTATTTTTATACTGAATGTACATTATTTTACAATATACAAAATATGGTCCACACAACTTGTGTGGACCATATTTTGTATACTGTAAAATAATGTACATTAAGTACAAAAATAATGTACATTTAGTATATTAAAAATGTACTTTTTGTTATGGTTCATACAACATTGTGTGGACCATGGTCCACACAATAATTTGCCAAAATTTTTACCCTAACCCTAAAACCTCATGTTGTCGGGTTTACCAGATAGGCTCAACTAAAGCTTTTGATATTTTCAAATTAACATTTTAAACTTTTAATTTTAATAAACTAGTATTTTTTTACTAATAAATAATTAAATATAAACTTATACATTATTTAATTAATTTAAACTTCTATTTACAAATTCCAACTTAAAATAATTAATATATTTATTAAAATTTTAATTTAAAATACTAAGATAACCTTACATATAAACTCAATGTATATTTTGTGAGTCATTATTGTATAGATCATAAATAAAAAGTACATTATTTTGTATATTGTCAACTGATGTATATTCATTACATAAATAATATAGTTTTAGTATATTAAAAATGTACATTGCATTCAAGAAAAGTACACTATTTGAGTACTGAGAGTACAAGATTTTGTATAATGTACATCCGGTACACAAATAATGTACTTTTAATATATTAATATTAATAATGTACATTTTTTATGATCCATACAACACTGTGTGGACTGTGGACCATGGTCTATACAATAATTTGTCATATTTTGTTCCATACCACTTTTGTAACAAAGAATAACCTTAAGTCAATCGTTATACCCTGCACCACGGTGCACAGTGCACTGTGCGCCCCGTGCCTCCCAAAACAACGTCGTTTTTGGAGGCGCGGTAGGAAGTTGACATGATTATGTATATTTGTTTATACAATTATGTATATTTTTATACAATTATGTACTTTTTGATACAATTATGTACATCCGAAACAGGAAATTTTTGTGTATTATGTTAAGAGTTGATGTGTATTAATTATTATGTTAAAATTAAAGTTTATGTTTATTATGTATTATGTTAGATTATGTGTATTATCTTTTAAAAAAGAGTATGTATATTTTGTTATATAATTATGTACATTCATGTATACAATTATGTGTATTCTAGTATAACATTATGTACATTTTTGAACATGAGATTTTTTTTTTTTTAAAGAAAAATTAACTGCCAAACACGCTGGGTAGCGAAATTTCAAAAAGAAAAAATAAAAATTAAAACAACGTCGTTTTGCATCTGGGCGCACAATGCAACGCGCGCCGTGGTGTATGATATAAATTGCCGCCTTAAGTGACTCAGGCTATCAGACTAGCTTATTTGGGCCACCAAGCTTATTGGACTGATTTTTTTTTTTATCGAACTAAATTATTTTGGCCGTAATTCTAAAAGTTTTCGATCTTATTGTATCATCCCATTGATTTCTAACTAAGATTGACATCTTTACCTACTAGTTCTTCTCTCTATAACCATACATATATATGTTATATTATTCTATTGTTTATTTTTAATACTTCTATTTGATTCTAAATTGATATCAAGATATATGCATTTGTTTGGTTAATTTTGTGAATTTATATTGTAGGCTGTAGCTATGTGGTGAATTTTACATTTAATAATTTAATAAAATAATGTAAAGGTTAACAATTGTAATTATGTTTTGTTGTAAGGAATGTAGTTTTGGGAATCAATTAATAACCTTTTAAATATGCTTGAAGGTTTTAATTAGGGGCACTTCGGTTTGGTTTATCCGAATCGATCCGAACCGAACTAGTAATAGAAAATCGAACGGTTCGAGATTTCGTAATCAGAACGGTTTAGTACCGAATCGAACCGAAACCGAATGGTTTGGCAAAAATTGAATTGAACCGAACCGAATGCTATATAATTTTTTAATAATAATAATAATAATAATAATAATAATAATAATAATAAAGAAGTAAATCCAAGTTCTTGATGCCTGCTCCGCTGTTCAGTTCTCATTCTTACTGATATCGAACGTTAATTGTTTATTAATGTACATAGAAAAACAAATTACAAAAATAATTTAGTATCTATTTACTTATGAGTTAATACCCAAAATTGTCCTCGACTATAGTGGTTTTTCTCAATTTCGTCCTAAACGACTTTGGTGACCTAATATCGTCCCAGACTTTTGTGTTTCGCTCAATTTAGTCCTCCATTTGTTATTCCGTCAAATTAGTGTTAAATTAAGGGACAGTTCAGTAATGTCAATATTGATCTCTCTTTACTTTCAACTTGTGAAGTGCGAAATTCCTCTTTCTTGTACGAATTACACCCAGATTTACTCCCGGACCTGCAAATCAAATTTTATATTCGCAGTTTTAGGAGTAATTCTGGAGTAATTCGTAAAAAAAAAAAAAAAGGGATTTCGCAGTTCACATGTCTATGAGTAAAGAGATACCAATATTAAAATTACTGAATTGTCTATTTATTTAACACCAAATGGACAGAATAACAAATGAGGGACTAAATTGAGCAAAAACACAAAAATTTGGGACTAAATTGAGCGAAACACAAAAGTCTGGGACGATATTAGGTCACCAAAGTCGTTTAGAATGAAATTGAGAAAAACCACTATAGTCGAGGACGATTTTGGGTATTAACTCATTTACTTATAAATAATTGTCGTGAAACATTTTAAATTTTAATAAATTTATAATGTAATAATTATTTTAAAATATATTAAATAAATATTAATATATTTAATTTCATACTTCAATCATAGTTGCCTAGTTGCCTTCACACAGCTGTACCATTTAATTCTGACTACGTCATAGATGATGAAAGCAGCCTGATGAGAATTTCAAACGTAAGATTTGACGTTAGATGGATAGAGGCTAGGGGTGACTGTCGAAATGATCTGGCTCCAGGCAAGCTCAGACCACGTCAAAGACAAATAAAGATTACAAGTAATTATTTCCAAATTCTAAGTGCTCACACACCCCATAGAGCTGAACATGAACTTTTACTTACTGTGTAGAAGGAATCCTCACTTTGAGAGGCTGCTCCCACACTGCTGCTGTTGGTGAGACTCGATCCTTGATCATTCTTTTCAATTTTTACCTCTATAACCAGTTAAGTTGTCCATGCGGACAAATTACAAGTAATTACCTATACAGTGTCGATCGAACTGGATAGGAGAAGCTGCAGAGCATGGAAGAAATTAAATATGACCAAACTCAGTTACAATAATATACGGAGTATATAAATTAAACATGAAATTTAAAGTTGAGCCTAGCTATTTTTCTCAATTAATTACACTGAAAATCAGAACATTATTATATTCTAATTAGATTAGAGATGCATGGCAAGATACTAATCCATGTTGTGGCGCCGCAGGCAGTAGTTTTGGTTTTATAGTTATGTTTTGCGCGGTTGTTATGTCTGTCATAATCCATTGATTATCTTTAATTTTCCTGTGGAGATTCCCACGTACGTCAAGCCCTATTGTTAAGGTTATTGCTATGTATATATAGTGTAATTAATAAAGTCAATATAAGGGTGCTAATTAATCCGTGCTTTTTTGTTTAAAGGGTTGAACTTTTGTCCCCAAATGCTATGGCCTACAATAAATTATTTTCCTCATATTTGAGGATTTTAAATTCATTTGAAAAACTTTTTTCCGTCATCCAAACAAAGCATAAAACACTTTTTCTCAAATATTAGGAATTCCATTTTCATGGAACTTATTTTCTAGCATGTACTTGGATATAATAAAGGATAAAAATATAATTTTTTTCTATATATAATTTATTTTACTTTTGTTGTAAATTAAATAGGGAATTGTGCCAATCACCATGAAGTATAATGGCATATTGGTTACTACTATTGAATCATGAGTATTTAAAAATATATATAATAGGGAAATGTAGATTTGATTGCAATGTCTCTCTCACCGATTTTATTTTGACTTAGGACAACCATAATAGTGTATTTTTTTCTTGATTTGTGATTGAAAAAAACTGTCTGTGTTGTTTTTGAACAAATAGAAAGAAAACTTATGTTAAAATACAAATAAGCCACTGAACTATTTGGAAAACAACAATTAAACCATTTAACTCAAATAACCCACAAATAAGTCAATGAACTTGGAAAAAGGAGCAAATAAGCAATTGAACTCAAAAAAAAAAAAAAAAAAAAAAAACAATTAACAAGTTAAAATTAATGGGAAGTATGATTTTTGAGATTGAGTGAAGGATAGTGAATGAATGATGATGATGTGAATGTTTGGACGACGACCACTTAAGAAACTTGGAAAAGCCTCGATAGGATAAGATTTGATTTCCAAAAAAGGATAAGATTTGAGAGCAAAACAAAGAAAAAGACAGCCATAATGACAATGACAAATGTAATTTCGGAGAAGATATTGAGTAGACTAGTAGAGAAGAAATAATAGAAGCACGTACTACTCCATCGATCCAATAATGAGAATATAATAATATATAGGTTAGTATATTTTCAGTGTCTAACTTACACTGAAAATCAGAACATACTTACAGATTAGGTAGGGATTGATGGCAAGATACTATGTTGTGGGGGCTGATGGTAGCCATGCCGCCGCCGCCGCAGCGGCGGCAGGCAGTAGTTTTGGCTTAATGATGATGTTTTGCGCGGTTGTTATGTCTGCCATAATCATAATTCCTATGATCATCTTTGCTTGTGGAGACTCTAACAACGTCGATGATGGAAAGACCCAGAGGTCCCAGAACACCACAGCAGGACATGATTCAAGCAGTGCATCCACAATAGGAGGTATCGTCTCAAACTCGGCCCATTCAGCAAGTGTTATGAACGCATTTAGCGGCGGCCGCGGCGGCTTTTAAATATATATGCATGTATGTGTGTATGCGCGCGTCTATGTGGTTTATATATAATTTATTATTATGGTGTACAAGAGTGAGTCCCCAACTCCCCATACGCCATATTAATAAATTAAAGTAAAATCTGTACTCTATGTGATGTTTGGTGTAGTGCAAGTTAAGCTTAATTGTGTATATGTTCGTACCCTCTCACTTCACATTGTGCTTATTTCCCTGTCAGTGTACGTACAAATAAATATTTCTAGTGTTTGCTTAACTATTACTCCGTATAATAAATTATTGGTTATTATATTGTTAACGGTTAGAACTCTCAAAGAGATGATTAATACATTTCTGATTAGCTTGGGTGCTTCAACCTCATTGTGGGGAGAAGCTGCCCATATAGCTAACCACATTCTCAACAGGATGCCTCATAAAGGGTATGAGAAAACTCCGTATGAACTATGAAAATATTATGCTCCAAACCTAAAATACTTCAAAGTGTGGGGATGCTTAGCAAAGGTAGGCCTTCCATCTTTTAATTGATAAGTGCGGCTGATTAGACTTTAATTTAATTCATAGTGAAAATTGAGCACTTCACAAAAATTAGGGGTGGGAATAGGCCAGGCCCCTTGTAGGGGCCTATGTCCAGGCCTAATTAAAGCCTAGTTAGGCCTAGCTCGTTTAGTAAAAAGGCCAGGCTTGAGCCAATTTCAAAGCCTATTAAACTAAACAGGCTAGGCCTATATATACCAGGCTCGGGCTTCAGGCCTACAGGCCTGGCCTATATATAAATATATATTATTTAGAATATAACCCCAAGTATATATAATTACCAAACCCTAACCCTGCACCTCCAAAATTTCATTATAAATTATGACTCAACTATAAACATTGCTGTTAATCCTGCTATGAGTGTTCTTATTGTGTAATTTTTTTTTTATTAATTGTTCTTACAATCATAATATTTAATGAAATGTCACAACTTAATTATGTGAGTAGATTGTTAATTATTTACAATATTATATAGGATAGCAAACAATAATACAATTGAATTTATTTCTAAACAAGTTAACGAGCATGCTGAAGTCGTGACTTGTTTTGTTTTATTTTATATTTATTTGCTATTATGTTTGCATTGTGGTGATGATATACAACTTAATTATGTATTATTTTGTATTAGGTACATTTCTTATATTATTTAAATATACTAAAGTTTTAACATGTAGGCTTTAATAGACTCAAGGTAGGACTTGCTTTGAAACATTTTTAATGACCTAAATATTAAACAGGCTTTTAAGGAGGCTTCAGGCTAGGCCAGGCTAATTGCAGGCTCAGGCTTGAGCCTAACAAGAAGCCTACATACAGGCTCAGGCCTGGGCCTAGGCCTTAGATTTTCGTAACGGGCCCAGGCCTAATTTTCAAAGCTCGGCTCGGCTCGGCCCATTTCCACCCCTAACAAAAATAGATGGACCTAAAAATGTGGGTTAGTTGTAAGTCCGATTTGTCAAACTGCCCGATGCATAGAGCTAGCTACCCCTACTCACCTAGCATTTGTACATGATGAAACTAAAAGGCTTTTTCATTTCTCAACTTCTCTTGTCCTCTCTTAGGGTATCCTCAATAGTGTGGATTTTAATATGATTTTTGAGGAGTTTTTATTAGGTGTGATTAGAAAAGAGAAAATAGGAAAAAGATGTTAAAAAAAAAAAAATGTCAGCAAAATTCAACGTGGGACTAACACTTGCTGCTTTCCTAAGCACATGTGCTACCATGCACAGCTTGCTCCTTTCTTATTTTCTTGTAGGACTCACACAAAGGACATAGAGCTGACCAAATTTTTCTTTCTTGCAGGAGAAAAAAAACCCACAAATTCACCATTTCCATTTGTCAAAAGCTTAGCAAAGGAGATTTTACTATTCCAAAAGTCATGTTGGGGTTGCTCTTATGAGTTTCAAATTAGTCTTTTAAACCTTTTCAAACTACCTAGTAGGTGTGTCAATCGAGTCAATTCGTTCAATTTCGAACTAGTCCTATTGCCAACTATTGAACTTATTTGTTCGGGCTTATCGATTTTTTTAGTTAGATTCAAAATTATTGACCCTAATCCTAAAATCTCATATATGTTGTCGGGTTTATGAATATATAGGGTCAACTAAAACTTTTGATATTTTCAAATTTGTTACAAATATATATTATTAATGGACATTATTAGTATTTATTCTTGTAACAGCTGAAACTGTTTCTGGAATTTATTGTATGGATTATATATATCATGTACCATATATATATATATATATATATATATATATATATATATATTGTACTATTGTACAAGACAAATGAATGAAAAGGATCCTGATCTTCCCTCTGGCCTCTTTGTCTATTTTGATATTCCCTCTCGCCTCTTTGTCTATTTTGATATTCTTACAATACGTTATCAGTACTTTGCTCTACCACCACCTCCCGACCAGCCCCGATTGCACCTTTGGCGCGATATGGTGATGCACTATCCCAGTGTGTTTGTTCGACGCTCAAAGGATGATCGCCCGCCTTCCCTGTCGGCTCCGCACTCGCAGCCGGATTATCGCGATCGGCCTGAGTGCTCGTCGCTACCTCCATCGCGGCGAACGGTTGAGGCGAGGAGTGAGTAACGAGCTTCACCTCCGGCGACATGGTCTGCTTCACCACTCCAGCCCGCTCCGGCGAGAGGCGGCGTCTAGGATTTTCTCACCGAACCGCCTCGACCTCTCTGCCCTGGGATCTATCGGCGATCGGACTTCACAGTCCGGTGAACAGATCTGTCTCCTCTCTGCGCCTCTGATTCTCTTTGCACCCCAGATCGATCGCCGTCAAGAAACACAGAGGCTTGACGCGGTGGAGACACTTCACAAATCATTGCGGTCTTCATCGACGGAGCAGTTCCCGGGGATCCCCCAGTTGATCAAAGATCGGATGGTAGGGATGGAGTTATCTCGTTGCTGCGATCCTTCTCCGATGTTTTGATTAAATA
This sequence comes from Ipomoea nil, assembly GCF_001879475.1. Classification (NCBI taxonomy): domain Eukaryota; kingdom Viridiplantae; phylum Streptophyta; class Magnoliopsida; order Solanales; family Convolvulaceae; genus Ipomoea; species Ipomoea nil. The sequence continues at coordinate 3,301,958 of NW_017618707.1, read as the reverse complement.
AGGATGATTTTGTTTATATGGTGAACCAGACAATAAGAATGCATGAGAATAACTAAGCCTATAGCACTAGGATGTTCTCTCGGGAATAGGAATTACGGAGTATATATTCCCTGCATAGCAAGAATATAATAGGAATTAATTAAGATATCCATATGCATGCATGTGTGTCTCTTTGATAATTGTTCACTCATAATCAACTTTTGAGTTCAGCGTCCAATTATGAGTGCGATCTACGGGTTTTTTTTTAAAAAAAAAATAATAAAAAAAAAAAAAAAATTGCAAGGTATGGAACTACAGGAGTAGACGAGCGTTTTCTCTGTTTTTTTTTTTCTAGTATGATTTTATGTTCAGCAGAGAGTGTCTGTTTTCATTTTATATGAGGCTCAGATCATATAAGTATCTCTGAGTATTATCATTTATTATTGGTTAGCTATCCACCATGTGTTTTAATGATAATAACAAGAAAATGGGCAGATCACATATGGAGTATATAAAGAATGAAGAAAGAATATAATTGGGTGGATAAAATTTTGTGGTTCTATCCAAATGGGCTGCTCACACTGAGTCCATTACTCACTATGATTTTAGCCTTCGGTCTATAAGGCTTCTAACCCTACCTTTGTTTATTTAGTTAATATGATGGGTTTGATGCCAAAGGTTTTTTTGAAGAACTATATAATAGGACCTGTGCTCTGTGCATGTGCTTTTGTTATTGACGGTGGATTTGAGTCACCTTGTAATAGCATATGGTGTGACCACACTGCCAGTACTTGCTTTGTTTAGTGACAGTGCTATTGTTCCTGGTTAATGTGAATACCACTGCTAATGAATCACTTAGTGTTGGTAATGGGGACTAGGGTCACACCTACTTGCGTGACTAATAATGGTACATGTCAAGCTGTCAGTTCGGCCATAGCGCCTCGTGACTCTTATGCCACAATTAATACTTTTAATAATTTAAATACTTTGGTCTTGCCCCATGTTCCAATTCGTGGCAGTGTATGTTCTTTCAATGAACCTGTTAGTGGTTGGCATGTTGTGTTGCTAGGTGTTGGCCCTAGTGTTAATGCTCTTAATGTTTATAAGATTTTTCTTAAATCTTAATGTAATTTTTGCCTAGAAATGAAGCACTTATTATATGACTGTCCTTGAAGGATTGTCTTGATCAACAAGTGATTATAGCCAAAATTCTAAACATAGCATTGCCCAGAAGGCAACAAGTCATAGCACAAATTAAAAATAACAGCACTAGGGCAATTTCCCCAATGTAAAATTGGCTTTGTATTGTTTTAAAAGTTAATTGATGGTGCTAATTTGCTATAGAAATTATATCACATGAATCTTGGGCATTAGAATAAATCTTAAATCAGAGTATTTAAACAAAATGATAGTGTTTAATTTTTTTAATAGAGTTTTACCCCGAAGGCAAATCAAGAGCACTAATTTTTCAGTCACCCGTTATCTTGCCTCAAGCCCTCGATTATAGATATTTGATCTAAAAGGATCTATAGACCTTAAGTGAATCCCTCAAGGATATTTGGTGTATGCATGTCTCATTGTCAATGGTCGTATTGTACTCCAGTAGTAGTACATGACAAAATTATGCTAAGTGTTTGGTCATTGGGCTATTTTTTTTAATAAGGTCTGATCTGGAAGACCTCAAATGTGATTGATCTTTAAGGTGCCTAATGGCTCATGAATGAAGTTTGCATTTTCTATTTCTAATGCTATGCTACTCTCCAAAAGTCAAAATTGAATCACATCATGCTCGTTTGCCTGAAGCAAACAAATTATGAATAATTTTTTTTCACATAGTAAATCACTGCCTGAAAATTCTGACCGGCGCAGTTTGAAAATTAAATTCGTGAAAAATACTTCTTGAACTCCTTTTGGCATGGAATTTTTTTTAGAGAACCTAGACTTGTGGTATTTGATGTCTGTAAAAAGATTTTGTTAAAAATATGCTTTGGTGATTCCAGAAAAATTAAAGTTTTGGCAGTGTGCTGTCAATTATTTTTCTGCCTGGAGCAATATTGGAAAAAATTTTGGGAAAAATACTTTTAGACCTTGGATTGACATGAAAATTTTCGTGTACGTTCTATACTTGATGAACTACATATATATAAAATTTTGTGCCAAAATGTGTTACCATTTTTCCCCAAGAAAATTCTGAAATCCAGGTCACAATTCTGAAAATTTTTGCCGTTTTCAGCTTGTATATCTTGCTATTTTGTGATGTTTTTATGCTTGTATGAAACTATGAGATAAAATGAGAGCTTTCTTGGAAAAATACTGTTTTTGACTCCCCAAAATAGGAATGAATGGGCCCGGCAGCAAACATGTGCTCATTATTCTTCAGCGAACGGTACTTCTCTCATTTTTCTAATTTATGAATTAATAAGAATATCTCTTGTCATGTCATGCCTTGTGTGTATCAAATATGATACTCTTTATTTAATGGATGTGCATGACTAAATTGATTTTTGGTGTCCAAGACATAAGGGACAAATATATCACATATTGCATGTGCTTCTCTTTAATTGACATCATTTAGCATATAATCTCTTGATTATGTTCATATAAGAGATTTTGTTATTTCTCTTGTTGGCAATTTATGATTTGCTATAGGCCATAGTTATTGAGATTCATCAGCCAACTTATAAGTGGGAAAATAGCATGAATTCTCAATATGGTTAGGTTGCACCGGTCGTTGCTAAACCTTAGCATGCATGTGATAACAATGAAAGGCTATGACATGTTTACAGTGCTAGTCTCTGCTATAGAAACTCTTTGACATGAGATTTGGGCATATGATATTTAAGTTTATAGCCCTCATTTTTCTATATTTATTTGCCCATAAGGTATATTAAGGACTTTAATTCTATGAGTCACCCTTTAGGATGAACCTTGACGATAAATTCTTGACCAAAAATGGTCCACCTATCCCATCAATCCCTGAAGGATTGCTATGACGTTACTACGAGTCAAGTTCTTTTTACCCAAGTCTAACTCAATGCATATCACAAATCAATCCCTCAAGGATTGTTATACCCCCTTTTTCACCTAGTACGTGGTTTCAGAAGTAACATTATTTTCCTATCTGCGTTATTTTATTTGCGCAGTCTATTTTATATCATCATCACCACAACGTACCTCTAAAAGGGCTATCAAAGAAACCTCCGTCTATTGATTAAATACCGAAAGCCCATGATAGGGGATCAATGCATATAATTGGGTACGTTGACTGCATTCCTAATGAAGATTGTTTCTCGGCATTAGGGGGAGATAATATACTACTCCGTAGCTTTTTGGAATGCCAAGAAATTTCATAAGAATAAAAACAACTTCATTATTTAATTCCATGTACTAGTTAGATTGAACTGGAAGTTCAAAAGATAATCTATTTGCGATTTTAGCAAATAATATGCCAAATACATCTATTGATCATAATGATCATAAAAGAAGTGACTAGGTCCTATATCCTTGGACCAAACATATCTATCGATACTCCTTGACACTAGAAGTGTAGGAGATCTATCGGTGAAAGAGATATGGATCAAATACTAGATCTAGTAAAGAAATATTCTCACTCTTGAAATAGCATTGAACAATTATGTCATGCAGATGTTCGTCCAGATGACGAAAAACCCTAGTAAAATTTATAGGTGCACCAAACAAACGTAATACTAGGGATGCGGAACGACCATATCAAAATATCTTTGGGAAATGTCTAGAATCTGGTTATTTTTAAAAAATTGCCATTAACTTTTACAAATATGGAGACATTTATAAAAATGTTATAGTTGTCGACAACACAATTGCCATTACAAATTGCTTGTTATATAATAATATGGATCCAGAATTAGGCACCGGAAGTGTTATAACTATTTAACGTATAAAGGAGCAATTAAGGCATAGCTCGACTCGCTAAAATGAATAAATTCTCTTTATAACAATACACCGTTAAGCGTTAACCCTGAAGGTTACAAATGAGTGTGTACATGAAAGGGAAGTAAAAATAACAAGGTGATATGAAGCGAGTTTGTAGCCTATGGGTCCATGCAGAGATCCTTAATTGATTTTAATCAAATATACTCTCCCACAGTAAATGGTATTAAGTTCCGTTACATAATACAATTGGCAGAATAATAAATTTAGATATGCAGTTAAATTTATTTTGAGAAATCCTGGATGGATTCATAATTCTCGAAATGAAGATTTATTTAAATATTATTATGTGTCATTATTTACTCTTTAAAGGGTTGCAAATGGAGTTAATATCCTCATTGAAGGAATAATATGTACCATTGTGTGCTCGATAAAGGGTTGATAATGAACTTATTTATTATTTATTATTTATTATCTCAGTCAAGATTGATGGTATAAACATCAATGAAATATATAAAGAGTTTGATAATGTCAGTTCATGTTTAAAGACTGAGACTTTTGAAATAAAAAGCTTATGAAAGCTATAAGTATTATCTCGACTTGAAGATCGAGTTTTTCTTTGAAGATTTTTTTTATATACACCAGTCAGCCTACATCTAAAAATGCTTTTTCACATGTCTATATGCATATAAGTGTCATGTTTTTATCAAACTAATGGTTGCCTAATAATCTCTTGAAGCAGATAAGGAACCTTTTTGGACTCGAAGTCCCTTACTTCATTATCGCTGGAGCACCATTATAGAACCAGAAGTTCTATAATCGCAACATATTTGCAATGAAATTGCTAGCAAAATTTAGTGCTCCTCCTACATATGAAGTACTTGAATAATGATTAACATATCCTCCGGTATCTTCGAGATACAAAGACATGACATTTATGTAAGAAACCATGATAGGGTTTTAATAGGCTACTTGGGTACTGGCTGTTTTGTTTGATCCCCGCAATGCCAAGTCCAAACTGGTTATACAATGAATTTCCCTAAATGTTCAAAATGAGGACAATAACACTTGTGTTGCACAAATGTTATATGAGCTCTAGAAGAGCCATAAGATTATTGTACACTACTCTAGTGACAATCCAGAAGATTTGTCCAATCCATCTCTTCAAATTTTGAAATATATGTAAAAACTTGAAGATTGTTATCTTCAGGGGGGGGGGGGGGGTGGACGGGAAGTACATTTACTCGAATCAATCCGGAAGATTGAACGTAAAATCCTGAAGATTAAGTCATAAAAGACTCACAGTTGCGCACTATTTGCAATACAACGGGAAGTACATTTACTTGAATCAATCCGGAAGATTGAACGTAAAATCTGAAGATTAAGTCATAAAAGACTAACAGTTGCGCACTATTTGCAACACATAAATACATAAATATCATGTACTCTTTTCCTCACTAGTTTTCTCCCATTGGGTTTTCTAGTGTGGTTTTTAACGAGGCATGAGTATGATATAGTAATGACAATGGGGAAAAGTTGCAAAATAATTGCTTAAATGGACAAACCCCAAAATCCTGAAGATTATGCAGTTTGCGCCCTGAAGGCTTATGGTTGTACTCTTTTTCCCTTAACTAAGTTTTTCCCACGGGGTTTTCTTAAGTTAAGGTTTTTAATGAGGCGACCAATACAATATATGTTTTTACATATATCATGTACTCTTTTCTTTAACTAGGTTTTTTCCCACGTGGTTTTCCTAGTGAAGTTTTTAATGAGGCATGAATGTATGCTATCCATATACCTTGTACTCTTTTCTTGTTTAGGTTTTTCCCACGGAATTTTCCTAGCAAGTTTTTTACGAGACAAGATCGTGGTCAAATAATGTCCAAGGGGGAGTGTTATAAATAATATACATATTGTGGACATTATTATCCATGTTGTAACAGCCATATTGTAACTGATGTACTTATTCCTATTTAGTACATATTTATGCTTACCTTGTGTGTGTGTGTGTATATATATATATATATATATATATATATATATTGTCATAAGAATGGCTGAGTATGAATAAGAAATCTGCATTCACTCTCCATTCTCTGGTCTTCCTTCTTCTCCGATTCTTACTTGTCTTTTCTTACTTTAACAGTTTGGTTAATTTTGTGAATTTATGTTGTAGGCTTGTAGATATGTGATGAATTTTGCATTTAATTTAATAAAATAGTGTAAAGGTTAACAATTGTAATTATGTTTTGTTGTAACTTGCATTGTAAGGAATGTAATAGAGTCAATAGACTCAAAAAAAAAAAAAAAAAAAAAAAAAAAAAAAAAAAAAAAAAACTTGCAAGGAATGTAGTTTTGGCAATCAATGAATAACCTTTTGAATATGCTTGATGGTTTTAATTGTTCAAAGTAATAAGTAATTTAGTTTTTTTTTTTTTTTGAATGCCTACTGACCCTATTAGAGATAATAAATCATGACCTTCCACATGGAAAATTTACATACAATCTAAGCACAAGATGCTTGACAAGTAATTTAGTATCTATTCACTTATAACCGATTATCGTGAAATATTCAAAATTTTAGTAAATTTATGTTTGAATAATTATTTTGAAATACATTAAATAAATATTAATGTATTTAATTTCATACTTCAACCATAATTGGCCCTGTACCATTTAATTCTGACTCCTGTCCCAATGGTGAAAGCAGCCCGAGCGAAAATTTCAACCTAAGATTTGACGTTAGGTTAGATAGATAGAGGATAGGACCATAAGGTGACTGTCGAAATTAAATGATCTGGCTCCAGCCAATTGGCAAATTATGTTGTGGAATAGTGTCCACCTTACATGGTAGATATAATTTTAAAACTATTCATAATTATGAATATATAGTTCAAAAATTATAAACATATAATTCTATAATTATGAACATAGAGTTGTGAATATAATTATGAACATATAGTTCTGTAATTATGAATACAGAGATTTAATAATTGTGAATATAAAGTTTAAAAATTATGAATATATAACTTTATAATTATGAACATATAGTTCAGTAATTATGAACATAGAGTTTTGTAATTGTGACTATAGAGTTCAATAATTATAATATGAAGTTCAAAAATTATGAATATATAGCTTTATAATTATAAACATATAATTTAGTAATTATAAACATAAAACCGTGTCCACCTTACAAGATGGATACGATTCCACACCGTAACGATTGGTGCTAATCGGTGCTTTTTTGTCAAAGGGTTGAACTTTTGTCCCCAAATGCTATGGCCTACAATGAATTATTTCCCCCCTATTTCAAGAATTCAAATTCATTTAAAAAACTTTTTTTTCCATCATCCAAACAAAAAATAAAACCCTTTTTCTCAAATATTAGGAATTCCATTTCCATGGAATTTATTTTTCTAGCATATACTAATTGTATATAATGAATTGAAGGATTAAAAATATAATTTTCTCTATATATTATTTATTTTACTTTTGTTGCAAATTAAATATTAGGAAATTACGTCAATCATGAAGTGTGATTGCATCTCGATTACTATTGGATCATGAGTATTTAAAAATATATATATTAGGGAAATGTGAATCTGATTGCAATGACAATTGACAAATGTAATTTCGAGGAAGATATTGAGTAGACTAGTAGAGAAGAAATAGTAGAACCACGTACTACTCCATCGATCCAATAATGAGTATATATATATATATATATATATATATATATTCAATCTCTAACTCACACTGAAAATCAGAACATACGTACAGATTAGGTAGGGATCGATGGCAAGATACTATTTTGTGGCGGATGATGGTAGTGGTTTTGGTTTAATGATGATGTTTTGCGCGGTTGTTGTGTCTGCCATAATCATAATTCTTATGCTTATCTTTGCTTGTGGAGACTCTAACAACGTCGACGAGGATGTTAGGACCCAGTGGTCTCCGAACATCATAGCACCATATTCAGGCGGTGCAGCCGCAAATGGTATCATCTCAGCCGCGGCCGCGGCTAATGCGGCGGCCGCGGTTGATGCGGCCACGGGTTTCCTCTCAGCCATGGCCACGGCAAATTTGATCGCATCAGCAACTGCTATGGGCGGTGGAGGCGGCGGCGGCGGCTGTTAAATATGTATGTATGTGTGTAAGTGTATATGCGTCTATATATGTGGTTTATATATTGTTAAAAATAAATATACTAATACAGGATCATACTAAACTCCAATTATTAGTTCTTGTATTGAGTGATCCGGATTGCTGTAAGAGTTTTGTCTCTTAGTTCTACTCAATTTTTTTTAGATGGTGTAGGAAATATGTAATGTGAGTGAAAGGATTTGTGATTTTATTGGTTATGATATTGTTAATTGTTAGTGCATTAATTATTTTATCAATTGATGAGGTTATACAAGATCAGAGCTTTATCAATTTTATTTATGCATGGTAATAAAAATATTATTTTCACTAATTACTAGTTTGCAACATGTTTAGTTACGGGAGAACCAATTTTAATTTCTAGAAAAATAGATATCAATTAAAAATCAAAATTCTCTTTTCATATTTTCATAACTAACTATTTTTCAAATATTTTCAAACTTTTAAAGGGAAAATATCGGATTTTACCATGAATTGTGGGCTAATAGTTAATATCTAATTTATTTTTGTATGTACATTATCTCCTTTCATCAATTGTTTCAAAGGTAGTGATTTCCCCTCATCTCCGTTATTGCCTCCATTTGAACAATTAAATGCAAGATCAAAATATAAATTTCAAATAGAAATAAAAGGGCAAGCTTGTAATATAAGGAGGTGTTTGGTATTGGAAAAAATACCATAAAATGACATTTTAAGCGGTTATTTTGTGGTACAAATATTAGTGAGGTCCACTTCCGATTTGGGTCGGGTCGAGGTGGATTCGGGTTCTTCGTTGTGAGACGAAGAGATTGATATATTATACGCTCAAAACGGATAATAGGTGAATGAGAAATTGATTCTCAAAATAGACTCATTTGAGTTGCAAAAATGAAGGCGGGAGACTTTAAAGTAACATTCGTCTCACATTGGTTTGGAAAGTTGGTTTGCACCACTATTTAATTATTTATACAAGAACCTTTTTAAGGCTTATTGAATTATATAGTATAGAGACGCTCTCTCACGCGTATGATGGGTGCAAATCAAATTCCAAAAAAAAAAAGGAGTCTGAAAAGGCTTGACTCATGTATGCCGGCGGCACTTGCGGGCATAAGTTATGCCAAATGTTCGTACCATTTTTCCAAACACAACCACTCGGTTCGGCCAACCAAAATCATTGGCGAGCCGTTGGGTCGTTGGCTCTGGCAGAATCGTTAACCTCTTGGTACCTCTCATCTCGTAAGTACCACTCGGGTAACAACCGTGCAGAGTTTTAATTAATCAGTTTAGGAATTAATTCTCACATTAATGGTCAGCTGTTACAGGAATTACAAGACTGATTTACTATCAGTGTTAATGCCATGTTAAATGATATTAATCCTATAACTCCTATATAAGTTGTAGTAGATCAGGTGAATTGTAACAACTGAAAATCCTAAGTTTTTCCCTCTCGAACACATGCTCTTCTTCTTTCTTGTCATCTATGTTCTTCACATGCTCTTGTTCACTGGGTTCTAAGTTTTTTGAGTGCTCAAAACTTAGAACCGTAGTATATTTTATCCTATGAAACGTAAGCCACAACCCTTCTAGAACCTCTGGGAGGCGACAAATAAGGTTTTAAGAAAAAAAATGCTTCGCTCGACTCGTACCAACCACCTACTTGCAATATCCTTTCGTCCCTGTGATTGTAAGTTCGACTTGGATCATTCTTTTCTTATCAAGTGGGGTTATGTTTTAAACAAATAAATCCCCCATATATATATATATATATATATATATATATATATATATATATATATATATATATAGTGGTAGAAGTGTTAAATAGGCCAATCTACTATTGCGAAGTGCTCAATTCCCACCACGAACTAAATTAAAGTCTAATCAGCTACACTTACCACTTACCAGCTAAATTTATTCTATTGACTTTTTTTTTACAGGTTGCTAACCGGTTGCCTATTCAATTATTTAAAAAAATAAAAAATAAAAAATAAAAATAAAATAAAATAAAATATAAAAGGAATTTCAGCCACCGACTGTCCGGCGAGGACAGGCAGTAGCTGCGTATTTCAGAGACAATCGTGACTGTTTGACAACCACGGCTGTCTGTGAAATACGCCCAACAGCCCAGCAGCGCAAACAGCTTCATGAATAAAATCCCAGCCTAATTCACGCATTTCAGCATTCTCCATAACCAATAGCCCCTTCTTATTTTGCCAGAGAGCTCAGCCAACATATAAGCCAAAATCCTCAAGATTTCAAGAATAATTCTGCCCAGCATGTGGTAGAATTAATCCCATCAGCAAGCTCATTAGCAAATCTCCATTGGACCACCAAGCTAGGTGGACCACCTTCATCAAGCCACCATCACGGATATCATTCATGGACCCTTCTGCAGCAAAACACCAGATCATCATACAAAGTGAGCAAACAATTACAACTTGCATCTAAAAGGCTAATCTAAACAAGTGACATGCAACTACAAAACCCCAGTGGCCTGCATGCTATAGAGACCCAATTCTGAATTTCCCAGGCAGAGCATGTCCCAAAGGATGATACAACCCTTACCATTCCAAATCCAACCAAACAATGAAATTTATATTCCCGATACTTTCTTTTCCATCAACCAAATAATGGAATTTATTTTTTTAGAATTTATTTTTCATAGAATTTCAATTCTATTTCCATTCAAATATTTTCCAGCGAATCAAACAGATCGTAAGAAGCCTCGGCCCAATTGGGGCTATTACAAGGCTTAGACAATCTTGATACAATGTTTGAGAAAGACGACTACATAAAAAGATGTGAATCCATATGATGATGCATGTAGAAGAAAAGGACCCTTATTTATAGTGTCATGGAATTTGAACTTGGTGCAAACTAGTGATCCTAAGGCTCTTAAATACCACATCCACACGCATATCCCAATTACAAGTAAGGGTGTGCACTCGGTTAATTGAATCGAATTAGCAAAAAATTTTAAAACTTTTAAGGTTAATAGAATTCAACTTTTTATATACACATATATATGCTTTTGGTCCCTCAGTTCACCATAGTGGAGAATGCTTGTCTCCAAAAAAAAAAATGCAGGTTGAAGTAAACTAGTGGGTTGGTTTCTGAGTTGAGCATATACATATATATATATATACATATATATATATATATATATATATATATATATATATATATATATACACACACATATATATGCTAATACTGTAAAGATACAAAATGTATGAATATATATACATATGTGCTTTGAAAGGTGAATATATTTAGAGAATGGCCCTCTGATCAGATGAACTTAGTCTCAATTCATCTACTTCATGTTATAAACACTTGCATGTACTGATTTTTCATTATATTTTGATAGATCGCAGCCACAGCCGCATCGGCACTTTTGATCATTTGATGTTAGTTTATTGTATCAGTTGGTTTGAATAGATGATTGCACAATTGCTTATACAAGTGTGCCTCATACAATTCAACTTCTTTTATAAATAGCATTTTATTCAAAGAGAGTAGTTTGATAATTTTGAAAACCATTTTAGAATCTAAAGAGAGTAGTTTGATAATTTTGAAAATCATTTTGGAAGCTAAAAAGAGTAGTTTGACAAATTTGAAAATCATTTTTGAAGCTAAAGAGAGTACTTTGATAATTTTGAAAATTATTAAGGAAGCTAAAGAGAATACTTTGAAATTTTTGAAAGTCAATTTGGAAGCTATAGAGAGTCCTTTGATAATTTTGAAAATTATTTAGGAAGTTAAAGAGAGTAATTTGAAATTTTTGAAAGTCATTTTAGAAGCTAAAGAGAGTGCTTTGATAATTTTGAAAATCAATTTGGAAGCTTAAAGATAGTACTTTGATAATTTTGAAAAACAATTTGGAAGTTAAAGAGAGTCCTTTGATAATTTTGAAAATCATTTAGGAAGCTAAAGAGAGTACTTTGATAATTTTAAAAATCATTTTGGAAGTTAAAGAGAGTAGTTTGATAATTTTGAAAATCATTTTGGAAGTTAAAGAGAGTACTTTGATAATTTTGAAAAACAATTTGGAAGTTAAAGATAGTCCTTTGATAATTTTGAAAATCATTTAAAAAGCTAAAGAGAGTTCTTTGATATTTTTGAAAATCATTTTGAAAGTCAAAGAGAATAGTAGTTTGATAATTTTAGAAATCATTTTAGGAGTAAAAGAGAGTAGTTTGATAATTTTGAAAATCAATTTGGAAGCTAAAGAGAGTCCTTTGATAATTTTGAAAATCATTTAAGAAGCTAAAGGGAGTACTTTGATAATTTTAAAAATCATTTTGGAAGTTAAAGAGAGTATATTTTGATAATTTTGAAAGCTTAAGGGAGTACTTTGAAATTTTGAAAATCATTTTAGGAAGCTAAAGAGAGTATTTTGATAATAAAATCATTTTAGGAGCAAAAGGGAGTACTTTGAAATTTTGAAAATCGTTTTTTGAGCTAAAAAATTATTTTATAAACTAAAGAGAATACTAATAACTAGCAAACCTCCTATTTGACATTGATCTAGCCCTATACAGTAAACACAACCTTATATAGAAATTACTAGAGCAATCAAACATAGAATCTTGCGCTATACAGTAAACACATCTAACATTTAGAGAAGCATTAATCAAAGAGTATAAATGATAGAAGATGTTTACCTCAGCTTCCTTGTACCCAAATTTGTAAATGTTTTCTGCATACTCCACAACTGCAACTGCCAACTTCAATCTTCTCCTTTGGTAATTTAATGTTCAGTGCACAAGCAGCCTATGCAAAAACAATAAAAGTGCAATTATTCAATCAACAGAAACAAAAGACTTCCATTCATTAAGAGAGATGAGATCATATGCATTAAGAAAAACAAAAGCGGTAACTTTCCCATGTTTATCAACCCAAAAGGTCTACGGATAAGCAGAGCTAATAAAGAATGCATACTATGAAAATCTTAATATGACTATAATTATTTATTATGGTCCCTGCAAACAAACTAATAATTATTGAATTATTTTTCTAGGAGACAATCTGTCATAGAAAGATCACCATTCACTTAATAAACTATTACAGCAAATGCTCTTTTCACCAAAATATCACACTGTGGGGTGCAGGTTGCAATCCATGATTTAAAAATAAAAATAAAAATAAAAATAAAAAAAATCACCAGGAAAGAAAATATCAATTCAAAACTAATCTCCTCAGCTATTAGCATTGCAAGAGAGAACAAACAATTATCACCAAAAACTATTGGAAAATTTGCCAATATTATCAGGAACCAGAAAAATGATTCATCCAGCAGTTAAGTGCCTCTTAAATGAAGATAGTTGAAAACTTGAAACAGAAAAGCGAATGAATCATCAAGCAGCAGGACTTAAATAAGCATGGTTACACGAAATAATCTTATCCATAACGGTTTATTTTTGCTCCTATAAAAGACTGATTCTCACCTCAAACTCAAAACAAAAATTACAATCCCACATATAGTTTGATCATGGTTATATTTTCATCTCACAATATTGAATATTCTATATTTGGAGTTGGAGGTTAAAATTGGTTAACATGAATTTACACAGCCAAAATCAACAGCACAATAAGTAAAAGTAAAGCTTTAAAAAACATGATTATTTATTGGAAAAAGAATTAGACACCTGACTGATGCCATAACTTCTCATGTATCATGGTATTGCGCAGTTACGATAGGTTGCTTCTTTGAAGGAAGCTTTTTTGCTCCCAATTTTGGATCCATTGAGTTTTGGCCAATCAAGGCAGGATTCCTAATAGGAGGCTGGGAACTCTTAGCTTGCTGCCTTTCTGCGGAGGCTGTTCTTTTCCTTCACCTCTTCTTTAGTGTCAGGGATGATTACAATCACAGTTTCAGGCTTGATTGGCTTCACAGTAGCTCTCTTCTGAGAAGGAGGCTTTCTAGGCACCTCCATTTGCAGCAGCAACTCCATCCACATTCACAGCACCAATACATTTCTGCAGCAAATCAATTACTCCAAATCAAATAAATTACTCCAAAATATCTGACTTTTTAACAAAGAATATTTCTGTTCTGATCTATAAATTACTCCAAATCAAATAAATTTACAGACTAATTGACTTTTAACACTCCTTGTTTTCATACATCAAATCAGAAAAATTGAAAGAAACGCATTCCATTAGGTAACAAACACCCAAAAAAAAGGGGTTTTAACACAAAATGTTTCTGATCTATAAGGACAAGAGTCTCTTATGAATTTTATCTTAATTACTCCAAATCAAATAAATTTACATAAAAGTTGACTTCTAACAATCTTAGTTTTCATACATCAACTCAGAAACACATTACTAACTCATGAAAATAAAGATTGAAAAAAACCAATCAAGAGACCAGTATGAAATAAATCAAACAGTTCATGAACAGTCAAGAACACAACTCCCAGCCCTGGATTAGGTGAAACGAGTCCAAAAATGGGAAAATCAAGAAGCCCAAATAACCTTTATCAACCCATCAATCGAGCGATATTAAAGAATCATAGTAGTAATAAAATCTTCGAAATCAGATATATGATTACCTCCTCTATTTTGCTGTTGAACCACGGGTATTGAAGCCATTCTTTCAGATATGCCTCGGAAAATCAAATCGTCTTCTTTCTGGGTATCTCGCAGTCCTTCCTCCTCCTCCTATTCCAACTCTCTCTGAGATCTTTCTCTATATCTATAAACAAAGGAACAAGCCCGATTAGAAAAGTTGAGATGGCGCCCCCTTTAAAGCTGTGGAATAGGCGCTTCAACGGTCTTATGTTTTTGAAATCACAGCCATCTAATGTAGCCCTACAACGGTCTTACTCCAATCCTTCTTTTGAAGACAATTTTGTTCTAAGAGAGAGGCGGTGATAATATGAGAAGAGTGAGGAACAAGAAAAAGAGAGATCGGCGGTTGCGAGTGCCGAAGAGATACCACGGCGCCGACTTAAGGGAGAGGGTTTAACTAATCTTCTTTTTTTTTTTTTTTTTTTTATTCTTCATTACCAATTTTTAAAAGATAAAAAGGTAAAAAATTTGTGGGAAATTGTTTTCCAATCTTTGTCTATGAAATAAGTTAGTTAAGATTAAAATGTAATATTTATATGGTAAAATGTTATAGTAATTAGGAATAAAATGTTTATTATTTATATAGAAAAGTGTAATATGTTTACATTTTGATTTAAAAGTATTATATTAGTTTAATATAATATAAATTTATTTTTTTTAAAAAAAAAAAAAAAGAAATTTTGAACCCTTTATTTGTTTAACTATTTTAATTTTATAATTTCACTTTTAATTGCCCTATAACTTTACTAATGTATTTAACTTTTAAAATTTTATTAGGAAGATGAGTAGCGTTGGATTTATGATTTGAATTACCTTTAGACTGGAATATGAATTTTGGATATTATGTACTCTTGAATATCTTTGTATTTTCGTAAAGTGACAAAGTGTATACTATAAAGTGTAAATTCCATTTGTGATTTTAATTTTGTAATTTGTTTGCCTTTTAAGTTGTAATAACATATTAAATTGGAATTTTGTGAACATCCTGAAATTTCATTTCAAATATATTACTTTTTGATTTTTTACTCCAGATGGCAGGTTCGATGCCGCCTATAGCGGACACCTCCTGGATTGCCTTTCACCTCTCGTGGCGGAATCTATGACATGCAAGAAAATCTTGTCGTGACTTAAGGACAAGAGTACAAAGGGTTTAACTCCTCACGGATTGCTCCAATCTTCGAACGTTCTTAATAGTGAATAACACCACTTTGCGTTTGCATCTTGGTTTCATCGTCAATGAATGTCGGATCACTATGTCTACGTTTGCTCAGTGCTTAGTTAATTTTGTTCCTAAATCAACTAATTTAATTGCTCATTAGTTAGCTTCTTCTGCTTTTGCTCAAACTAGTTCGTTGTACTGAGATTCTATCCACCTGACTCTATTTTAAACTTTCTTTAATATATCATTCATCCTTATGGTTGCTTTCAAAAAAACATATGTACGTACTCAGATATAATAAAGGACCAAATTTTATATATATATATATATATATATATATATATATATATATATATATTCCGTATATATTAATTATTTTAGTTTTGTTGCAAATTAAATATTAGCTAGGGAAATGCATGCGGACTGAAAAATTGGTTTTTGATTTAGATAAGAGGAAATGGAATGAAGAGTGGATAAGATTTGAGATTTGGTCCAAGCAAAACAAATTTAAGAAAAAGGCAAATTAAAGCAATGCGGCGTAACCCATAATGACAATGACAAATGTAATTTCCGGGAAGCTATTGAGCAATAGTTATGCTGTGCAACCGAATGTACCATGCGCATGGTGCATACGGTTCAAAACGACGTCGTTTTGATTAAAAACGCGCGTCCCACTTTAAAAAAAAAAATCAGGTTCGACTCTCAGCAATAGCATTATTGTGGATATATAGTTATGAAATTGTGGTTATATAGTTATGAATTTATGGATATTTAGTTCAATCATATATTGTGGATATTTAGTTCATTCATTGTGGATTTTTACTTCATTCATTCATTCATTGTGGATTTTTACTTCATTCATTCACTGTGGATATATAGTTATGAAATTGTGGATATATAGTTATGAAATTGTGGTTATATAGTTATGAATTTATGGATATTTAGTTCATTCATTGTGGATATTTAGTTCAATCATATATTGTGGATATTTAGTTCATTCATTGTGGATTTTTACTTCATTCATTCATTCATTGTGGATTTTTACTTCATTCATTCACTGTGGATATATAGTTATGAAATTGTGGATATATAGTTATGAAATTGTGGTTATATAGTTATAATTTTCTGGATATATAAAAATGCTATTGCCGGGAATCGAACCTGATTTCTTCTTTAAGTGGGACGCGCGTTTTTTTAACCAAAACGGCGCCGTTTTGCAACCGTATACACCTTGCAAGGTGCATTCGGTTGCACAGCATAATTTGCGGCTATTGAGTACATAAGACTGATAAGAGTCCTTAGGTGTTGTTTTGCGTTAGACCACGTGTGAGTAGTCTAAATTAGTGCTGTCAATACGGGCTGGCGGGGCGGGGCGGGTCAAAGTTCGGCGGGCCGCGGGCCTAAACGGGGCGGGCTAAAAAGCCCGCTCCTAAACGGGTCTGGGTTTGATAGGCTCGGACCGCCCCGCCAATGGCCCGCGGGCTA
Organism: Ipomoea nil; assembly: GCF_001879475.1. Lineage (NCBI taxonomy): Eukaryota > Viridiplantae > Streptophyta > Magnoliopsida > Solanales > Convolvulaceae > Ipomoea > Ipomoea nil. The sequence goes on along the minus strand of NW_017618707.1, from coordinate 3,284,704 downwards.
GGCGGGCCCCCGCCGAAACCCCTTTTTTAAAAAAAAAAATTGTTCATCAAACATCTAACTAATTAAAATAAATTGATACATAAGTCATAACTCACATAAAACATAATAATCAAATATTAAATATTACATAAAGTTCAAAGTTCATAGTTTATCAAACATCAAACTAGTCACAACTACAAAGTCCAAAAATATTACACATAAAAATAATTTTAAAGTGCATATTTTATATAAAATAAAATAAAATAATGGCGGACAACCCGCGGGCCCGCACGGGGCGGGCCGCGGGCCTAAGCGGGGCGGGCCAAGAAAACCCGCTCCTAAACGGTCATCTATTTTCAAAATCGACGGACTAAGCCCATTTTGACGGCTCTAGTCCAAATTGTAGGAGTCACATTTAAGCTCGTATCATACTCAGACTAATCTCTATTAATTCGCACTAAGTCCACTCAATTAAGGAATAAAGTGCTGGCCATATTGATTTTCTATACAAGAAGGGATTCAAACTCTCAACCTCTTTTAAAGGATAGGAGTACACGGTCACTCACGTCAACCAAGCTGGTATGTAAGCCTTGTTTTAAATTAAAGCATTGCTCCTTTCAAAAAAAAAAATAAAAAGAATTAAAGCATTGCTGGTTTTGCTTCGTTTAATTTGTTGCTGGTTTTCATTCATTTGAATGACCACATGATGTGCTAATGCTAAATGATTTGGCACTATTAGGCGTTTACATGTGCTGAGATTATTAAATGTTACTGTAAATGGTACGTACATACTACACTTTAATTTTCACATGCAGCACAGTCAGCAAATTTTGTTTTAGGCCAAAAGCTGCTTTACAAAAGCACGCACTAGTGCTTCAATGTATAATAAAACTTGCTAATATAAGCTTGAAAATTGAAATACTTAATTGCTTCCCCTATTATCTCCTTAAATCCTTAGCTTCTCCCTTCTCAGCAAAATATTTCTGCCAATACTACTAAACTTCAAACAAGTGTTCAATCTAAAAGCTCCTAACACTATCCGAGAGGTGAGACGACTATATTATTTTGTACGGTTGATTTTTAGGATTATTTTTCCTAAAATTTAAATTCCATTATTATTTATCTATTTGTTGTATTATTCTCTCCTACTTACCAATTTCGTATACATACATACAGAAGATTAGATAGGGATGGCAAGATACTATGTTTTGGGGGATGATGGTAGCCATGCCGCCGCCGCCGCCGCCGCAGGCAGTAGTTTTGGTTTAATGATGATGTTTTGCGCGGTTGTTATGTCTGCCATAATCATAATTCCTATGCTTATCTTTGCTTGTGGAGACTCTAACGACGCCGATGATGGCAACGCAGCAGGACATTCCGGCGGAGCAGGCGCGATTGCAGCCACGGCCGGATCAGCTTCTATTGTTGGAGGCGGCGGCGGCGGTTGTTAAATATGTATGTATATATATGTCTATGTGTTTTATATTTTTGGTTAGAAGGAAGAAATTATGAAGGAAATGAATTGTGATTTTGTATGCCGGAATAAAGTAAGAATACAAATTATGTTATTTCATAGGAATGAATAAAAATATTGAGATTGAGAAAAAAAGTAATATAAAAATATTAAAATGTTAGTGTGTAATAATAATAATAAGAGTACGTAGTAGTACCATTTCATTCATTTTTTCCATTTTCACAATCATTGAATTGCAAGTACTCTTGAATTGCAATTCAACAAAATGAGAGAATTGTAATTTCTTGAAATTGTAATTCCTTTTAACCAAACATTGTAATTGGGATGACCATAGAATTATGGTGAAAGTAAATTGCAATAAAATATATGTCTACCAATCAACCCATTATATGGTGTATACCGGCCTGGCGTGAAATATAATTTGTGGTGCAGAAGACTGAGTCTATATATCTATAATAAACCTAATAAGAACCAATAAAGTTAGACCTCTAACGCGAAAAAAAAAAAAAGTAATGAATGGTTCATATTATATACTGAGTATTTTGATTTTAGTATTTATTATTATTATTATGCTTACTTTACATTCTATTATATCATCTAAAAAATGTTGGTATAGTTGATTTTGCATTGATATATGTCAAGATATCGAAGATATTTTGATAAATTCTAAAACACTAATTTAAAAATAGGAAATTGTCAAATTGGCCCCCTAAGTCGAGTGGATAGTGCAATTGAGTCCCCTAAGTGAAAAAAGCTCCATTTAGGTCCCCTAAACCTGTAAAATTGTTCAATTAAGTCCAAGTTGACTTGTTTATCAGGTTAAATGCATACGGTGTTGACACGTGTCCTGATTTTTTTTTTTTTTTTTATTATTAAAAATATTATTTATTATAAATTAATTAAAATAATAAAAATTATTATCAAACAGAATTAAAAAAAAAAAAAAACAAAAACAAAAACAAAAAAAAAGTCGTGGCCGAACGGCCACGCCTGTCAGGCATGGACAACCCGTGGCTGTTTTTTTTTTTTTTTTTTTTTTTTAATTAATTTGAATTATTATTATTATTATTTTAATTAATTTATAATAAATAATATTTTTAATAAAAAATAAAATAAGGACACGTATCAACACCGTATTCATTTAACCTGATAAACAAGTCAATTTGGACCTAATTGAACAATTTTACAGGTTTAAGGGGCCTGAATGGAGCTTTTTTCACTTAAGGGACCCAATTGCACTATCCACTTGACTTAGGGGCCAATTTGACACTTCTTCCTTAAAAATATACATTGGACATCAGATTATTCGCACAATGCGCGTGTGATAACTAGTGTCATATTATAAAGTAGAATATGTACTGTGATGTTTGGCGTGCAAGTTAAGCATGTTATAATTGTGTATATGTAGCCTCTCACTTCATACAGTGTGTTTATTTCCCCAAATGAGTATTTCTAGTGTTTGTTTAATTATTATAATAAAATTAGTTATTGTTAATTGTTATTGCATTATTGTACATTTGTACAGATCGGAGTATCAATTGATGTTTGGAATAAATTAAATGATTGCATTTGCATGCGGGCAGTGGTTGATACTTTATACAAGATCACAGCTTCATCAGATTCTCGATCTGCTATTTGGAATTATAAAATAACATATAAGGTCATCAATTTTATTTATGCTAATACAAATATTATTTTCACTAATTATTACTCCGCAGTTTACAACATGTTTAGTTACGGGAGAACCAATTTTAATTTATAGAAAAATAGATAACAAAAATTAATTTTTTTTCATAACTAACTATTTTTCAAATATTTGCAAATTTTAAAGGAAAAATAACGGATTTTTTCATGAATGGTACGGTGTACGTATGTATATGTCGATGTGTTTTAATTGTTGGCTTGTTAAAAACTCAAAAACTTATATACTGCGCATGTATTAGTAATTAGTATGTCTTTGGCCCTTAACCCTTGATTCCTTGAATGCTAATCTTGTGTAACACTATCCCTTACTTTCAATTTATATTTAAGTGATTCAGTTTGTTTTTGGCAATTTATATCCTACACAACGGCGCGCGTTGCACTGTGCGCCCAGATGCAAAACGACGTCGTTTTAATTTTAATTTTTTTTTTTTAAATTTCCCGCCCCAGTGTATGACAGTTAATTTTTTTTTTTTTTTTTAAATCCATGTTCAAAAATGTACATAATGTTATACTAGAAAACACATAATTGTATACATGAATGTACATAATTATATAACAAAATATACATACTCTTTTAAAAGATAATACACATAATCTAACATAATACATAATAAACATAAACTTTTAACATAATACACACAAATTTTCTGATTCGGATGTACATAATTGTATAAAAAGAATGTACATAATTGTATAAAAAATGTACATAACTGTATGAACAAATATACATAATCACAGCAACTTCCTACTGCGCCTCCCAAAACGACTCCAAAACGACGTCGTTTTGGGAGGCGCGCGGCGCACAGTGCTACGCGCGCCGTGGTGTAAGGTATAACGATTGCATATGATTAGTCTAAGTATTGTAAAAGTTTGAATGTGCCTCCTAATCTCCTATAGTTATGGTATACTAAAGACACCTCGTATTCTAACAAAAAAAAGTACTTTTAATCAGTGTTGCAAAAATTCCGTATAGGCACTGGCCTGCCGCCTAACGTATCACGATAATCAGTGATCTAGGCGGCCGGCGCCTAGGCGTCAACTAGGCCTCGTAGGCACCGACTAGGTCGTCTAGTCGGCCAATTAGCTATTGTTCCATTCTTTTTAAAATGGATTATTTCACTCAAAACGATATTATTTTGAGCGAAATAACGCTAAATTGTTCAAACTCTAAATTTTTTTAAATTAATATTTAATATTTTAATATTAATTATTATAGTATTTAATAATTTATAATTATCAAGTCTTAAAAAATTTAAATAAAAAAATAAAAAATATTTATTTATATGGGCGCCTAGGCGCACCGAGCGCCCAACGATTTTTTTCAAAAATGCTTTTAATATAATTTTAAAATCTATAAATTTTAAATATTAATATTAAACTTAATATTACAAAAAAAAATTATAAATTTTTTTAGTCAAAGTCTTGTTTTTTTTTTTTTTTTGAAAATCCGTCAAATTCTTGTTAATTGAACCACACATAAAATTTAAGAACTGCCCCGGTATCGACCCGCCTATATTTGGATCACCGGATACTCGGTCCGACTTTTTAACAAAGCTCGAAGTCTGAAACCCTAATCTACTCTGCTCACACTTATGGCTCTCGTTCTCTCCGGAGAGTCAAAACTTTAATTGCAAATCTTACATTCAATTCTTCTTCGCGAGGACAACCTTTTGTCAGCTGGCTTCATCCAAGTCCGGATTCCTGTGGTTAAACTGAATTTGTAGCCCGAACACAATGGTATTTCTTCTCATCTCTTTTTTCTTCCATATACTACAATCAGTGGCGTAAAATTTTTGGTTTGCTTGCAAGCTAATTTTTCTGTCTGAATCGTAATTAGTAAATTGCTTAAAGCCCGAAACTGAGTTGGGTTGTTAATTGTTTGACGGCAAAGCTGTCGGGCAAATTGTCCCAACTATATGGATACTGTGTAGTAGAAACTGAACTAATTTCGTGATATGTCAGAATCTTTTGATAGCCAATTACCTAGTAGGGGTTTGTTATATGAGCTTAATAGGCCTGCTACTGACCACAAAGATCCTACTTTTATGATTGTATTACCTTGCATGTTGCACAATTGCACATCATTCATTCTGAATCAATATTTCCTTGGGCACACACAAAGTGTCATTCTTCTCTTGAAAGTTGATTTCCTTGTTCTAGCAGCTATTTGAGGGGCATATTTTGTTATCTGATCATGTCTGTGATCTGCTTTGATTCGTTTGAATCTTAAATTGTTAAGATAGCTCAGTACTCTTACCTATTCTGTTTGCAGAGTGGTAGGGGTGGAAGGGATCGTCCTCGGAGGGACTATCCTCCGAGAGACTATCCTCCAAGGTCAGAGGACAGAAGCCATCATAAAAGGAGCAACCCTCCTTCAAGACATCTTTGGATAGGAAACCTCTCTCACAGTTTAACTGAAAGTACTTTCACTAATCATCTCCTGCGTTTTGGGGAGCTTGACAGCGTTGCATTTCAGCCAGGTCGCAGCTATGCCTTTGTTAATTTTAAACATGAGGAGGGAGCCTATGCTGCTATGAAACAACTCCAAGGTTTTGTTATTGCTGGAAATTCGCTTAGAATTGAGTTTGCAAAGGCGGTTAGTCTTGTCATCCTCTGCCTGTTTTCCTTTTTGAATGTATATATAAAATTGTTGGCAAGATTTCAGACTTCCTTGACTTTTGCCTAAAAAATTAATTCAAGATGCATTTTACCCCCTTAAAATTGGTCTCTTAAATAATTTTGAAACTTAGGAAAAACCAGCATAGGAGGCACTGTAAGTTGTTCTGGTTGAGGATTGCCTCATTTTAGTCAATTGCATCACCATGTTCCATACACAATGATTTGCCCTACCTTCCACTTAGTAGCAGGGCTTCATCCTCAAATAATATTGGAACTGCTGTAAGTTTTCCAGTTGAAGTGCTACTCAATTTAAACAGTGCATTACCATGGTCCATTGACCACAATGTGCTTTGCCTTCCACCACATAACACAGCTTCTTCAATCGATGTCTGTTACTTCATGATTATATGGTTCTCAGCCACATGCCATCTCTTGGTGTTATGAAATATGCTATTGCCTATCCACTACCACACACATTGTATATGGGGGGAAATTATGTTATATTGATGAGGAAAGCAGTCCACTAAACAGGTTGTTCTTTGTCTTTCCATCACCAACTCTCATGGCTATAAACTCCAAATTCATGCAAACTTTCCTTTTATATCTAGGAAATAACCTGTAGCATGCACTTTATTGCTTCTGAAAGTTGGCCTTTCTTTGGACAAAGTTTTCATATTCCCATAAATATCATTTAAGTGTTTCTTGATACAATTTTCCTTTTAAATAATTGAATGTACCCTCAGTTGAAGATGTTAATCAAGTAAATTAAGTTAGTGCTGTGACGTTCTCCACCATGGCATTCATTTTATCACTTTTACGCTGCAAAGATTTTAATCTTCAAGTAACTTGCTAGTCTAACTTAATTTGCAGAATCATAATTGTCTATATGACTTGGCAATTTAATTTCATTGCATATCAATTTGATCAATAATCCATGTGTTTTAAGATCTCCTTTTGCACAAGAAAATGGGAGAAGAAGTGGCCTCTTTTGTTGCCATCAAGTTTGAAATTCATGCTCTTTGAGCCCACACATGTAACATATCAGCTTGTGATCCCATCAGATATAAGAAAACAAAATATCAACTGCCTGCATTCACTATACATCACATAATTCAACTCCACCAAGTTGCAATGTCTATGTGCTAGACTTCTGCATATATGGAAAGGAGCAAGATCATTGACATCCTGATGTGCATAATCATTTATTATAGTATTTCCAACTTCAAGTGGCATCTCGGATGTCACTATGCAGTGTCTTAGCCTCTCACTGTATACAGTGTTGTACACAACAACCATGTTTAAGCAAATAGTCAGTCGTGCAAATTGAGGCAGATAATTAGGTGACATTCTCAAAAAGTTATATTTGAGGGGTAATTTAACCAGTTGATATGATTCTTTACCTAGAGTAAAGATAATTGGATTGCCTATTTCCTCAACGATTCATATGATCCACTTCTTACACATCATACTTCTAACAGAAAACTAAGGTGATTGGTTATTGTTGTGCACAGCTGTGCAGGATAAGTAGCATAAATGGTTTAGATTATTGTAGTTAAATCCAGAATTTTCCATTTAGCTAAATCCAGAATCTGCCAAACCTGAATGCCTCAGACATCACTAACTCTTTGTAATGTTGTGTAATAAACTTGAATTACTATATAGGAACTAGGAAGAACTCATGTCATCAAGAATCCTGTTCTAGCCTTCCCTTCCCCTCAAGAAATGAATGCAAAAAGAAAGGGAGAAGCTGACAAGCAGAAAAGCATTAACATATATCTGCCAATTTATGCCATATGCTTAATTTAATAATTTATGAATAGACTTGCAGCTTAATTATGGACCACTGCTAATTGATGAGATGAATTACTACTGGAAAACTTAGTACAGAGCTTTTATCACAGTAGATGTTAATTAAGCAGGTCTAGATTCAAGCTCTTCCAACTGAGTGCACGTTGCAAGGAAGCCAATCCTCATTGACTGGTCCTCGTGATATTTAGTGATTGAAGCTATAATATGCCAGTGATTTGTAGTGTGTGATAGCTGTGTGAAAAGTTAACCCCACTGGAAGTGTGAAACTCAGTGAAATTGGAACTTCACTTTAAGTAAGCAATCCATGCTCAAGATAGGATTGGTTATCCCTGATATACGACATCTTGTATCCCATCCTATTATTTTTAAACACATAAAAAATGCTGTTGCTCGGATGGCTAGATAAGATTTTAGTTGTATGGTACCAGTAACCAGAATGTAATTTATTGAAGGTTGATTTTCTGACATGTTGCCAGTCAGCCAATGTTAAGGTTGTCTTATACACTTGGTAAATGCCCATTGTTGATCACATAGCATCCAAGTCAGTGAGTGATCAAATACAGAACCATCTTTCCCATGGAATCCAAGTCACTGAGGCATCAAATACAGAACCATCTATTGCAAGAGCACAATTACTTTCATACAAGAAGACAATAGAGCCAGGGAATAGGACTTTCTTACAGTGGTATAGCTCAAGCAATAAGCCTAAGAACAGATGACATCAATTTGCTATTTTTTTTTTCTCTTGTGACAAATCAATCTGCTTCGGTGCATTACTGCATTTGTCCAAGAGACATTCAACATCTTAGTTTGTGATATCAAACTCATATAGGTTTTTTGCTAGGATACTGTGGTTTTAATGTCCCTTTCCTATCAACCTAATTCCAACTTTTTTGCTCTGCTTTTCTCAGTTAATTTCCCCAGAAATTTGATGAAGCCTCCTTTTTGATATAATCTTATGATTCCAAATCTACTTTTATCTATTATACCTCAAGTTCTCAACTTAATGGAGCTTGGAACTATTGCTAATTTGAGCATACTGGAAAGCAGATTCTGCTGCTGGCTCAAGCATTTCTTCCACATATTTCCATTACAGCAGAGTTTTTGTGTCTGTACTATTACATTGTTATTTGACAAAACTTCATTTTATGTTCTCCTGATTGAGGGTTATTATTGATTTATTGCTTCAAGCTATATTTCTAGTAGAAATAACTTTAGTTCTTGTGATTGGCATTTGGCTGCTCCTAAATATTTCTGAAAACAAGTTTAACAGCATGGTTGTGATCCTACTTGAACAAAATATTACATTATGTTTTACTTTTACATGAAATTAATACCAAGAAATATGTCTACCATTTTTCTCTATAAATGGATGATTGTCTTTTGTCTCAATTGTGATGTGTGTTTAAAGATTTTTGCATAGAAAAGTTTTGGAAAGTTTACTTTTCTCGTTCTTCTCCTTGCTCTTCTCAGCTATGTGGTTTCTTGATTCTTTGTTGTGTTTGCATGCCTTGTTTGATGATTTGAGTGACAGGTGACATATATGGTAATAAAAAAATATGGTGTAGATGGTCAGAATCTTATTTTGCAAGTCTTGGTTGGTAATAGTGAAGAATACTGCAACAATATATTTTAACTTGCTTCTTGGTTGTATGTATCTTCACATGCATTCAGGCTTCTATCTTTGCATTGTACAAGAGATTTTTTATTTTATGTTTTCTCATACGAATTATCTGTACAATTGTTCCCTTTTTATGTTGTGCCTCTTTTACACCAACTCATCAACTTCTGATTATGTCATGATGGTAAAACTTATTTGGCACTTCCACTTTTAGTTTGTTGAGAAATGTTATTGGAGTCAGATCTTCAATTATTTGGTTTCTTATAACAGGAAAAATCATCACCACTACCTCGAGGTGAGGAATATTTACTACACCGAGATGAACGCCCCTCAGTTAGGGGCTCCCCACTTTCACAAAGGGAGTCAAGAACACGCTACTCTAGTCTTGACCCACCATATTTGGACAAACTAAACAAACCAAAGGCAAGTGATAGAAGTGCAGAACCCAGTGCGGTCTTATGGATTGGGTTTCCTTCTCAACTGAAAGTGGACGAGTTTATTCTAAGAAAGGCTTTTTCACCATTTGGAGAGATAGATAGGATTACTGCATTTCCTGGACGTACTTATGCATTTGTGCGATTCAAAAATGTATCAGCAGCTTGCAGGGCAAAAGAAACTCTGCAGGGAAAATTATTTGGAAACCCTCGTGTAAATATTTGTTTTGCCAGAAGTGAATCTGGTACCTCCAACCGGGATAGGAGCTCAATGAATTCTCCACCATCCCCTCATTTCAGGACACATGAGTACCAAGGGTCTTCTGAGAACTTTCGACAGGATAGGAACTTTGGTAATGTCACTGGAGATCATGACCTGAGATCTCCTCGTTTTTACCTGGACTTGGAGTCTAGTGATCCTCATCTGGCTAATTATGGTAGAAAGGAAAACTTATGGGCTGGTGAGGATGGTGGATTTGAGCAGAGGAGATACTCAGCTCTGGGCTCTGAACGGGGGCCACCAGGACATGCATATGAACTCCAAAGTCCTCCAAGGAAAAGACTTCAAGATTTCCATGATTTTTCTCCTCCCCAGTTCCCTCGCCGAGATACATTCTATGATGATCAATGGGACTTGCCAGAGGATGCCTTGCTCTTTCATGAAGCAAAGAAGCTGAAGCCAAGCTCCTATCATCCTGACAATGAGCTTCCAGAATATCCTTTGTCTGATTCAGGACGGTCCAAGCAGAGGATCTACCATGATTATCCACAAATTGAAATCCTTGATAAAAATTTTGATTCTAGGCCTGTTGATTACAGAAAAAATCCTGACCGCCCAGGTCCATCAAACCTTCCTTATGGTGATGAGAATGATAGGTGGAATGCATCTCTTGAAGGTTTTCAGAGGGGTTCACGTCCTTTGGCAACAAATTCTGAGCGCAGAAGATTAACTCCAGAATCACGCCCATCATCTGTGAATAAAGAGTGGAAATGGGAAGGTACTATAGCTAAGGGAGGAACTCCTGTCTGTCGTGCTCGTTGCTTTCCGGTTGGACAACCTCTGGACATGAATTTGTAAGTAATAGTGTAATAACTAATCCTTTCAATGGTGTCCTCTCATTTTAAGGAGTGTGTACAAGGATATTTATATGAGTAATAAAAAGTACTTGATACACTATAAAGATAGTTAACCAATTTACCATACAAATTTGGAAGAAATGGGTTGACATAAGTTATGCGAAGATTGATATTCCCGTAGCTGTATTTAAAGAAATTGCAAATATATCTGTGTTTTGCTTGTTATTAAGCAGCTTGTGGAATTCTGCAGGCCTGAATACTTGGATTGCACAGCAAGGACTAGTTTAGACATGCTTGCAAACCATTACTACCAGGCCACTGGCTCTTGGGTTGTTTTCTTTGCTCCAGCAAACGATCCAGACATTTCATTTTACAATGAATTTATGAATTATCTTGGGGAAAAGCAGCGAGCAGCTGTTGCTAAATTGGATGATTGCACTACTTTGTTTCTTGTACCTCCTTCAGAGTTCTCAGAGAAAGTGTTGAAAGTACCAGGAAAACTGAGCATGTCAGGTCTTATTTTGAGGTTAGAGCCTTCTGGTTTCAGTTATGATGAACTACATGGTGGACTCGAGAAGCAAGACACCAATCTTCCACCATTTCAGGGGATGGCATCGTATGCAAATCCAGCATCACCAACTGGGCGTTTTCCGCCAGCATCATCTGGGCCTTATCCATCAGGTCCATCTTACCCAACCATGGAGAGGGCTGTAACTAGGAATTCACCATTTGTTAATGCTGCTGGAGCTTCACCCGCTTCATTTTCTGGTTCGTCTCATCCCAATGGTAAATTTCCAGACCCCAGTAATGCAAATGGACATGAATATAGGTTCCATCAGCGGAACCAGGAAATGCAGAATCTGAATTCCAGCACACCGAATATTGCTTCACAACCATCCTATAACTCCATCAATTCCACCATCACTCAAGAGTATGATTTGGCTGTGCCCAGGATAGGACATGAAAGTTCAAACGTTCTCAAGTCTTCCATTCCTTCAGCAACCGCAATGGCACTTCAACCTGAACAACTGGCACAGTTGACCTCGTCTCTTCTTGGTCAACAGACTCAACCAATGGTTGCAGCTAGAGGCGAGGACTTTAGGCAGCCGGGTGCCATGCACCCATCTGAAAACACATACAGGCCTATGCAGAATTATGTGCCACCAAACAATCATATACCTGAGTTTCCATCATCACAATTTGCTCAAGTACAGCCACAGCCGCAGCAACAGGTGACCTCAATGCCTCCCGTTCAGCCCGGTGCTCCATCTAACCCACCAATGCAAAGTTCTGGACAAGACAACTCAGACCCCGAGACACGCCTGCATGCAACATTGCAGTTGGCTGCAGCTCTTCTTAAGCAAATTCAACAGGGTAAAGGGAACTGAGAAGTGATTTGTTTGTTGTCTTACTTGTGTCCTCCCCAATTGTGTTATGTACCTTAAAATGAAGAGAGTTTTCTATGCCTGCATAACTTTTCCAGTCATATTGTTTGTATCACTTTCTATGTGAGTAGTAGACTCTTAAAAGTTAGACTCTTCGTACTGCAGTTCAGAAATGAAAATTTTACTTTTCAAGCTTGTTTAGTAGTACTGAATCAAAGAATTATTTATTACCTTGACTTTATTAAGTAAAGTTTACAAAAGAATATGCATTTTAGGTACAAAACAATATATGGACAGGACAGCACAAAAAGCAAGCAGCCATGCAAAATGCAATGCATGTTTGTTTAGAAATACAAGTAGTTTGATGAGTCTGTTCCATTAGTTGTGTCTCTGGAAAGAATAGATCGAGCTTCAACTATTGAGCGAGGGGGCTCGAGATCTTTCTCTTGAAGAGCATTTCCTTGCAATCGCTGCATCTGGGATGCAAAAATGTCGTCCAAAATCTGCAAAACAAATATCCTGTTTTTAGAAAACCAATTGCTTGCTTTGACAAGTTTTTGTTATACGTATAGTTTTTCACTCGAATTTCATACCCCGAGAGCATGATATGATCCATTATACCAGACTCGATTTTCTTTTCTGCCCTCCAAAAATTTCAATACAATCTGGTGAAAAATGAAGGTTTAGTAGTTAGTACACATCACAACTAAGAAGAATAGCCATAGTTGCATGGACTTAAGTTGGTTGGGGGGTCAATAGTATACTAACCTGTCCCATTTTGTCCCAGAATCCCCGGCAGATTGCAATGAATATTCGGCTTGTAAACGCCTCCTGCAAGTTGCATATGGAATCCGAGAGCTGTGTGCTTAACATTTGCATTCTTTCACGGATTTCAGCCTCTCCATCGGCTTCTTTAGTCTCCTCTAGGATCCTTTGCAACCGTGTGCTCCTGTTGGCTTGCATCTGGAAAAACGAATTCATTCTTTTGTTAAAGTTTTAACTGCAGCATTTGGGATTCATAGGGCAAGTATCTGTTACAAAAATTGGGTGTTTACATTGCTAGCAAGCTTGACAACAATTGCCTGCACGTAATTTTTGTATTTAGTTCTCAGCAATACAGTAATTCCATTCAGCTGCTCCCCAAATGTTGTTTTCCTGTCTCCATTGCCAGGCAGGTAGGATGCCCATGACTTCAAAATTTCTTCAACTTGACAGTGGAGAACATCCAGAATTCTCTTCATAGTATTCAAGAAAGTCCCCAACTGGGCATATGATGATCAAACAGAGAAAAAATGTCAGATTTATTTGATCTTTTCTTGTTGAAAACAACTGTGTCTCACTCAGCATTCGACATACCTGATTTGGGATGCAATATAGAGTAGTTGACTGCCTTCTTGCTAATTTCTGAACTTGCATGCCAAGCCTTTTGGGAACACTATCCTTCAAGGGAGTCAATATATCACTATACTGTTTTTCCAGTGCTTTTATAATTGCTCTCTCGACATTTGCAACCGCCTGTAAATATAGGCTAGGAAATATTAGCCACTAAAAGTTTTAGAATATCAGCATAGGAGGAGATGTAATTGTTTCTGAATCACACTCGAACGTACATTCTCCAACACCAGTGTATACTGAGGCCACCGATGAATCACTACTTCATACTCAAGTAACATTTGTTTGACTTTCTCAAACATTTCTTCAGCAAATGGTGAAGTTGAATAATTTGTAATTACTCCAGACCATGGCACCTGAAAATGGTTCTATTGTAAGAGAGGATGCAACTTATAATTAAACCTATACTCATGATGATGCTTGATAAAGAGATATTTACCTTCTCTGCCTTGCAAAGTTCGAGTAAATTAAGTTGCATGTCCTCCACCCAAACCATTATATAATTGTGGTACAAGCTTCTTGAGTCTACCCCACCTTGCACCCTGTTGAAAATATGAAAAACAAGGAGGGCAAAATAAGGGTATTGAAATGTTTTTCTAAAGCTGCTAAAAGTTACATGTTTACAGTTTTGACCCACAAGAATCACAAATATGCATAACTGCAAAAATAAAAAGTTTTTCTTTGAGAAAGAAAGAATGAGAGAGTTTAGCTCATTAACCTGATCTTCCATAACTCTAGATTCCTCTCAAAATCGGCAGTTGCTATCAGAAGCTCATTTACATGTGGCATGGGACTTGATGGAGGGCAAGCAGCAAGAAAAGCTCTAAGTCTCTTACACAACTCAGTGCTGTAGACTGCTGTCGTGATGCTTGAGAGGTCAATTGAACTGAAAGAATTAAGGAGACAATTTCACCTTTTAGTGAACCAGCTTTTATAATGTAATAATTATACTGAAATTTGAATAATGACTGCATTATAGTTGTTATAGTTTAAGTTTCCCAAGGCATTTTACAAGACTTCATAAAAAGATGCCTGCATTAGTTTATGTTTACTTTACCTTGGTAGTATGTCCTGATTGTGAATTTTGATATCTGCCTGGATTTCATTGCTTATGTTGATGCAGAGGTTCTTCATCTTAGCATATGCCGTTGAGATTGTTACTGAATCCATAACGAAACCTTCTGAACTTGTTGACAAAAACTCGTCAGTTTCCACCATGAGCTTTCTACACCTCTTTGCAGCTGCTGTCTGTTGTTAAATCACAATTTAATTAGAATTGTGAGTAATGAACCATCAATGATGCAATAGACTCACATGAAGGCACCCACCTGCAAATAGTTTTTGAGGATTGTCTGAGAGTCTTGGGCAAGAATATCATGAAGAAGCGTGTAAACGTGCACTGCAGAAGCAAGTGCTGGTGCTGCGGTTTCTGGTATGGGAGCAGAGATGTCTGCCAACCCAGTAGGAGAATTTTCATCTAATGATTTGTAGTTCTCAAACACGTCTGCCAATAGACTCTCTACACGTGTTTCACAATCCAGCAATATGGTTTTCTGAAAGAAAAAAAAAAAATAATGAAAGATTATTTGAAAGCAGAATAGCCACCAAACAAGTTTCCTCATTGTATTATGAAAAGCTGTAGCAGTAGTGGATGCAGAAAAGGCGGCCAAAGGAGCATACCTCTTGTCTCGTTAAACTTTTCTCACTTCGGGCCTTTATGACTGGCACAAGTAACTCATGCACGAGCTCGAGACAGTCTTTTGTTGGAGTGGCAATATCCATGACATGCGAAAGATATCTGTGCAGTAACAGTTAACGCAATGGTTCACAAGTGATAAGTTGGATGTGAATATTTGATATGTTGGTACCTACCTCAGTTTAGTATATGAATCCGAGACTCCGTAATAATCTGAGAATTCAGCCAGCAACCATTTCCAGGGTTCGTCTATCCCCAAGTTTCGTGCAGAAAATTGTTGAGCACGCATTGCAGCCTCGAGCAACAGATCATACGCAAGAGTCTCCACAATAGGTCCGCTCTGCCACATATCAGAGTTAATCACATTTAGATTAAGACACAATTTTTGAACAATGCAGTTTCAATGCTTGCTTTGAAGTAACAACTCCAAGAGGATCAGTGTGGAAGGTCATTTACTATACACTTTTTTTATGCTGAGTAATTGCCTAAAAAGTAGACAACAAAAGTGATTGTTCCAACTCGAGCAGAATACGTATGATAAAAGGCTCAGAGTTTGCAAATACAAACCTTTAGATGTGTCATCTCATCACTTGTGAAAGTACTATTGATATAAAGCTGGACCTTCCCGACACACTCATGATCTTCGAGGTAAATTGGCCACCACCGGAGCTTATCATTCTGTAAAGTGATGTAATGGTGTGATCAACATTCATATTGGAAACAGTAAGAGTGGTTGGTACAATTTCGCAAATCAGTGGTTGGAAGAACATACAAGGTTGTCAAGTGTGGATGAAATTGGAATTGTAGCTTGACCTAGAGTATTTTTCTTAGAATCCTGGACTTCAACCAAAAGGGCATCACCTTGATTCTCGGGAAAACTGCAATCATTATTACATCGTGTGTTAGATTACAAGTTTGTTTTTCCACAATGTCATTTGGCTGAAAACTGTTTTTCTTCTTGGAAAGGTGAAACAATGAAAAGTAAAATATACTTTCAGCAATGCACAAGCTACTAAAGATCAATGATAACAGAAAAGATGGGAACAAAGTTTCAAGAAAATTTGCACTATCAAAATAAGTTGACAACTCACAAGTCATGGTAGTCACCAGTTCCTGGCCTCAAGGAAACAGCAGAACCTGGATCAACTTGAGTATCTTCCGTTGCACTTCTCAAGAGAACCAAGCACGAAAGTGACTCTGAGAGCAAAAGATAGCAAGAAGCCCATAGTTAGGCTACAATGTAAAGCCCCCAGAAGCATTTTATAAGATAATCATTCATATAGAATCAGCTAAAGGGGAGGATAATGAAAGCCAATTCCTTTCAGAGCATTTAAGATTTCATAAGAGATAGTTTGTCCACTGTATAAACGTTTTAATGAACACCTTATTGTCTGGCACCTTAAAAGCCTTCAATGACTTATTATAGGTTGAGGTTACAGACCTTCAGATGCCAACACAAGTGAATGAAGTTTGAGCGAGCTGATTCGGTTCTTCACTACTGATGAAACATGCCGGACATAGTCTGCACCCACTTGCATGTAAATTGCTCCCCTAAGTGAATTTGTGCTCTTAAGCTTCCTCCGTGGTAAGACTCTGAGTTTTCTAACTGCCATCATTTGATGATTTGTAAATTATAACAAAAATGTTCGACTTGAAAATATGAATGTGACACCATTCAATCAAAATGTATACTCAGTCTAATATCATTTAGTAAAAATAAAAAAAAAAAGCAATTGATGTGACTTGAGAAGGAACCATGCACAATGCTACAACATTTAGAGTTAATGCTAAACAAAATAAAAATTTATTGTGTTTATATACATAAGAGTATATCAGCCTTTTAAGCATGCTTGTGAAGTTCTTATAACCAACTAACATCCATTTAGAATGACAAGCAAGTGCAACCGAAAGAATAAATTGGATCAAGTCTGATTATTGAGTTTAACTTCTACCTTCCACACGCATCTTTCCAACTGCCTTTCTTACTTTCATGGGCAGTGCTTGTTCTGTAGTTTTATTGATCCTTTCTGTTGATTGAACATGCCGTGGTTGCAACAAAAGTTTGTGTAGTCTAGAAAGTTTTAAGGAAAGAATAAACATAAGAAACAGAAAAGAAATTGAAAATGTATATAGATTACACACTGAAAGTAGAGTTCATAAGACAGCATAGAAGGGTACCCACCCAAAGGCACTTCGAAGTAGCTTGCATTCATCACGTAAAAATTCAGGTGCTTCCGTGCAACCTCTTGCCCATGAATTTAGGCATAGTCGAATGCAAGCATCGTAAGCTAGGAGCACTTGCCATGCATTTTGACCGCTGTTGTCAGGGAAACGAAAATTGTCAAATTTTACAAACAATGTTTAACAAATATATACTTTAATTTGAAGTTGAAGTCTTGAATATGGTAAGCTACTCAAAAAAGTATTAAGAACTGCAAGGGACCTAAACTGTGACATTTGCAATTCATATGAACTGTATGGTAATCGACAATTACAGAATCTACCTTCAGTACATAAAACATGAAAAAACTACTACTGCAATTGATTATTTACATGACATCATGTAACCATTATGTTACTAATTAGATATGCATGAAACAAACAACAACTCTATAACTAATTTATTTTTGAAGGAGCTGGTCCTAAAATAGAAGGCTGTTTTGTTAAGTCAAAAAATATGCACCAATTAAGAAAGGTTCCTTATATACATAAAAGGTTCATGAAAGAAACTTATTCCTTGACATAAGAGCTTACTTACTCAACGTAACTTGAAGGGAATTGCAAAATTTAGCATTTCAAGAAATAATTTAGACAAATAAATATCTTCTTCTTCTACCAAAAAAGTTAATGTTCCTAAAAATGGTTCCTAATACCTTACAAGAGATAAACACACACACACACACACACACACACACATGTATGATGAGTAGAACCTGGTGTCATAATGTGGTGAATGTTCGATTGCATTAGCTTGCTGGAAAGATGCCTTTGGTTCCATCTCCCCTATATTTGCTTTATCTTGCCTGCACCCAAAAATCTGTTAGTGCCTACTTAACCTTACACACACAGAGGGAGAGAGGGAGAAAAAGATCAAAAATTTAAAATAAGAAAGAAAAAGCACACTCTCAATTGCAATGATGATAATAATTATCATATCATACCCTTGAAAAGTTCCAGAATTTATTCTCTCTGACAAGACTTGTTTACTTCCACTGGACGCCTGCATAGTTATCCCATCATCATTCAACGTATTTATTTCATCAGTAACATGCTCAATTCTCCCAGATGCATCTGCAACTTCAGAGTGATGTGCTTCTGTTCCAATATCTACAATAATGGGAGGGGCACTGGGGGTCCCCAACTCATCAACCAGCTTGCCAATCGGTGTAGCCTGCATTAATAACCAACCAAGATAAGCCTGTCTTATTAAGAGAAAAGATTCAACAATAACTCGAAGTTATTTTGAATTCAAATTTTCATAATATTGAGTTTAGTATTAGTATATAAAATGTATATATTTAGAAACTATATTAGAATTGATACTAAACATGACTAGTAAAACGGGAGAGTATGTAAATTGTTTCTTACATAGGCACTATGCGGTTGGACTTTTCCTCGAAACTGACAACTGGAAAGGGAAGCAGAAGCAAGACTCGTCGCACTTCCCAGAAACATTGATTCACCATCAATAAATCTCTTAGTATTCCCCGGAACTTCAATCCGAAGATTCTCCTTCGAGAGCCCTCTAATCAGAGTAGGCCTAAGGCCCAATCTTGGATTCGAATTCATTTTAAACATTTCTTCATCAGAGTAGTGCAAATGAAGCTCATCTGGGGCCGAAGCCACACTCTCGCTATCGTTATCATCACCATCATAATCGTCCTCATACTCATCATCGTTGCTGTCCGTGCTTAGAGCGGCAGTACTGTGAGCACCCAAAAGTCCAGAGTGGAATTTCAAGGGCGGCAAAACATGTGAACTACTACTACTGTACGCTAAAGGGGACCTCGGAATTGCGTACTTTTCGTCAAGTTTATCAGTTAACGGTGATCTAGTCTGAGATTTTTTTACATCAGAGCCCTGCAGCACCAAATATAAAGTTCCAAAATTGAGAAAATGAAAGGGGAAAATAATGTTGCAATGTAACAGAATTTTGAAGAAAATGGATGAATTTGATAAATGTGAAAATGAGGTAAGACCTGTTTGATCCAGCTGATTGCAGACTCGTCCAATCCTTCAGTGAACATCATTTCTAAACTGGCTATTTTCTTCGCAAACAGAGAGAGAGAGAGAGAGAGGTATGAAAAAGTTTGAGAGTGAGAGCGGGGAAGAAGAGAGCAGTGGAGCTGAGACAGAGGCCAGCTGGTCTCTTAGCTCTCTAGCCAACGGCTAGTTTGAAAATTGGAGAATTTTTATATTTATTTTTAAACGTCAAACTTTATTTATTTGGAGATTTGCGAAAAAAGCATTATAGCCAGCGGCGCTCCCTGGCCGACAAACCCACCCCCCATTACTATTTACTACTCCGTATTTAGTATTTAACAATTTCGCATATTGTCATTTTTGTTTCTTTTATCTCTGTCTGTGACCAATTGAACTGCTGATAGTATTGTTATTACTCGTTAACTAAAAATTCAATGCAAAGTGTATTGAAAAACGATAATATTTTAATTAATTTTTCTTCTCTCACTAAGGTTGAATCCCCAACCTCAAAGGTTTCTCACACCCCCCCAACCTCAAAGGTTTCTCACACCCTTACTCGACTTTGGAGAATGTAAATCATGGTGACTCAATGACTCAACAGACATGGTCAAATGACGATGTGCACAAGGAATCTGTCCACTTTAAATTTATTTTTTATTTTTTTGGAAATTAACTTCGCTAGAGAGAAAACTGATAAAATTATTCATTTTTCTTTGTTTTTACACTATTCTTTAATCTAAACTAGAATTTCTATTTGATGAGCTCAATCCTACTACAAGTCAAATCAACTTGGAAAAAGAGAAACCGGACACTATCGAGAAAGGGACACTACAAATAGGAAAATACTATATATATATTCATATTTTTTACCCCTAATTTTTATTCTCACACAAACTTTTGAGATAGACATTTGTATTGAGATACACATGAAAAAAATAACTTATCAAAATTCGTCACATAAGGGAGTAAAATTTAGAGACTAAAATTTGAGAGTCCATGTAGTAGAACTCCTACACAACGGCAACGGCAAATTATATCAGGAGTTCAGGACTAGGGTCTCTTGTTAGGTATCTGGAGTCTATTATGTATCTGCAATTTAACAAATTCAATTGCATATTCTATTAATAATTTATGTGTCATGTAATTAGTATGTACATACATTAACTACAAACACATAATTTTTTGAACCAGATCAAGATAAACAAACAATACAATGGTCCATAATATAACAATTATAGAGATATATACGAAGAACTTAAAACAGTTTTTTCTCAAAGAAATATAAAGCCAAAGCAAAGAATAAAATAACAAAATTGATACGAAAATAATCATTAATCAACACACCTCATAAAACACTTCCCCAAACATCTATTTCTTTATGAACATTTCAGTTCTCTAATAAGAGATGTGACAATGGCAGGCAGGCAGAATAAACGGGGGTAGGTGGTAATCAAAATACAAAAGGTGCAGAAACAAAATGAAAAATGTATTACACAACAAAGACAAAACAACTAAATCACAAGTTTGATAATACATAAATCTATAGCTGCAAAAACATAAAGGCCAAGAAAACAAATTCATAGCAACCTGAGATTCGGAGCATCTGTCAGTCTGTGTGTAAATGAAAAGCGGGGGGAACAAGAAAACTTCCAACTATGCATGAGCAAAGCTCCTTAACTACTACCCAATAACAATATAATTGCTATCTAATTACTCAGTCAATCTTCACTGACGAGAAGAGGTAATGGACAAAGTAGAATGATGTCAGGAAACCGATAGAGCCAGTAGCAAGCATGATTGCAACTGCCATTAACAAAGAGTAGCCGATATAAAGTATGGCAGAGACTGGCCCGCTCAGACTCTGGAGATCGAACACAAGGTAATTCACGGAGTATAAGAACACATAGAGGGCAACAGAGCCTGAGGCAAAGAATGCTTTCCACCACCACATCCAGTCCTCAACACAAAGATGCATGTAAGTGAGGACAACAGAAACTTCCGCACAAACGATCACCAACAGGAGGAGGACAATGAGCAGAAATCCAAAGACATAATAGAACCGTCCAAACCAGATACTAGAGAGGATAAAGAAAAGCTCAATAAAGAGGGTTCCGAAAGGAAGAGTTCCAGCCCCAAGAACAAGAAGCCATGATGGATATTTGCGTGCTGGGATCTCCCTAGGAATCTGGTTAGTCCGAACAGGGAACTGGATAGGCTCAGATCTTGTGCCAAGGAACCCTCCCAATAGTGTCAGAGGCACAGAAATGCAGAACCAGAGGGCTAAGAGTTCAAAATACAATGAAATAGGGATTGCACCAGTGCTGTTGCTTCCCCAGAGAATGAAATTTAGCACTGTGAGAATAACAAAAGCAATCCCTGGAAAGAAGCATGCAGTTGCCCAAGAGACGGATCTCCACCCTTCTGAAGTCCCTTTTATAGTCCTCCACAGTCGAACACCAACATAACCAGCTGCAATTCCCAAGAATAGATAAAGCAATATCATCCCAGTTAGCAGCATACCCCGAGAAGCTGGTGACATGAAACCAAGGGCCGCAAAAACAATAGTTACCACCCCCATTCCAGTAATCTGAACTCCATCTGCAATCATTACACAAAGTAGCTTTGGGTGATTTGGTTCTCTGAAGACATCACCTACCACAAGCTTCCAGCCTGAAAGCTCCTCATTCATCTGTGCCTGAGCTTCTTTGTCCAATTCCTCATACCTGGTTAAATCTCTTCTGACCGTTCTCAAAAAGATTACAAAAACAATGCCAGCTAAGAAGACAATCACCATCAATGAATTAAGAATTGAGAACCAATGAACCCGAGAACCTTCCATCTTCAGATAAGCATCCCACCGAGATGGCCATCTAGTGTTGCTTTTCACAAATTCAACCTCATAAGTGAATGATATTTTCTCCTGCTCCCTAATAATCTGAGACTTTTCAAGATCCAATGGACAATTTATAGAACTAGCATTGTCATACATATGGAGTTTTGACATCTCATCAGCATCATACTTAACACTACACGGAGTCACCTCGAAACCAACAATTTCATACCCAGAAGCCTTCTTATCAGTCTTTGTAATAACACCCATACCTTCTTCTCCAGTACCAATTATCTCCACGCCAGCCCCCTCATACTCATGAATCAAAACCTTGAATTTAAGGTGGTTAATGATGTAATCTTGATTATTATTTTGTGATGTGAACCCAACAGGAAACCCTGTCCATTGAAACTTCACCCCATTTTGGGTAGCATACCTCAGAGCAGGCAAGTTATCCAAAATCATATTCACCTGATAAAGGTCACGGGTCCTTTGTTTCAAGAGCTTTACATGGTGTTCATTTAGTGGACCAGTAGTGCAGAGGTACAGTGTTTCATTGACATTCATGCGGAAACGGTAGGGAGAGTTGTCAATTTGATCTCCCATCAGCAACTCTCCAACATTCTCAGCACTTTTTTTAATGCCACCTGGAGGTCTACAATAAGGAAGATCATAGTAGCTGAATGGAAGCTCAGTCTCAATTGAGGTCAACGAGTTCACTTTGACAATAATTTGGTCACTAGGCGAATACGTATGCATGTAGGTTCCCGGTAAATAAAACCCATGGCATGCATGTGAAATGAGGATGAAATATGAGAAAGCAGCCAAGTATCTCCTCCTCAATATTGATGATGATGCCATTGCTATGAGAAGGAGACAATCTCTTGAACCCCTGCTGGATCTAAGCAAGTAGTGGTGCAGAAACCATCAAATCTACAGAATCCGGTATCAGAACCACTAATCAATGGTATGTTTGAATATAATTCATATGTGAAACACAAAGCAAATAAGAAGTGAATAGACACGGTACTCGGCACACAGAACATAAGAATCTCAAAATCAAAATAAAAAAACAATACCTGATAGACACAGCTACATGAACATGTATAATCGGAATTAGATCGGAAAGAACAGACTACGAAAATGCCGCCGAACATGTATTTTATTGCAAAACAAGCAAATTTGTTTCCTCAAAATTATAAATACTCAAAAGAATCATATTTCCAGAACTACAAATCTAAGCACAGATCTATACCTCACCGAAGCATATTCAACTACCTACACAACCAACTCGCAAACACAGTTACTAGAGATTCTACGCGTATACACAAACCGAATAAGTGCAGTAACATGCAATTCCTCGAAGTAAAAACTAGTGAATTCAATGTAAAATCAAGTAGATCTAGTAGAAAAAAGCGGGAGTTGATGAATATGCTTACCGGAAATGGATCTGGAAATGAAAGGATGGAATAGATCGGACGGATTAGGGCTTGATGATTCTGATGGCGGAGATGTGAGGGAGAGAAGAGAATAGAGAAGGGCGGTGGCGTGATTCTGAGATTTCAGTTGAAGGGTCCAAGAATTTCACAGATACAGCGGGAGGCCGGCTGCGTTTCACGTGGCCAGGGCATTGGCTTCGGTAAGACTACACTACTACTGTACGTCTGTACATTATAACTGCACACGTAATTGCACCGTAATAAACTGATAATAATACTCTGTATTATGTAATAATAATTAAGGAAAAGTGTCAAATTAGCTCCCGAAGTCATTTAAATAGTGTAATTAGGTCTTGTAAGTAAAAAATTAAAAAAAAAAAAAAGTTTCATTCAGATATCTTAAATCTGTAAAATAATTTAATTGAGTCCAAATTAACATATATAGCAGATTAATTCATCCCAAGTTTGACACGTGTCACTTTTAAAATAATTGAACCGCAATTGTCTGTGCGAGGACAACCGATGACTGCCTCCTTCACTGACAGTCGTAGTTGTTTAGTGAGGACAACCACGACTATCAAACACGAGGTTGTTTAGTGAGGACATCCACAACTGTTAAACATGAGGTCCAGATTTGGACTTCAAACGGCCTGGAACGAGCTCTCGTTCCAAATAGCCATGGCCGTAAAAAAAAAAAAAAAAAAAAAAATCAGTTTTTTTTTTTAAACGGCCATGGCTGTTAGGGGATGGCCCCGGATAGCCATGGCCATTTGGAACGAGGGCAGCGACCATGGCCACCGCCCTCGTTCCCGAGCGTTTGAGATCCAGATCTAGACTTCATGTTGACAGTTGTGGTTGTCCTCGCCGGACAATCGGTAGTTGAAATTTATTTTTTATTTTTAAAATTGTTAAGTCATTTTGAGTTCTTTTCTTTCTCAACCTACTGAAACACAAAGAACCAATAATGCCTCGACTGAAGCTCGAACTCACAACTTTCCAAATGGAAGTTCAATCCAAGTACCATTAGACCACATAGTCTTGGTACAGTTGTTATATCATAGACCGCGGTGCATGTGCACAGCGGTAAAAAACAGCGCCGTTTCTTTAAGTAAAGAAACGGCCCGCCGTTATAGTTAACGGAGTCCGCTTGTTTGGTGTATTAAACACCAACTGACACTACAGTATATCTAAACCGACACTGCAGTTATATCAAAATGATACTGTAGTTATAGTGAAATGAAACTGCAGTGTATATAAAATGAAACTGAAAAAATTTCACATATTTGAGTGTATATTGTACAATGAAGCTTAATTATATCAAAATGATCATGTAGTTGTGTTTTAATGAAACTATAGTGTATATAAAATAAAATTAAATAACATTTTACATATTTGAATCTATAAATATCGAGTGAAACTATAGTTATATCGAAATGAAATTGTAGTTGTGTTGAACTGACACTGCAGTGTATACAAAATGACACTGAAGAACAGGGTTACTTTTTGCAAAAGGGTACGAAACGGCGGAAAACAAACACTGTTTATTTTCATTTAAAAAACAAAAGACGCGCGGTGCATGATTGATCATGTACCGTGGTGCATGATATAATTTGCCTTCTTGGTAGTCATGATAAGTTTAATTACATGGTTTTGTGTTGTTCAGGAATACAATTACAGTATCTTGTTAGTTCAATTTCTTAATTACATTTTGGTGTATTCGTTAAGCTTAGCCTTGATGTAGGTATCTCTTTTTCAAATGTCATTAATATGCCTTAACATATTACTATGTATTTATGTACTATCTTCTTCTTCGTCTTCTATAGCAGGATCTTCAACATCAAAAGTTGGAACTACTCGTGCTGAATTTTAAATTAAATAAATATGTGTAATTTAAATTTGTTTGAATTTGAAATTAATAATTTATATATATATATTTTTAATTAGAATTTGTTTATTGTTATTATTTTTAATGCGATGCTTGAAAAATTTGTGATTTTAATATTTGAATGATTGAAATCTTGTATTATAATATATTTTATTTTATTTTATTTTTAAACTTAAAATTAATCATCCTATATACATTTAATCTGTCAAACTCGCTATAAGCATATTAGATTGGATCGGATCTGCACCCCTCACAACCTCATGAATGTGGATAATAGAGTAATTTTTAAGCTCAGGAACTTAATTGCATTTTGGTGTAAAATTTAAAGGTGTATTTGACCGTGACTTTTCCCTAAAGAAAATACTACCATTGATCAAGAGTAAATACTCAAAATAGTCCATCGACTATAGCTAAATTCACAAATTGGTCCTCGACTTTCAATTTCAACCAATTAAGTCATTAACTTTGCAATTTTAACACAATTTGATCCTCTGTCTATTTGATCGTTTGTTGACTGTGATTTTTGAAGATATATATGTAATTTTATGGTCCATCGACGGGGTTTTAAGGTTCCGGTTGCATTTCCAGACCGCACTGTTACATTTGAATCTACTGCCGAAAGCAATCTACCAAATCCCCGGTCCGCCTTTCTTCATCCTCCCTTTGGATTCAATGTAGTTGAGTTCGTACCAGAACGAAGAAGACGACGTGTTTCCGAATCCGTGCAACGTCATCCTGGAGGCCTCCAGGTGCTCCGACGAGAGCTGAAGGTTCTTCTAGAGATCGTCGATCACGGTTAACAAATAGTCAAATAGATTGAGGACCAAATCGTGTCAAAATTACAAAGTTAAGGACTTAATTAGTTAAAATTGAAAGTCGAGAACCAATTTGTGAATTTAGCTATAGTCGAGGGACCATTTTAGGTATTTACTCATCCATCAATTACTGCTAATGATTGACAACGTAACAGAAAGAAAGGTTCAACTAAGACTGAATAAGGCGCTCAAAGTTACATGCATATCCTTTTTCTTGCAGATTACTGATTACAGATGGGATGCAGATAGCAGTATGTGCACATGGTAGGTGATACATATATTAATATATATCAGAGGTTTAGTGGAATTTAAGGTTGGTCAAGATGTTGTTGTTTACAGGATCAGCCAAATGATCAAGCAGGTTTTGGTAGGGACCAACTCCAGTGACCAAAGCTTGGATGAAGTATCCCAGAATGGCCAACATAGCCAGCCTTCCATTCTTCACTTCTTTCAGCTTCAAATCCTTCAATGATTTCTCATCTTTTCCAAACCCCAAGGGGTTGAAGATAGGGCCACCAGGGTATGCTGGGTCACCTGACCCTCCTAGCCCCTTCTCCAGCCCCAGGAAGTACTGCTTTCCCATTGATCCAGGGTTTGCCCAGTCCTGGAATCTCCTGTGCTCTGCAAACCCCATCAGAGCCATCTCGAACACGAATAGAGTGTAAGGATCTGCCCAGTAGTTGTAGGTTCCTGCAGGGGGGATCACCCCAGTCTTGAACCATGGGAGGGCTGTTTCGGGTGGGATCAGACCAGCCTGCCCAAGAATCTCTGGGGCTATGGCTCCTACTGCCCCCATCATCGCGTAACGCCCGTTGATCACCTCCCCATATGCTAGCCATCTTGGCTCTATGAACCCTCCAGGCCCTTCAGGGTCTGACAGTCCCAGTGGATCAAATCCATAGTCACCAGGAAGGCTGCACTCATTCGTTATATTTCTTCAATCAGATTGGATTCGATTCAACAGTTTACATAGTATTATATTAGTTTTGATGAGCATGGAGTTTACCTCCCATCCAAGTAGGTGAGGCTCTGCTTGGATGCAAACCAAAGCTGCCTATCTGTTCCTTGCTGAAACACAATTCATTTTCATCATTTACATGTGAGGAAATATAAAGGTCTTGTTGGGTAGAGGCCGGTAAGCACCATGTTAAATTAGGGGATTGTTAGGCTGAGCCTGGTGAAGGGCCAAGTCCAGCACCCTGTTTTTACGCTACTAGTTACAGTTTTTGACATAATGGTAAGCGTTTGATCCTAACAGGTCTTAGACTTTTGGTTGAGGACGCCATGAGCCCATAACAGAAGTGCATCTTTCAATTTAGTATCAGATTTATGAGAAAGGTCATGAGTTCGAGAACGAGGAGGGAGAGAGTGAGAGACATACCTTAACAGGGGGAGTAGAGGCAGCCCTAACAACAAAAGAAACCTTCCTAGAAGAAGATTGGACAGGCCTTGCTCCAAGAACCTGCCTTGCAGCCTCAGCTGAAGAGGCAATGGATGAAGAGGAGATCAAAGCCTGTGCTGCCATTTTTCTTGATAGTGTGAGATAGTGAGTTTGGATTACCTTGTAAAAGCAATAATAATAAGAATAATAATAAAACAGGTGGTGGGCAAAGCCTAAACCACCAAGGGTTTTGTGGGCCAGAAAGAGAGGAATGAAATTGTGGTGGACAGTTGAATTGTTGTATATTGATGATAAAACTAGGATCTTGTTGTCAAATGAGGATAACACATGTGGCTTGGTTACTTGGATAAGAGATATTTTGGTTTCTGGCTGGGCTGCACAATTGAAATGTCCTATAATCTTTATCCACCTGGATCAGGATGGATTCTGCTTCTTCATATGTGATCTTAAGAATACAGAAATAGATTTGCTTCTTGTACACTCCTGCACACTATCGACGTGTTTGATAAAATAGTTAGTCTATCAGTTAATTGTAACTTATTTAATCAGTATTGGTTATTTGACTTAATTAAACAATCAATATGAGTATTTGATTAATTAGTTTTTTATAACTTATTGCTCCAAAATGTTAAAATTCAAAAAGTTGTTCAAAGTAACTTTTTCGATCAGTTTTTTGAGAAAATCATTTTGTATGTAACAACTCACAGCTAACATCTAATTTACCAAACACTTTTCTATAATTAGCTAATGTTATCAACTAGTCAAATCAACTAACCCAATCAGCTAACAGCTATCCGCTATGAGCTAACATCCATTTACCAAACACCCCTATATCTAATCTTAATATATGTCATGGTTTCATACCCATTTCATCAATTATTCTTATTTCAGTGTATGTTACTTTATTCATAAGTTCGCACTCGAATTTTAATTTAAAAAGAAATAAATTCGTAATTAAAATAAACTCATTGATATGTTTTAAAATGCTAGTTATTTATAGAGTAATATTTTAAACAAAATAAATTATACTTCAAATTGTTATAGATTTGGAAATAGACATAATTAAAAAGATTCTACCAATACTTATAACTTGAAAATATTTAAAGCATTGTTGGTATTGAATTGAAGCATGGTGGTAAGAAGTTTGATTACTTATTGGTGTGTTCAAAGTTAGTCCGGTCAAAGTTACCATTTTTTTCACCAATCAAAAGGGATAGAAACTTAAACAAGATTACACAAATTTAGATTGAGTTAGGCTAATAATACATTAAAAAAAATAAAAAGTTAAAGACCAAAAGAGGCCAGATCACATTGAGAGTGATCACAAAGTTTCACAATCTAATTTGTACAAGTATTAATTTTCATTGAATAAACTTAGTACCTACTAAACATATATAAATGAAGTATCAAAATATCACACTTCCTTTCATTGGCATTAGGCACTTAAGTGTTTTCTAGGCATATATACTATTTTGTCATTTGGCTGCAGTGTGAGATGAGATAGAGATAGAAGGCCTTGAGCTAGCTAGCTCACTAGGCTATAATATATTGAATTATTGAGTTTGTGTTTTAACTTTCAGTATGTAGTTTTACTGAACACCAGAGTACATAATGTAAACTTTACCCAAAAAATGACTAATAACATAGTTGTAAGAAATTAGCACTCAATATTTTATGATTACAATTATGCATTTATGCCATTACCATGCATTATTGCTCATATACATTTTATTTATATTTATGTTTATAAGATAATTCGATGTGAGCTTGCAATCCAAAAGTAAGCTATAGTTTCATAAGATTTTATACACAAGCGCAAAACGCAACGTTAAAAACAATAATAGAAGTAATACTATGAAAGTACTAATGCCTTGGTATTTTTGATGGCCTTGGCCAATATTGTATAGAAGGGCAAATTAAAAGAATTAGGTTGAAGATCAGAGCCTCAGATCAGAAGCTTGCAGGGCTATCATCCAACTGCTTCTCATCTTCTATATCAACCTCCAGGATTTCCTGTTCATATATACCAACCAACCAAAATCAATTTAGATCAGACCACACAACATTCGACAATTCATTCGTTTAAAGGGTCTCTTTCACTTGATCCAACGTCTTTTAATTTGGTCTTTACATTCGTTTTTATGAAAGGAAAAATAATGAGATTAGAGACTGACAGGGATTCTTTGCTTCAAGTAATTGCCAAGCCTAGCTAAAACAGTAGAACGTTTGTGCCAAAACTTGCCACTCAGACTGATCTTCACATATGGTCCATCAACTTCTGCCAATTCTACTCTCCCTGTTTACAACACTTAATTTCTTCACATTCATATACATTTGGGTTACCATTCCAACGGAACGGAAGGTCACACGTTCAAGTCTCATCCCAGTTCAGAAGTTGGCATATTATATTATGTGGAAGTACTATAAATAGGGTTAGATTGTAGTCGTTAAAAAAATAATAATAATTGGGTATCCATGATTAGGATTTAGGAATCACCTGTTATCCCCACTTCAGTATCAAACAGTTGAGCCAGCTGCATGCACAACATTAAAATATATGTTTAAGGAATCCCAACTTGTTTACTTAAAATGGAACTGTTAGTTACACCACAAAAATGATCCAAGTAGTTGGTAAAGGTGAAAATTAATCTAAAATTTAACTTAGTATAAGAGTGAACTAACGGTTTAAACAAATTAAAATATAGATAAACCGTTTAAACTGTCCCGTCTAGTAGCTAGTTACCTCTGTCCGGGCATCAACCAAGACCTGCTTGATATTGTCTTCTGTCAAATCAAGAGAGGCTGATATTGTAGGGTGGAAGGCAGTCTTGGTTGATGAAATGAGGCGCCTTCGGGTCGCGGGCCGGGACACCACACCATTCTTTAGCCTGCAGGAGGCTGAAAGAGAGTGAAACTTTGGAAGTGAGGGATTTGGGAGAGATGGGAAGTGGCAGTGATGGGTGAAGAAGTGCAAGTGTAATGACATTTCTTTTGTTTTCAATTCTGTGATTCAACTTCAAAGGGAATGCTGCTGCTTTTGTTATCCTTTCTGACAAGAATGAATGTGTGGTCAGATCAGTTGGATTGGTGTCCAAACCAAACCTTTGTTTGGGCTCGACTCAATTACTCAAACCGGCCCAAACATCATATATCGATACTAATCATTATGGTTGTGCGCCTTAAGAGTTTATGTATATTATGTTAAGAGTTTATGTGTATTATGTTAAAAGTTTATATGTATTATGTTAAGAGTTTATGTGTATTATGTATTATGTTAGATTATGTGTGTTATGTTAGGAGTTTATGTATATTCTACTATACAATTATGTACATACAAAACAGAGAATTTTTAGGGCGCACAATGCATTGTGCACCTTGGTGCACAAATGCACAATATAACAATTGAATCATGGTTAATAGTACTAATTTCCGCTCGTATAGGATGTATGTACTGTATGTATGTATATAGATCGTGTATATATAATGTATAAGCAACAGAAGAAGGTAGGAAAAAGATGGAAACCCTTTTATTCATGAGTTTTTGTGTGTTTTCTTGTAGAGAGAAGGAAGAGAGCAAGTAAGCTAAAAGCATAGAGAGAGAGAGAGAGTGGAATGAGTGAAGGGGAGCCCCCTTTAAGTTGGAGGGCTAGAAGCCCTTTTATAGGGGCAAGGAGGTGGCGGGTTTGACCTGTCACCTTTGACTTCGACCCGTAGACTGGAACTGAATCATTTGATCCCGATCCGATTATAAGCGGGAACACGGACCTGGGGTATATAACCTATCAATGGTTTATCTTGCGAGTTTATTACCGATTTGGTCCCTCGACTATTAAGATTTCACCAATTTGGTTCTTGACTATCAAAGTTTCTCAATTTAGTCATCAACTATGCATTTTTTGTCCGAAATGGTCATCCGTCTATTTTTTCGTCAAATTTGAAGGGTAAATTTGGTAATTCAAATAATCATCTTCTTTTGTAGTCTACATCGATTGAGAGGGTGAGGTTGTACGGAGTGAACCCGGCGATGATCAGGGCGTTGGCTGACACGGGTACCGGGAATATGATCGGGTGGCTAACGGCAACATTCCAACGATGGCTTCCGACCCCGGGATTGCCAAGAATTGGGTGGCGGCCAATGTGCTTCCGTTCTACACGGCGAGTAAGATCACGACCATAAACGTAGGGAACGAGATTCTATACTCGGGTTACCAGAATCTGATGAAGCAACTCCTACCGGCGATGCAAAACATGAAGAACACCCTCGGCATTGCTTCCCTCGCCGGGAAAATCAAGGTGTCCACGGTTCACGGGATGTCGTTGCTGAGGTCATCTGATCTGCCGTCGTTCGGGAGCTTCGATCCCGCCGTCACCGACTTGCTCAAAGGTCTGCTCGACTTCAATAACGCCACCGGTTCACAGTTCTGGGTAAACCCTTATCCTTTCTTCGTTTACCAGAGCGATCCCCTGGCCAGAAACGCTGGCATTCTGTTTATTCCAGCCCAACTCCGATCAAGTAGATTCCTGCACCAAAATCAAACATGTTTGATGCTCAGGTCGGTCTCGAAATCATTTACTTAAGCTAATTTAGGCAAAGTCTTGAGATGAAAAATTACACCCAAGATGGCAAATAAAGTGAAATTATAAATCTGTCCTCAATTTTAACGTATAACAAACAATAGTTTGACTATAGGACCATTTTGGGTTAAATAATAATAATAATAATAATAATAAAAAC
This sequence comes from Ipomoea nil, assembly GCF_001879475.1. NCBI lineage: Eukaryota > Viridiplantae > Streptophyta > Magnoliopsida > Solanales > Convolvulaceae > Ipomoea > Ipomoea nil. Next base: position 3,252,205 of record NW_017618707.1, on the reverse strand, counting down.
ACATAGTTGGAGACTAAATTGAGAAATTTTGGTAGTCGATGACCAAATTAGTGAAATCATAATAGTCGAGGGACTAAATTGGTAGTAAACTCTTTATCTTGCAAGATGAACTATTAACATAAAATTCATTTTTTATACATTGAATATTAAAAAAAATTCTTATAAAAAAAATACATTGAATGTTCACTTTTTGTATACTAAAAGTTTGTTTTTAGGTATAATGGGCTTGGGACTTGGGAGCACGTGCAGAAGATGATTAAAGTATTTACTGACTCTCAATAAGTGATACTTTGGCTTACCGGCAGAACTGAACCGCTAGGACAATGCGGTGATTTGGTTAAATGAAGCAGAGAGTGACTTGAGAAAGGATAGTTGGTTGATATCTCCTATACACCGCGGGAGAACAACACGGTTGCTGACGAGCTAGCAAAGATGGCGCCGAGAAGATATTGTGATTGGATCGAATTTCATGTGCCACCGGAGGACATCAATGCGTCTTTGAGAAAGGATCGGGTGCTTTTTGCTTCTACAGACAGTAGAGCCTAGTTTTGTTGGGTATCCCCCACCCCCCACTCCTCACTCCCAAAAAAAAAAAAAAAAAAAAAAAAAAAGAGTTTGTTTTTAGGTATACTACTAAAAAAATGACTTTTCATTATATTAAAAATGAACATTCAGTATATTAAAAATGATAATTTATTTCTGAACTATGGTTCATAGTATAATTTGTCATGTGGATACATTGTTATCCCAATTAAGTCAAAGATTTAATATATAATTACACAAGTACCCATCTTAATTTTTTTTAATTAACCCATCTTAATTATTTTTTTTTAAAAAATAAAAAAGTTAATTCATTAATCATATATTGAAACATTTACAATAAAGATCAATGGAATGATTAAACATTTCTTACACTCAAGCATAGAAACAACTTTAGTAACAATACTAAAGAAAACCTCAATTCAATTTGCAGACTATTTTACAAATTTGAAGTTGGATTCTCTTAAAACTTCCCTATTTGATACTCCGTGTTTGGTAAGATCATACCGACCTTAATCTTAGGCAGGGACCTCTTCTACGTCCCATATACATTACATTTAATACTATATTGATTGATGGATGCATTATTTGTCTCTTTTATTGAATCAAGTCATGCCCATCAATCTCATCTTATCGAGTCTGCAAAATTAAGATGTGATTGTGGACGGCAAATTATTGATGCACCATAGTCCACACACTATTGTGTGGACTATAATAAAAAGTATATTTTTAATACAAAATATATTAAAAATATATTATTCATATATTGAATATATATTATACAAAATAATGTATTTTTAATATTCAAATAATTTTTTTGTTGTTGAATAAGGGACTATGGCATTGTTTGGTAATGACCGTTCCATCCCTTCATTTTTTTTTTTTTGTCAAAATATCAAAAAAATAATTGGTAAATCAACGGTTTGGAGTAGTGTTTTGCTCTAAATCGCTGAAATTTCAAACGCTACTTTGAGTATTGTTTGGATCTTGCATTTTGGGAAAAGATATTTTTCCAAAATGCCCCTCAAATAATTTTTTTTTAAAAAAATTGACTATGATTTGGAAGGAGCCCAAGTGGCATCGAATGGAACGTTATGATGTGAGCACGTGTTCACCTTGCAAGGTGGGCACAGTTTCATATTCATAATTTCTATACTGTAGATCCATACGGTAGATCCATAATTTCTATACTGTAGATTCATAAAATTTATACTTTAGATTCATAATTTCTAAACCGTAGACTCATAATTTAAATACGGTATTTTCATAATTTCTATAGAGTAGATTCATAATTTCTATACTGCTGATTCATAATATATGTAATGTAGATTCATAATTTCTGTACCGTAAATTCATAATTTATAAATTGTATAGTTATTAAATTATGAAGATATAGTTCTCTGATTTGTGAAAACAGAGTTCAACAATTGGAATTTAAAGTATAAAATTATGAATCTATAGTATAGAAATTATAGATCTACAATATAGAAATTATGACTATAGAACTGTGCCCACCTTGCAAGGTGGGCACGTGCTCACAACATAATTTGCCGAATCCAATGGGTGACTATTCCAAGTGAGAGGGGCATTGAGCTCATCTTAAAGCATTACTCATAACTTTTTTCTCCTTATCTTCTCATTTTGTGGGTCCTTCTCCTCCACATTACTATATAATCTCCTCTAATATTTTTCTCTAATTAACAAAAAAATCAGAAACACATTTTTTAAAATTAAATAAGAAAACTTTCTATATCGTTTTCTAATAAACCAAAAATTTTGAAAATGTGTTTCGGACCAAATTAAAAATGGTTGATTGGGTTAAATATTGAAATTTGAAAAATCAAATTAAAATATAGTTTTGGAAAAAAATACATTTTTAATTCCTCAATTGTTCATGGCGATCTGGTTTAGTCCCTAACTTTTTGTCATTGCAATATATCTAAAAAAAGTTACACGTTTAACCCCGAATAAACAAAATTAATATACTCTTTTATTATATTTATTCTTTATAACTTTTTTTGATTTTAGTATTTAATATGCAAAATAGGGAATTGACAATCTTCTTCCATAAAATTTTCTTCTTCAATTGTGGTACATTGTCCTTATTTTTTTTACACGAACTTTTTAAAATCAAGTTTTTTATTTTACACAAAATATTGAGACTCAAGAAGATTATAATTAAGAAAGAAACATTGAAAAGAAATACTAAAATATTCATGTACTAAGTAAAATTTTAATAGAGTTTAATCCTTATTTTTTTTTACACGAACTTTTTAAAATCAAGTTTTTTATTTTACACAAAATATTGAGACTCAAGAAGATTATAATTAAGAAAGAAACATTGAAAAGAAATACTAAAATATTCATGTACTAAGTAAAATTTTAATAGAGTTTAATTGTTTTGTTATTTCAGGGGTTAAAATTACAATTTTTTTGAAGAGGCTGGTACTCTAGTAGTATATTGCAACATTAAAAAGTTAATGACTAAAACTGTTAGCAAAGAACAATTAAAGGACTAACAATGCATTTTCCCCTAAAGTTTTACTATTGAATGTTAAGGTAAATACTAACCGGCTTTACTAATGGTAAATCAACAGTTAAGGATTGCCGAAAAATAACGAGAAAACGCTGTGATCAATTTCATAAATATTACAAGTATATAAATTATAAATTGGTCATGTACTTTTTACTAAAACCATTAAACATTAATGAACGGTTGAGATCAATCCAAACTTTTTACGGAAGAGAGTTGTTCATACTTGAAATAACACTTATACATACATACATACATATATAGATACGGAGTAATAGTGTTTAACTCTCTGAATCATAAATTTAATACATAATTAGTATTTTCTTTGAGTACTACTGACTCGGTTACAATGCAGTATCTGTTTATAATTATTTTCTCAACCTGCTGAAACACAAAGAGTCAATATCAAGCAAATTGGTATCATTAGACCACAAGGTCATTTGCAAATAATTAATATTTACAAATATTTGAAAGGGAAAGAGTTAAAATAGATTTTTGAACTTTGTCCAAAATAGCAAACTCTTACATTTTAAAGGTGTACAATTAAACATACAAATTTGTCAAAATGAATAAAATAATCTCTATTTATCGGTAACCAATTGTTACTCGTAAAATTACTGTTGCTCACCGCTATTGACCGCCACCAAATCGTCACAATTCAATAATAATAATAATAATAATAATAATAATAATAATAATAATAACTATTGATGGTTGCCTTCACCGGAGAAGACAACTGTCACCTTCTCCACTAGAGATGACAACCAAGTGGAAAAGGTGACTAGTCCAGTTGTCTTCTCCTTCTTCAATAGCAATGACAATCATTCGTCAGTTTTCGATCGTCGAAATTATTTGACAAAACCCTAATAATCGATTATTTCATGTAAATAACCAATTACTGGGTATAAATGCACCAAAATAATAAATTTGTAAATTTTTAATTACACATTTTTAAAAGTTAAAATTTTAATTATACTTTGAAGATAAAGTTGAAGTACCTATTTTGACAATTTTCCTGGTTTGAAATAAGGAAAAAATATTAACAACTATGCCAACGTTTCGTATCATTTCTAGACTGGTCTACGTAGTACGTTTCGTACGTAGTGGGTGTAGGGCATTCTGAATTCTTGGGAACGAGTGAAGAGATGAGTGCAGAGAGAGAGAGAGAGAAGAGTTATGAAGAGAGAGATAGAGAATTAGATGAGCATATGCATATATGATGGAGAGTGGCAAAAGCTTTGATGAGCATTTAGTGCAAAGCCAACTACCTCCATGCCGGGCTAGAGCTCATCAATATTAATAATAATGGGGACTGTTTCTGTCATCTCACTTTCCCTTTCCCTTTGCCATAGTCTTCGTAGGCTGCTAACAAGCTAAGCTAGGGAATTGAATACTCACTCTAAACAAACAAAAACCTAGAACTTCGTGATGGGGGGCAAGACTCAAACAAGCACTGTGTTCTCTGCAAATTCTCCAGTGGCCGTGGGGATGGAGAGTTCAGGGAGAGGAGTAGATGGGGAAGATGAGAGAGGAAGCACCGGCGGCGGCATGCGCACGGCGGAGACGTTGCTCCGCCTCCTTCCGATGGCTCTGTGTGTGGTGGCGCTTGTCATCATGCTCAAAAACTCCCAAACTAACGACTTTGGTTCCCTCTCCTACTCAGACCTTGGAGCCTTCAAGTAACCCATTTTCCCCTTCATCTATTTCTTAGCTTTTTCACTTTATCATTGAAAACATTTTTTAAATGGTCGGTTCAAAGTTCAAACCCCCTAATAAGGTTATGAATTTTACTTTTCTTTTATAAATTTTTTTTTAATAATTTTTAGTTATATTATTTCATCTAATTCCTCTTAGTCTTTTGGTTGTAACTAAGTATTTGTGATTTTAATTCTAAAGTTAATATAAACAATTATTCCGTATTTTTTTTAACTATTTTAATATATCTAAATTTAGGCTTCGACTCACCTAAATTGAATCTATGAGTATGCATTTGTTACTTGATTTAGTTCACTTTTTCAATTGACTTAAATCAAGTCTTTTAATCTGAGTATTTAGCAACATGGACAGTTGAAATATCAAAATTAATTTTTGACTTTCAATTGACCTAAATTAGGTCTTTGAGTATACATACATTTATTATTCGTACTTGATTTAGTTCACCTTTCAAATGACTTAATGGGGTGTTTGGTAGGATGAAATTGCAAATCCATTCTTATCAAACTCTATGAAATTGTAATTTCATGGTTTGGTTGGAAGGAATTGTAATTTCATGGTTTGGTTGGAAGAAATCGTAATTTCATTCCATGGAATTACAATTCCCTCCGACCATGGAATTATAATTCCTAAGGAGTAGGGACTAAAGTCTCCATAGAAATTGCAATTCTACACTTTGTAGAATTGTAATTCCACGATAAATTATCATTTTATCCTTCTTACAAAAGTTCAGTAAATTTATATCTTTTGAGTATTTCGCAAGAGATAGGGAAGTAGAGTAGATATTTGCAATCCTCACAAGAGGGTTAAAGTTTGGCAAGGAACATCCAATAGGATAGAAACTTGAAATGACTTTGGTATGGAAATTAAGATTTTTCCAATTTTAATTTGAAAATTTAGCACTTATAAGAGTGTCAATGAATTTATAACATTGATCTAATAGCGAATGCATAGTCAAAGACTTTGATCTGATACAGTTGGAAGTTGAAGGACCATTTCTAATATTAACCCATTGATGCTACAATCATTATAACGTCGTGAGATAGACCATTGATATAAGACACATTTTTAATATATATACTTAAATGTTCATTTTTTGAAAGTGCATTATTTAAGTACGGGAAGTTCATTATTTTGTATATTACCAAATAATGAATTTTCAGTCCATATGTGCCTTCAGTATATTAAAAATGATCATGTATCCATATTGCAATGTGGACCATGATCCAGAATATAATTTGCCTTGATGCTACTAGTAAGGTAATTGAAATCTAATCATCTTGGAGGAGTTGGAGGAATATGAATTATATGTATGTTGTGAAAATACTTCAAGATTTCCAACTGTTCCTCTTCAAAGTAGACACCCAAGTGACACTAGATTGTTGTAGGCAATTTACATCTAAACCCAGTAACCCACAGTAATCAACAAATTCTAATCATCCACTAATTAGGGTCTCTGTTCATTCTTCTGTGCAGATATTTGGTACATGTAAATGGAATATGTGCAGGCTATTCACTCCTATCAGCTGTGGCTGCAGCCATACCTAGGCCATCCAGCATGCCTCGCGCCTGGACTTTCTTCCTACTCGATCAGGTTCCAGTTTAGGTGTATAAATAAAGCGATGAAATGCAGAAGAGCATATCATATCATATCCTGTTCCATTCTATCTAAAGTTCTAAACTTTCCCTATACTGACTACTACTGCAGATCCTCACATATGTGATTCTGGGAGCTGGAGCTGTGGCAACAGAGGTGGTTTATCTAGCCTACAAAGGGGACAGCGCGGCCATGTGGAGTGAAAGTTGCGGCTCATTTGGCGGGTTCTGCCACAAGGCCGCTGCATCTGTTGCCATCACTTTCACTGTAAGCCTATGCTACATCGGGATTTCACTCATTTCCTCCTACAGACTCTTCAGCAAGTATGATGCACCCGTTGGTTTCTACAATAACAAGGGGATAGAAATCTCGGCTTTCTAAAGGGCAGTCTAGTCTGTGAACTACGTAGTTATCATAACTGTAATAAGATATACTAAGACACTATGTTCAGTATGTTGCATGTGTTAAACTATGTTACCTTCAAAGTTGTATAATGATTATTGTTTTACTACACCCTACTCGGCATCTTTTTGCATCTGAATTACAACAGATTTAACCAAATTGCAGCAAACAAGCTGCCTGCAAATCACTTCAAGAAATCACAATATAACGACAGTTGCAAACAAAAGGCATAGAGAAGCAGGAAGCAGTTTTTTCAAACATAGCACCATTACATACCTAATAATATCTAATACTGTGTCCTTAAGAAATAGAGACTATAGGTAATGCAGCATTCCAGTTTGTTGGCACCCAAACCTTAAGTGTCAACGAGCTTCATATTGCACAACTGCACAAAAATATAAAAACTACATAAGCAACCTGATTATGAAGGCATGTACAGAGTTGAGTACACATTAAATTAAGCATGCGTGCAACTGTACTCTAACAGAAAAGGGGTAATTAGATTGCCAGATACCAAATAGGGAAGAACAATTTACTTTTGAGCCATAAAGAACAGGTAAAATTTAAACCTAACAGGAAAGAACAAATAAGAACACAAACTCAGAGCTAATAAATTACATATTGCCTCAAAACTTCGAACTATAAATTAATATGTCCAAGCCCTAAAAATCAAGTAAATTGATTAAAGATCCAGAAAATTTATAGCAGATAATTGTGCAGATACGAAAACCAAAATTGAAAAGTAAATCGAATTGAAATCGCTTACTTCTGCGGGTTCGCTTCTTGTAGAGAATACGATAACCACATTCACGGCACTGAATCACATCGCCTTGCTTCAGAGTATTATCTTGTCCACAATCTACAAACGCACAAATAATCACCTAAAATCGCATGCAAATAATTATATGTAGATATAATTTGTAAGAAAAGAATAGCCAAGTACCTCCACAGATATAACTGACGGGTTCGGGTTGAGCATCCATTGTCGCTTCTGTTTTGGCAGCAGAATTGAAAGAAAATTACAAGGCGCTCATCGCGTATTTATAGAAATGTTGGTAGGTTGGTGACGGCCCGACCCAGTAGAAATCTACAACATTCGGATCCGGGCTGTTTTATTGTTTTAACCTTTCACTTAATTTTATTTTGGTAAAAAGGATCAAATAGAACACAGTTGTTATATTATAGACCGCGGTGCATAATCGATTATGCACCGTGGCTCATATACGGCGCCGTTTCTTTAAGTAAAGAAACGGCCCGCCGTTAGAGTTAACGGAGTCCGTTTGTTTGGTGTATTAAACACCAACTGACACTACAGTATATCCAAACCGACAATGTAGTTATATCAAAATGATACTGTAGTTATAGTGAAATGAAACTGCAGTGTATATAAACTGAAACTGAATAACATTTCACATATTTGAGTGTATATTGTACAATGAAGCTGTAATTATATCAAAATGATCATGTAGTTGTGTTTTAATAAAACTATAGTGTATATAAAATAAAATTAAATAACATTTTCACATATTTGAGTCTATAAATATCGAATGAAACTATAGTTATATCGAAATGAAACTGTAGTTGTGTTCAACTGAAACTGTAGTGTATACAAAATGACACTGAATAACAGAGTTACTTTTTGTAAAAGGGTGCGAAACGGCGGAAATAAACACTGTTAATTTTCATTTAAAAAAAGACGCGCGGTGCATAATCGATTATGCACCGCGGTGCATAATATAATTTGTCAATAGCACAAAGTCCGATTGAGTCACCAAATTATTAAAAAAATAATAATTAATTAAATCACTCAACATTAAAAAATAATCTAATTTTTTTATATATTAGTAGCTCCGGATTGATTTATCTTCATGTGAGAGCCTATCTTAGATGGCGAAGACAATCTTGCACATCGGAGAAGAAAGAAGTCATCGCCGGAAATTGGGAATATCATTGGAGAAGAAAAAAGAGGAGTAAAATTACTAAAATACCCTCATAAATTGACCTATTAAATTTGTCCGGTGAGATTTGGCCGGCAATTTGGCCGGCGTGACCAAAATTGATAGAAATTGCATAGTCAAGGTACTAAATTAATATTTTTGAAAATCAAGTGTTGCAATTAACACAACCCAATAGTCAGTGGACCAAAATTGAAATTTTCTATTTTATTTTTGTAAAAAGGATCAAATAGAACAAAGTCCGATTGAGTCACCAAATTACTAAAAAAATAATAATTAATTAAATCACTCAACATTAAAAAATAATCTAATTTTTTTTTTTATATATTAGTAGCTCCGGATTGATTTATCTTCATGTGAGAGCCTATCTTATTGTGTGAACTTGAGAATATTTGCACACCCTTGATGTTGCATCATCCAACGGTCTAGAACATGATGTACGGAAAAAGTCAACCCAAGGACGCAGTGAACAATATATGTGCATTGTGTTTGCAATGCACTATGTGTGTGCAACTGTGCATTGTGTTATAGATATGCACTGTCGACTAATCTAGATAAAAGCCTTAGATTGATTCTCAAGTTCACATTTTAATATAGGTTCTCATATGAATCTAAATCGCTCCAGGTTCATGCATATTAAATTTTGAGTGGTTCATGAGATTTTATTTCACTAGCAATCAATAAAATAAAGTATTTCCATATCATATGCCAACAATTCATATTTAACCATGCATGAACCTAAAACAATAGGTTAAATGAAAAAATTGAATGACTTAAAATCTAAAAATAACTCAATAATGTTGGAAGGTCTAGATTGGAACCCTTGTGCGCACATAAAAAATATGATATGACCGGTGAAATGATTGAGTGTCTCACGATTTACATCTACAGTGACTCTAAGAATAGGATTTTGTGGACTTAGAATTAGTTTAACAAAACTGAGATAACCTAATTTTTTTTTTTTAAATGACTTTTGAATGTTAAGTGGTTTAATTGAGCTCTTTTTTTTATTTAGTGACTCAATTAGACTTTGATCTCTTATTCAATGACATATTTGACTCTTTTTTCTTGATTTTCTAATCATACAATTTTGTCTAATTTTGTTTTGAAAAAATTACTATTTTCGTATAAATTTTTGAATAATTGTTATTTTGATATTAAAATGGGAAAATGGCACTTTTTACCCCTGAGTTATATACTTATAGCACTTTTTTCCCCTCAATTATTTAGGTAAACACATTAGCCCCCTCAGTTATTCTAAAAGTGGTGCTTTTTCTCCCCTGATATATTTAATTGACATTTATACCCTTAAAGTAAATATTTTATTTATTTTACTTCTCCAACAAATTATTGCGTATACGTAGGGATGACCACGGTTCGGTTTGAATTGAACCGGATACTATAGCAATCGAATTAATAGTTTTCGGTTATAATTCAGATCTAGAATCCAATATTTAAATGTCAATTTATTAAAATTATGTATCAAAAAAATTGAATCTTGAACCGTGAACCGGCGGTTCTAGATCCGATTCACGATTTTGAACCGTCTTTATTTTAAAATTTTATTTTTTATTTTAAAATAGTATAAATTCAACAATATATGTATTTTATTTTTTCAGTTCGGAACATGAACCGTCCGTTCTGGTTCACGATTTTAATAAACTCTAAATATCGGATTACGATTCTAAATTGTAATTGGAATATTTCGGTTTGGTTGCTATAGTGTTTGTTTGGTTTGAACCAAATTATGGTCATAATTTGTTGGAGAAAAAAAATAAATTAAATATTTAGTTGAAGGGTAAATATGTCCATTTAACATTTCAGGGGGGAAAACAGCCACTTCAATAATTTAGGGGGCAAAAATGCTATAGGTATATAACTCAGGGAGAAAAAGTGGCATTTTCCCTATTAAAAATTGTTAATAAAATATTTCGATGATTCTTCAAATTATTTGTAACTTACGTCCCCTAATTATAGTACACTACCATATCTAATACTCCTTAAATATTATGGGTAATCACTTATTAACAAATAATCATTTATTAATTTAAAAAAAAAAGTTTAAATTAGCCAACTACACACAAAAAAAAAAAAAAAAAAAAAAAAATTATCTAACTCAAAAAATAATACTCCGTAGTATAATTACATCTTTGAATTGTCCAAAATTATACAATTTAACATTCCTCAAGTCATCACACTGATGTGATGAACGGATGATCACCCTATTAAAAAAAAAAATTAAATTTATTTTTATAATTTTAATTAAACAAAATAAAAATAACCAAAAAAAAAAAACACACCCCTCCCTCTCTTCATCTCCAGCATGGAGATGAAGAATGGAGACGAAGAAAAAGCTCTTCATCTCCATGCGGGAGACGAAGAAGTTTCTTTGTCTCTGGCCGAGACGACTCTCTTCATCTCCGGCATGGAGATGAAGAATGGAGAAGAAGAAAAAGCTCTTCGTCTCCACGCGTGAGACGAAGGAGTTTCTTTGTCTCTGGCCGAAGACGATAATATATAATACAGCATGCACCGTTTGTGCATTAAATATTAGTCATCGACTTCATATATTAGAAATTAAATGGAAATTCCAAACATTGAATTTATGATACTCTATAAAATCAAGTATAAGAGATTCTTAATGTTCCTATCAAATAACATAATAAGCAAATAAATACAGATTGGTCTTGTAGACAATTTCCAACTCACTAGCTAGAACATAGCTAAATTGGCATTGCCATACTACAAGGTCTTATTATCATTTATACTGTAAAAACAAGAAAAGCAAGAGCAAGGAATTGCGGTGAATAAGAGTTACACCCACAAATACCTTGGCATCTCCAGAAACATAACAGCTAACACAAAACAGCTTCATAAGCGAAGCTATAACCGAAACAATATTTTAAGTAAAAGAAAAGTCTTCTGGCTCAATGGAACATCTCAAGGAATCATCAAATGGTTCAACAATTCAGGATCTCACACAAACTGAGACCACTTGATTGGGCAGCTTGCATTATAGACCTATAAAACCCTGAATGCAAACCAATGAATGTGTAATATGTCAAGTTTGATTAGAGGCAAGGCAACAGGATGCAACTACTTGTAAGCAAAATGATATGCATTGGCTCTTGGTTGACACTGACAAGCTATCTGAAATCTACAGGCCAAAGTCATTTTTTAGTATTTCTATAATTTTTCCATAATCCCTTTATTGCTTCTTACCCTTTTTCTTAAAAGACTGAAAACAAAACAAAACAAAATGAATAAAATTATTTTCTGTGAAACGATGATATGCATTGGCTCTTAGTTGACAGGCTATCTGAAATCTGCAGGCCAAGACATTTTTTAGTATTTCTAAAAATTTTCCATAATCCTATTATTGCTTCTTATCCTTTTCCTTAAAAAGACTGAAAGAAGAATGAATAACAATATTTTCTGTTTCACAGAAGCATAAACCTTATTATCTGGAGTTTAAATGTTAAGGTTTTCTCACATATATTAAACACCTAAAAAAAATCCACTAAGCTTCAACTTTAATAATAGAAATATGCAATCAACAAGAAAAGACTTGTGGAAGCACACAGCTTATATTAAGTGAATGGTAAAAGCATATTAGACCCAAATTTAAATTGGAAAATGATTATTTCCCTCATTTTTTCACTTGCTAACATCCCTCCATATTACTAAGTTAAAAGGGCCCACTAAATTAAAAAGGTTGAATAGTCAAAGCATTTCTATTGGTGGGAAGCATTTCCACAATCAGGCGGCAAAAACAAATGCGGTGAAAAATGGAAGGGGCCTAGCAAGATTCATTTAAATTATATCCAGAAAATTCTGGTTCAGGTAGCCCATTAATATAATTTCAAAACGTGCACACTTGTTTATGGAATTAAGAGATATCATAATAACACATACAAATTACCAGGTTTTAACTCACTTATAATTCACTGTTAATTCCCTCCACGACTTTTGCTAAATGAGTTTCGTGCCAAGAGTTTCCGACCAGCAGATCGATGATCATCCTGCAAAAGAAAGTTAAATATGGCAATCCAATTGCAACAATGGCAACTTCAAAGGACCAAATGACAGAAAGCTGATAGAATTTTTCTTAGTCCAGAAAAGAAACTTGAATGAAATTTATAGAACATTCTTTGAACTCAAACATTAAAGAAGAAGCTCTTACACATGAAGCCAGCAACTAGGGAAATGGATCTTAACAATAGCTTAATGTAACCCACTTTTAGCAGGAGTGCACCAGTAAGGCATCCAGCTCAATGATTACCATCTCAAAGGAATTGAATAAATCCAAGGTAACTATAGATATGTATATTATTAAGCATAGAATAGATTTGTATACCTTATACAAAGAAGCAGCTGATTCGGACTCCACAGTTTGGATTGGAACATTTCCAAGCGACAAAGAATCCAAAGCATCTAAAGTTAGCTGCCAACCACAAAGAGCAAGAGCACCAGCACTGGAACTGGAACCACTACTACTGGTGCAGCCAGCTGCAGCAACATTTCCATTGACCCAAGGGCAGAAAGGGTTATGATGGTTAACTGGGTCAAACTCAACAGCTTCTTTATAACCACTTTCCCCATTGGAAGGCCCTGAAGAACACTTTCTATTTAATTAATAAAATTAAAGTGAAAATATTTAACTGAAGCCAAGAAATTGAGAAAAGGACACATACTAATGAGCTTGGGAAAAAAATATGGCTAATTCATCACTAATAGTATCATTTAAATCATGAACTACAATGACCTATCAAACATTCCATTATAACAAGCTGTGGTGTCATTATAGGCTACAGTGCTACATAACCCCAAGTTATGAAAATCACTTGTCAAAATATGACGCCCACACTGCCAATGAAATGTCTTATATCTAAGAAAAGTGAATATTAGTTTAAAACATTACTTCTTAATATTGAGTGGAGGAAATTTAATAAACATAAAATAAATCAGACTTGAGGTTTATTATGCATCATTATCAACACTTCTTACAACCTGTAAATATCTTGCATGGAGGTGAAGACAAGAGTTGGGCAAACAGAACAGCAGAGATACCATTACCTGTCCCCTTTGCAACCAAGAAGCCTGACTCCACCACATATCCACCATCTTCAGTAGTCAGTGCATTGGCAACCTGGGCAACCTGGGCATCCTGGGTAACTTCTTCCTTTGATGCCTCATGCACAGACAATAAAATAGCATTGCAAGAAAGAGAGGGATGTGCACTATTATTGGGTGTAGAGGGACCATGGCTGGTCTTCTCAGCACTTTCGATGGATTCTGCCTTGGCTGAGCCAAGAATTTTTGAACCACTATCAGCTCTTCCCACAGAGCGAGATGTTAGATCTTGACTATCACCATTAGGATCCTCCCGGTCCATTTCCTCTGGAACATAGTCACCCATCAGTCCAGGATCAGGACCAAATTCACCGGTTTGACCTTCGTTTTCAGTGATTTCAGCAATTGGTTCCACATCACCAACAACACTATCAGCTCTATGCACAGAAGCATCCATCCCATGAATTTCAGCTTCATGGCTAGCTCCCATTCCTATACTTCCTCCACTAATCCCAAAACTAAGGCCGTCCCTAGCATGAGCAGTTGCAGTATCTGCATTTAAAACTTCCTCATCATTTGTGCTACTAACACCAATTTCACCAGCACTCCTAATAGCAGCAGGACAAGCACTCTGCTGTGCTTGATTGCTATAGTTTAACTCAGACACCTCAAATGGATCCGTGCTTTTTACACCTGATGTTGAAGGGAATTCAATATCACCAACATCTGCTGGATAATTTTCAACACTTTCCATTGAATCATCATCTGCACAATGAAATGTGTCCATAGCAATAACAGATGAAACATGTGTTGAATCTCTTGTAGCTGGGAAACCAATCACCTGTTCATGACCTTGGTTGAAAGGATCATCTCTTTGGCCATCTGTTCCAACCTCAATACCAAGTGACAAGCTAGGACCAGCACCAGCTGCATTTTTCCCATATGATGAGTGATGAATTTCTAGAGGATCTGACTCACGGGGGCGTTTTGAAGGACCAGCTGAGTACTGACTGTCATCATTGACTTCATCTCCATCACGGTCTATTACAGTTCCCTCAACGCTGTCCGCTTGTTGTACTACCAATTGTGGCCTGTCAGCAGTGCTTCCATGTTCCTCTAAATGACGCTTGTTAGAACTAGGACCACGAGACTCGTATGAAGCCGCACGGTCACCAACCTCACTGCTAGAAGGCTGTCCAATCATTGGATCTCTTCTCTTATGCACATCTTGAAACTGGTCAGGACCTAAACTCTTGCGTAGTTGTGAGCAGGACAGCCCACCTGCCATTGTAAGATTCAGATCCACACCATTATTCGACAATGACCTTCCCTCATCTGTTGCTGCTTCATCATGGTCCTCTGTCTGCTCCTTTTCCATACCATCAGTAGCAACCCACCCACTTATTCCACTGGCAGCACTTACTCCTCGTGTTAATGCCATCTTTTTGCTTGTTTCAGGGATATCAATGCTATTGGGAGCAAAGCAAGCAGGACGAGTAACAGTAAGGAAGTCCAAGATTCTCACTGTAGCTCCACACAAACTACAATCCAACAAAGGTGACCTAGATTCACCTTTTGACATGGGGCACACAACTTCATTTTTAACAGTATCCCTTTTCTTTGAACAAGACAGTACCTTCTTGCCACGGCCAAGATCTTGTGGAGGACCATGATTTTTTGTCGGACTTGTTGAACATCCATTCCTAGCCGACTGAGCTGAGTATTCTTCACAGTCTTGGACATTTCGAAGCCACCTTGGCTCCCATCCACAAAGGCTTATCAGCTTCTGAGCCTAAGTTTTAATGAAAAGTTGAAAAAAGGTTTAGAAATGAAATATAGAAAGGGAAATCAGTAGTAGTTGAAAGCATGGCAATCTTACACGAGAGTATATAAAGAAAGCATCTTCTCTGGTGTTCTCAGCTCCAGACATAACCTCTGGCCTAAAGAAAGGTTCAACACCTCCAAAACCCTGTGATTGAGCTAGAAAAGAATCAATTTCTGAACCTCTAGAAACTCGCATATGCTCAATTGCAGATGCAGCCACAATAGGGAGGGAAGGGAACTGAAGTAATCCATCAGCACGATCCTTATAACCACCAATTAGGGCAGAAGGTGGAGTAGGGGGGAACTGGACCAAGCTTTCTGCACAGCTATTTCCCCTCCATGGACAAGTGATTTTATGCCCTTCATCAAGTTTTTTTGCAAAATCTTCACCAGCAACATCAGCTACAAAGGATAACCTATTTATTAGAACAAAAGGTATAACAGGCATGCAGCAAAGTCTTATTAAGGTTCAAAAAAAAGGTAACAAGGGCAAAAATTGCTGCATAATTGTCATAGACAGTACAAACTCAAAATGAGGTGCACTTGGTTACACCAGATATCCTAGTTGCAAAAGCTCACAATTATCAAAGGGAATTTCCATGAGCATCAGGTTACAGACTTACAATTCTCTGAAGTTAAGCAGTTGGCATACATAAATGATAAAACAACCTTTTTAATGTAGGGAAATGTGCACCTACATCACCTAAACTTAAGAAATAAAATTATAAACAACTGAACTATTAAAATATTTTATCCGAGTCGCTAACCACTATTCATATGGTAAAAAGAAATGTTAAGGTTAACAGTTAACTCATAATTAAATTAGCCCCTGAACTTTATGGACACAAAGGATAATTAGAAATTTTAGAGAGAGAGAGAGGAAACCATTTGGTGAAGGAAAAACATCTCTCACAGCTCTAACATGCATTTTCTTTATTTCTTTCTTCTTAAAATTCTGAGTAATATTTGGTCATTATAAAGAGGAAACTGAAAGCATAACATCTAGCAACTTATTGTATATAGATACCTGCAAACCACAAGCATATACCAAACTTAGTACAATTAGCATTATTTCTACTAAAAACCCCACTAAACTAGGCCTAAACACTCTTGGCCTGGACAATATCAAGATAAATCTTGGCATGCTCTAAAGGTAGAAATCAAGATACTAGAGACAGAGAAATGGGCATAGGGCATCCCGTATCCCTTGTTTGACATATAGGATGGATTTTATATCTTTAGGTTTTTCAGTTCCAACTCTAAAGGTTATCAGAAAACTTTCCCCTAGCTGTTAATTACTCTGAATGGTGAATACTAATATACTATACTATTCTAGTAGTAATGTACACTAGATATATATAGAAGGGTCTTAACAGTATAAAAAAATCTGATTGCTAACTATGAAATAAGAATAACAAACAGCTATAAAATGCCGAAATAATATAAAGCACAAGCCACCTTCAGAAGGAGTCCAGGTAGCTGAGGAAATAAATTTGAGATTTGCACCACATGACTCGCATTCAATCTTATCAGCATCCACATTTATCCAGCCCCTTCTGGCACAAGCCATAGAACCTGCAGCCTGCCAAAGAAACCTCCAGTCCACTTAAAATTATGTAAAGCTAACTATTTTAGCACAAAACATTTGTGACAAAAATGATTTAACACAGAAATACAAGAAAAACAAGAAGTAACTAAATAAATAAATGAAGATAATACTATAATAGACGGTGCAGCAAGGGCAAACAGCATCACTGAGGCATAATGCTTGAAAAAGAAAGTCCATTCATCATAAAGGAGATAGTAAAATTCACCTAGCCCTAGCTTCCTTTTAGCTAGTGGAATTCATGTCTATTATCGAAGAGTATCTTTCCTGTTGATTTCTAAGTGAGGATAAAAATTAAATGGAAATTGACCAGTCAGAAAAAGACACAACCCAGCACCATTATCTGTAAACTCTCTTTTTCCGAAGGGAAAATAAATGTCACTAAAGCTATTAGCAATGTACTAGACTTAAGACGAATAAAAAAAAGCCACAAAAGACATTAAGGATGAACTAGAATTAAGAGGAATAAAAAATAAATGCACTAAAGACATTAAGGATGTCCTAGAATTAAGAGGAATAAAAAATAAATGCACTAAAGACATTAAGGATGTCCTAGAATTAAGAGGAATACAAATTCTTATTTTGAATGCTAAGTAATAAATTCTGGGGCAACACAAAGTTCTAAGTAATTAATTGGCCTTGCTCTTCTGTGGCTAGTCCCCTGCCTGTGCATAATCATCTAAGAAATATAGTTGTCTATGTCCCCCAAGTCCCCAACTTCAAAACTATCTTGAAGTAGCGCCATAATGTAAATATTGATGGAGAAGTGGATCCACAAACAAAAGAACCAATAAAAGATTTTTAAGTAACCTTGATGTATTATGATAATAAATAGAGGCCCAGATTTAAACCTTAGGCTTTCCAAGCCAGTCTGTGGGTTTGAATGTTGAGAGCCGTCTCAATAGATCACCCCTTTCCCAGGGTCTACACGAAGGCTGTGATGATCCAAGAGCAGAACCACCAGCACTGGTACTCAAAGAAGTCCCTATGCGCTGTAACCCAACACGGGAAACAGAGCCTGCTTTTGAGCCCTGTGCTGCCCAGTCTGTGCTGCCAACATTTACTGGAACAGTAGGAGAAGATGCCCCTGCAGAACTGACAAGAAGTAATACAATCTATTAAACTACTTATCAGTCAAGTGGTTAAAATATTTGGAAAAGTCAAACAATTTGACCAATTGTTCTCTAACTATCGGACTATCCCATCTTTACTTCACTTTTTGTTTGCCTTAGCCCAGGGAAATTCATGATTCCGTAGCCACAACCTTATTGTCATACAGGGAAGAGATAAATAGATTAAAATCACCTCACCCATATGTAAAACAAACAGCAGCAAATGCACAATTTTATCCTCAAATAACTACACTACAGTAATACCATTGCCAGCCATTTCAAACCTCAGCTTCCCTAGCAAAAAAATCCTTTCAATTTTCCTAATACGCTGTCATCTCATTTACGAATTACAGGTTTGTGGCTAGCAGAATCATGCGATTTCATTAATTAAAACAATTAGTTTCGAAAAAGAAAAATTAAAAATTAAAAACCCGAGACTCGATTGTAAGTTTTATAATCGAAGAGGTAAACAAATGAATAAGCTTAACGCGAAATAATGACAAAGTGTGAACAAAGAAAAGCAGCATTACAAAGATTATAAACAAATAACCGAAAATTCGGTTATGGAATGGCGAAAGCCCCAGAATGGGATGGAGAGCAACACAGAATGAGTAGATAGAAACGTAACCTAGGGTTTTTGTTGTTCCGATGGGGATTGGGATTACCTAGCAGCGGGAGTGGGGGTAGGCGGAGGAGAGGAAGACTTGGGTGGCAGCAGAGGATCGCCGGAGGAGCTTATGGCTTCTTCCTTCATCATTCTGTGTGTCACTGTGTGTGTTTCTCTTCCTCCCTCTCGACTGGTTTTTTCCGTTTGCGGGGTAAAAGTCGGGTTGGACGAAATTGCTTCTATATTTGCACCCGTTTCGATGCTATATTTTGTCGAGCGGTCAAATGATTCGGTGCGTTCAAGTGCACTGGTACGAGACACCAATTTGGTAAACAAAAATACTTGGAGGTGTATTCAATCATAACTTTCATAAAATTTTAAAGATTTTTATGAACTTTAAAAATTTGGTTAATTAGCTTTTTGCAACTTCATAATGCTAAAATTCAAAAAGTTATTCAAATAATTTTTTCATTAGCTTTTTGAGAAAAGAAAGTATACCAAACAGTTATCAACTAACAGTTAATTTACCGAACATTTTTTTACAATCAACTAATGTCATCAACTATTTATACCCTCTAATTAACACAATCAGCTAACAGCTATCAATTAACAGTCATTTTGCCAAACATGACATAAATAATAAGGCATGTCATGTCATATGGAGTAAAAAATTGAAGTACAATTTGGGAGTTCATGTAGAATTACCCTTAATAATAATATTCAACGAAATATTATGTTACTAAAGTTTATACATGTAAAAAAAAATAAAAGATGATAATTTTACAAATATCTTATCAATTCACATTATTACACTAACATAATTTTTATTGTCGTTATAACTTTACCAATATTAGTGGTTATTATATTTAAATTAGTAGGGGTAGATGCATTATGACCTCAAGATAACTTATTAAATCTATCATAAACTTCAATAAGAATGTCTGAAAGATATGAGAGTGGTAGTGGAAGGAATTGTTGGTATGAGCAGAAAAGGTGCAGACGGAAACAATTTGAACTGTGAAGGATGGGCGTTCTCGTAGTAATACGGGTCGGGTCCAACTCATGAATTGTCCACCGGACACCACCTATAAAATCGCCACATTTTACGTAAACTCTGTTGCTAAGCTCTACTATACCTTCACAAGGCTACGGCGTTTCAACGACCTATAAAATCGCAACTCGAATTCTTACTTCACCTAAAAACTCAGAATTGGATCGATCTGGTTATGGCGGCATTCAACGAGAACGAGAACGAAAACATGGAGGATAGGGTGAAGACAGTGGAAAGAGAGAATGCGGCGCTGCGCGTCACGGTGATGAAGCTGAGTCTCACTATGGAGGAGATGGAAGGGACGATTGAGGGGTTAAAGACTGCGCTGAGCCAAAAAGAGTTGAAAATGGCAGAGGTAAGGGGCATTCTGGAGAATGCCCTGAAGGTCTTGAACGATATTCGTATATGATTTGCTGACAGCATATATGAAAGAATTTGCCCCATTTTCTTTATAGAGTGGATGCATGCTTGTTTTGTGTACTAGCTAGCACCTAGGGTTGGCTACTTCTCTCATCTCTATATCCTCCCTGTTATTGGAGGGTGCACAATATAAAATTTACTTGATAATGTACCATCAAGTCATGCACTTTATATATATATTGTTCCAGTAATTTTAATACAACTCTTTTATGCATTACGACCCACTAATTTATTTACGGATTACTTGTACCATTCATAAAAAAAGAGTGAGAACTGAATCTCTATTTAACATAAATTTGACGAAATAACAAACGAATGATTACATTGGGCAAAAATATAAAAATTACTATAGTACATCAGGACCATTTTGGATATTAACTCTTATATGAAGTGTTAAGGGGCCATTTACTAAAACATGTTTACTAACACAGTTTTCAATTTTGAAAATTGAAAATAACTTCTTGAAAAACTGAAACACACTTAATAACTGTTTTCGAAATGAAAAACAAAATCATCTATCATCTATCTAGTTTCACTATAAAACTGTTTTCGAAATGGAAAACATAATCATCTATTCAGTTACATGTCACTATAACTACATTACTATGATTACATTCATTATCATCTTATTTTACTTATCACTATTTTTTATCTTTTCTACTTACTTTACTTATTTAAACATAATTTATTTACTTACACTTTAAGTTAGACATTATTTACATTATCAAAATTAAGAATTAAACTCGATATAATGTTTAGATTTTGATTGAACTCAATAGATTATTAGTTCGAACATTTTTAATTATGTTACATCATAATACAAGTTCGGTCCAGATATCGAATATTGAAATTTCACATATATTAGAATTCAAAGTAAAAGTTATATATTCATATACATGTCATTCAAAGTAAAATATTAATATTATCTAAACTAAATTTTAGGTGAAACTGAAAAATTAAAAAATAGAAAACAGAGAACAATATTCAGTTAGTAAACAAGTTTTCTAAACAAAAAATATAAAATACAAGTTTTCTGAACAGAAAATAGAAAATGAAAACTGACAAATTAAACAAGTTTTCTAAATAGAAAATAGAGAATGAAAAATAGAAAATGAAAACTGACAAATTAAACAAGTTTTCTAAATAGAAAATAGAGAATGAAAAATAGAAAATGAAAACTGACAAATTAAACAAGTTTTCTAAATAGAAAATAGAGAATGAAAAATAGAAAATGAAAGCTGACAAATTAAACAAGTTTTCTAAATAGAAAATAGAGAATGAAAAATAGAAAATGAAAGCTGACAAATTAAACAAGTTTTCTAAACAAAAAATAGAGAACAGAAAATAGAGAATGGAAAATAGAAAATGAAAATTGAAAATTTAGAAAATATAAAACAAAGAACAGTTTTCTATTGGTATACGGACCCTAAACTTTTATATGAAGTGTTAAGGAAAGATGAAAGATACTTAGTAAAGTGACACAATTTAGTGTATAGATCCTAAATAATTTTATTTTTACACTTGCATTTCATAATTATATTTGAAAGAACGAATAAGATGACATGAGTCACAAAAATCAAAATTTAAGTGAGACATCTAGTGAAATGTATGAGATTCACAACAACATTGCTACTTTATTATGAGATGCTAAATTGTATTTTAAAACCCTATATTACAATACACATACCTATTAGCTAGATTTGAATATATATATATAACAATTGTAAAAATATTCATTTTCATTTTTACATTTATTAGCATATTAATATTTAATTTTATCAAACACTTTTAATCACAATTAATTGATTTAAAATCACAATTAATTGATTTAAAATCTCTCATAATCTGACTGAGATTCCTCATGATATCGATGGTTTTCCTCTTATTTATCCATTTTGTAGGTCCAATTTTTATTTATCACCTTTTAATTTCCTCTCCAAGCCTTCTCCTCTATAGATTTGAGGGAATTGTCTTCAAACAAGATTGGGGCACTTGGGTGTTCACTGAAGTAATGGATGGTCTGACTCCCCTTCTAGCTCGTGATGCAGGAGGAACTCTCATTAATTAGAAGAATTATAAACTCTAAGGCATAGCCTCTCTTTATTCACCAATATATATATATATATATATATATATATATATATATATATATATATATATATATATATAACCTGTTTTATTTCCTTTTCTCAACCAATAGACCTCACAAAAGTTTTAAACTTGCAGGAGACAAATTCATAAAAAAACTCGATCTTCCATTTGTACAAAAACAACACATTTAATTTTTTCTTCCTAACAAACTAAGCACAAACTCGAATTGCTCTAATTAATAATTTAACTTTATAATTACAATTTTGATTTTAAATTAAACTAAATTTAAATAAAAAATAAAATATTATTTGAATTATAAGATATAATTTCATAAACTATTCAAAAAATAATTTAATAAATTAATATTCACCTTCAAATCGCCTATTAATATTCTGAATCGAGTAGAACATTTTAAATTAAATATCATATATAACCACAATTAATACAATTAAAAAGCTTAAAAACAAATTCAGATAAACAAATTAAAAATAGAATAAAAGAACTAAGGGTGTGTTTGGTTCGTATAGGGAATCCGAATCGGAATAGGTATCAAATAGAGTAAATACTCAAAATGGTCCCTCGACTATAGCTAAGTTCATAAATTGGTCATCGACTTTCAATTTCAACCAATTAAGTCATTAACTTTGTAATTTTAACACAATTTGGTCCTCTGTCTATTTGACCGTTTGTTGACTGTGATTTTTGAGGATATATATGTAATTTCATGGTCCATCGTCGGTTTTTTAAGGTTCTAGTTGCATTTCCAGACCGCACTGTTACATTTGAATCCACTGTCGAAAGCAATCTACCAAATCCGATCGCCTTTCTTCGTCCTCCCTTTGGATTCAATGTAGTTGAGTTCGTATCAGAGCGAAGAAGACGACGTGTTTCCGAACCAGTACAACGTCATCCTGGAGGCCTCCACGTGCTTCGACGAGAGCTGAAGGTTCTTCTGGAGATCGCCGATCACGGTCAACAAACGGTCAAATAGATGAAGGACCAAGTCGTGTCAAAATTACAAAGTTAAGGACTTAATTGGTTGAAATTGAAAGTCGAGGACCAATTTGTGAATTTAGCTATAGTCGAGGGACCATTTTGGGTATTTACTCTATCAAATACTTGGTAATGATAATGAGTTTTGGTAAAAGTATTTAACATGTTTAGTAGTAGGGTAGAATGAAAATGGTTACTAATAGTAATGCTTGAGAATAAATAAGGGACTGAAACCCTTATTTTATTTGTGTATGAATATTTTGATTGATGGGGTATTTGAAATCCATAATTGTATTCTAAAAATCTATCAACCAAACAATAACAATCACTTTTATACCCGTTCCTATTAACAAAACCCATCAACCAAACACACCCTAAATATTAAAGCGGCGCGATTGAAAACCACCAAAAAAAAAAGGGGAGGTTTTTTCCCTTCCAACCATGTTTATTTCCTTTCTCCCCCTTTTCTCCCCTTTAATTTTCACAATTGGAGATATCTTTAGAATCCGACTAATTATTAACTTTTAATTTGTAATCTAGGTATGCCAAACAAAGTTTACGGGGGCCCTTACTTGCAAGGAGAGAATTAGGGGGATTGTAATTCCGTGGGTAAAGAATAATGTGAAAATAAATTAATAATTCAAATTCAATTGTTTCGTAGAAAAGAATAGAATTATTGGAAATCGAAAGCGAAGAAGTGATATAAAAATTAAAATGTCTTGTGTAACAATAATAATGACAAAGTTGTCAATGAAATTTCAATTTTGGAAGCGCCTAAGATTTGCAATTCCATAGAATTGTAAATTTCATTCTTTCCAAAAAGTTGAACCTCAGTGAACCTCAATGCTCCCCACACCCGACTCGTCAAAGTATCTGTCATGAACATGAACCACAAATCCTTCACGTTGAGAAATTGCTCCCACACTGTAGTCAGTGAGACTCGATCCCTAATAATTCTTTCCAACTTTTACATCTATGACGACTTGAGCGGCTAATGCGGACAAAATTTTAAATTTCATGAATTACAAGGGAATGGAATTACAATTTTCATGTACCAAACACCTTGTAAAATGGAAATGAGGTAAAGTTAAAATTTGAAATTTACCTGGGTGTATTTAATTTATATTGACTGAACACGTGGAAGCTTTTCTGTATAATTCTCGTGGTAAAGTTAATTACTCTATGTTTCTTTCCATCTATAGAATATAGTTTCCAATTGGCCCGGCTCCCAATTTCAAATTTCAAAACGACCGTTGGTAGACTTTCCCATCGTAACGGCGAATTGCTTCTCTCTCAAACCAATCTCAATCTCTCTCAACCCAAATTGAAAAGCATTGAATCCCCTTTCTTCTTTTAATCTTTGTCGCTATCACTACTCATTGCATTTCAAAGTGAACTCCATAGAGAAGAAGCTCACCTCTTTTTTAATCAATGGAAGATCTCTATCGTCATTCTTGGCAAGACCCTCTTCTTCTCACTGACGTTTCTTCTCAACAACAGCAACAATTCAGCTCATACACTTCGTGTAAGCATCTCGCACTCACTCCCAGCTTCAAATCTTGATATCGGGTTCGATATTCTGTATGGATCTTCAGTTCGATCTCATTTTCTATCATCTTTTTATGGTTTTCATAGGCCCTGCTCCCACATTTCCTGATTTACTAGATTCCCCAATGCAAGGTAATTGTAGTTTTTTAAAAACCTTTTTTTTTTGGTACTCCATTTTGGTGGTGGGGATGGGTTATTCTTTAATGCTGAAGAGTTTTATTGTCCGGTTGATGTAGACGAGATCCTAGAGGATATTTATACTGACCCAGTTTTGGAAAGCATAATGGAAGGTAGGAGTTTGAAAACTGTTCAATTTTTATTTTCATAAAGCTGTGGTTTTCAAAATTCTTAACTTTGATATTGATAATTATTTTATTGGATTGATTTATTCTTATTTTTCTCCTATTTATTTGATTTTCATAGGCCCTTATCCCACATCTCCTGATGTAACAACTTCACAAGTGCTTGGTAATTACAGTTCTTTTCCCCAATGCTTGTAGTTTGAAGACTATTATTATTTGGATTTGGATTTAGTTCTTATGACTTATGAGTTAATATTGAGGATTTTATTATTGGTTGATGCTTGATATAGAAAGAAGGGTCTTAGACAATAGTTGTACTGACCCAATTGTGGAAATGCAAGGGGTGGAAGGAATTTCAATGCTGTTGGGATGTTTTTGAGATATTTTGGTTTTTCATTATTTTGCACTGATAAGGATTATTATTATATTGGCCTTAATTAGGTATGGAGATTTTGGAATTTTCATTAACATCTCCTGATTTGATGATCTGTGCTGAGTCACCGGAAATTCCAAAACAAAGCTATGGAGAATCACCCGAAATTTTCAAGGGTAGCTCAATTGAAGTGTCTTTAGAGAATGGGATAAAGGGGTCTGAAATTAAGGACTCTAATGATACCCCTGCGTCTGCCAAGTTCTCAACTTTCCTTTCTGTATCAAAAGATGAATTTGAGCTTCCGCCACCACCAGTGATGGAAGAGTTTTCACCAGCCCACTTGAGGTCTATAGTTAGCATTAATGTTGGATCAACAGATTGTATCAACTTCCAAGGGGACACACAGTTTTCAAACGACGAGTTTTTTACTGGAGGTGATACTATTAGGACTGACGCTATAGTTGGAGATGGAGCCAGTGGTCTATACCAGTCTGCTCGGTTTGGGAATTTGTTATATAACTTTGAGATCATGGATGCTGGATATTACTTGGTTGATCTGCACTTTGCAGAGATTGTGTTAACCAATGGTCCTCCAGGAATGAGAGTATTTGATGTTTACATACAGGAACAGAAGGTAAGGAACCATTCTTGTAACGAATTTTAACCAGTGTGTGAGTCTTCTTTGCTGTGTCAATGTTTTATAATTTATACTTGATTGAACATTTTGAGTAGGTTATCTCCTCCTTGGATATTTATGCCCGTGTTGGTGCAAATAAACCCCTTGTGATATCTGATCTCGAGGCTCATGTTAATGGTGAAGAGGGATTATGTATAAGATTTGAGGGAATAATAGGACTCCCTATTATTAGTGGTATTTCTGTAAGGAAGAAGTCTGGTAAGTGTTAGTTTGTTTTCATTTAAAGTTGCATAATTTAATTTACTTACTTCTCCAAGTAATGTTATACGAGTAACTGACCTACCAGGTTCGGAAGAGGTCGAATTACATGAAATATCAGGATGTTTACAATTGCCACAAAGCAAGTCTTGGAAGGTTGTCGTTGAAAGCTTATTTCTATATTTAAACATTTATCTTTTGGAAATGTCATGTTAACTTGATTGCTTCAATATCATGTATTTAGGCCATTGATCACGGCGAGGAAGATGGAGATCCTCAAAGGGTTAAGTTGGAGAATAATTGTCTAGAAAAGGAACTGGAGGACACAAAGAGGCAACTGGAGGAACTTAAAAGGCTTAATGAACAAAAAAGTAGAGAATGCCAAGAAGCATGCAAGTCCTTAGAGGATCTTCAAAATGAGCTCATGCGCAAGTCAATGCATGTTGGATCATTAGCTTTTGCAATTGAGGGACAAGTAAAAGAAAAAACCAAATGGTTTTCCTCATTGAGAGACCTGACAAGAAAAATGAAGGTATTAAACTCTTTTCTCGTTGTTGTATTAGACCTTTTGACTGTATATTGATCCACTCTGTAAATTTCTTATACAGATTATGAAGATGGATCAAATTAAGCTCTCAGAAGAGGCTTTGTCATTTAAGCAATGCATAGCCGATATGACCGATATGGGCTCTCTCATCCAATCAAAAAGTATATTTAATTACCTATCAAATTTAGTTTATGGGTTACATGTGCTTAAGAATATTTGTAATTTGTAATTGATGGGCATGGATTTCTGCACTCCCACCCTTTTTCACAGTAAAGCAACATGGGGAACTGCATGAAGATCTTAAGAACAAATTTATTAAAGGTGCCAAGGAAAAAAAGGAGCTTTATAACAAGGTTTTGGAGTTGAAAGGTATTGACAGTGTATTAAAAATAATACTGATGAAAAGAAAATTGTATTAGCTAATTAACTTGATGACTATTTCAGGAAACATTAGGGTTTTCTGTCGCTGTAGGCCTTTGAATGTAGAAGAGATTGCTATGGGAGCTTCAATGGCAATTGATTTTGAAGCAGCCAAGGAGGGGGAACTAACTGTAAAATCAAATGGGCTATCTAAGAAAACATTTAAATTTGATGCTGTTTTCAGTCCTCAAGCAGAACAAGGTAATTGATTTTTTCATTTAATTATTATTTTTATATTATCCTGTTCCTGCCAATTTTTTGTGCACCAACTTATTTATTTATTTATGTTGTGGAAATAGTTGAAGTATTTGAAGATACAGCCCCATTTGCAGCATCTGTTTTGGATGGATACAATGTTTGCATATTTGCATATGGTCAGACCGGTACTGGGAAGACTTTCACAATGGAAGGCACAAAAGAAGCTCGTGGGGTCAATTACCGAACTCTGGAGGAACTGTTTCGCATTATTGAAGAGCGAAACAATGCATTTCAGTATGAAATATCTGTCAGTGTCATGGAAGTGTATAATGAACAAATACGAGATTTGTTGGTTTCAGAAGCACAGACAGGGGTGACCACCACAAAAAGGTAACATATTTTCCTTCATACTTTGTCAGTTCAACTACTACTGCCTAATTTTGATCATGATATTTGTCTGAAATTGGATCTGATTATATAATGTCCATACAAAGGCTTGAAATAAAGCAAGCTGGTGAAGGAGTGCATCATGTTCCTGGACTAGTTGAGGCCCAGGTAAACAATATGAATGAGGTATGGGAAGTCTTGCAGACTGGGAGCAATTCAAGGGCAGTAGGATCTACAAACGCCAATGAGCACAGCAGCAGATCACATTGGTACAGATCTTTCATTTTATTTGTTCTTGACAGACAATTGTTTTACTAATTAGAGGTATCTATCGATATTGTGTGTAGCATTCATTGTGTGATGGTAAAAGGGGAGAACTTGTTGAACGGGGAGTGTACAAGGAGCAAGCTGTGGTTGATTGATCTTGCAGGGAGTGAGAGAATTGCAAAGACAGAGGTTCAGGGGGAACGGCTGAAAGAAACACAAAACATAAACAGATCACTCTCTGCACTTGGAGATGTGATATCTGCACTTGCAAATAAGAGTCCACACATTCCTTTTAGGTACTCCTCATATCTTTTTGACATGGTGAAATTGTAATTATTATTTTTAAATTTTTATAATTATACTTTGTTTTTTTAACTTTCTTCTATCAATTGTTTATAGAAACTCAAAACTGACTCACTTGCTCCAAGACTCCTTAGGTAATCTTTCTTTTAAGTTTGACATATTAAGTGACACATGATAAATGAATGACATTATTTCAAAGCAAGGGGATTAAGAGTTGAAATACTATTCTATGGATTCATATTTACAGGAGGAGATTCAAAGACGCTGATGTTTGTACAGATCAGTCCTAATGAGAACGACGTTAGTGAGACTCTCTGCTCCTTAAATTTTGCTAGCCGAGTGCGAGGGATTGAGTTGGGTCCAGCAAAGAAGCAACTGGACAACACAGAGCTTTTGAAATATAAACAAATGGTACACTAATTATTTGGATGATGCTACTGATTATACCAACCATTTTTCCAACATTTAAAAAATAATCTTTCTTTTTTCAGGTTGAAAAGAATAAACAAGAAATGAAAACAAAAGATTTCCAAGTTAAGAAGATGGAAGACACAGTTCATGGTCTAGAGATGAAGATGAAAGAGAAAGATCTTAAAGTTAAGAGCCTCCAGGATAAGGTATGAAAACACCTAATTCTTTGCAAGTTTATGGTAATGGGGTATGGATGAAATTTATGCATGCTTTTATGCACTTTCAGATTAAGGAAATGGAGTCACAACTTCTAGTAGAGAGGAAACTAGCAAGGCAACATGTGGACTCTAGAATTGCTGAACATTTAAGACAACAGCATGAAGATCAAAATTCTTCAAGGCCTCCATTTGCAGCCAAAACTACTCTAGCTCCAAAGACCTATGATGAGAACAAACACCAAGCCAATCTCCCTCGACCACTTTCTGAGAACAATAAATACAAACTGGATCCCCTTGTTAAGCAGAATGAGCTAGCAGAAAAAGAAGACAAGGAAAATAACCCTGGGATTGAAGAGCTACTAATGCCAAAACGGGCTTGGAGAGCTTCTTTATGCCCAACTGTACATAAATTACCAGCTACATCAGTCCCAAGGCGCAACTCTTTAATCCCATTGCCAAGTGTTACCGGGGGGGCAGCCAAGTTGCCACCTCCATTTTTACCATTGGCACCAATTCAAGCAAATGAGGACGAGGATGTTGACAATGTTAAAGGCAAATGCTTACCTGAACCAGTGTCAGGGGATAGTCCTACGGATCAACAAATTGAAAGTAAGAAACTGCACAGTGCTTTAAGACGTAGCATGCAAAAGAGAATACAAATGAAGTCCCCAATGCAACATATCAGAAGAGGAGGAGGATTGAATTTGGGAACGGAGAAGGTTAGAATTTCTATAGGAAGTAGGAGGGTGGCTCATAGAGTGATACTCGGTAATGCTAGAAGAGTAACAAAGGAAGGGCTACCGAAACAAAGCCAAAGAGAAAAGGAGAGAGGGTGGAATATTGGAACAGCCACAAGAGGAGCAGTTTTGTGATCTTGTTCTTGTGTTATGTTTAATTCATTTGGGTCTTTAGGGGGTGATAGATTCATTCATGAATCTGTTCTGAGTAAGATGATGATTGACGGATGTACATAGTTGTTTCTACTAATATTTTGCTACTGATTTAATCGTTGTGTCAGACTCAGACTATGAATTTATCAGTGTGGATAAACATGTGATTTTTACCTTTAATTGAATTGGGAATGTGTTCACATCTTATGCACTAATGTTGACATGACAAACATGAGACTGTTCATATTAAAATTTGTGAATATCTGAGGTAGATATCAGAGTGCTGACTTGCTTACATGCAGCATTAATAGCTAGAAAGAGTAGATATCAGTGGACAGTGGATGTCCAACCTTTTCTCAACTCTTGAAAATGGGGAACTTACTGGACACTTTGCCAGCAGATGATAAAATATTATCAAAGTGTGTATGCAGATAGATAATATGGTATCTCTTCTTCATCTTTCTATGTGAAAATCATTCCCATTTAATACATTCTATCAAAAAGATTTGTCCGGTTGGGGCCTCTTGGAACCGGATGATCCCTCTTGCACTCATTTCTGCTTGATAACATCCTCCATATTAGCGTGCTTGATTGAACCCGAGTTCCCTGTATATAAATATAGCATTTACAATGATGTTGATGACTTGATGGTGAATGAAAGCACCTTGATTTGAGTGTAAATAAAGAAGTATACAGGTCTAATAAATATAAATTATTAATAATAATAATAATAATAATTATAATTAACAATAATAATTATAATCTCGCTGCATATAAAAATCCAGCACTAAATTCATGATAATAATAATAATAATAATAATAATAATAATAATAATAATAATAAAAAAGATGATGATGATGAAATGGGGAAATTTTGTATTACTTACTTACAGTTTCATCCTTGAGGACGATGAGCATATGCTTTTTCTCAGGCGATTTAATAACATTCCTTGATTTGTTTTTCTTAATGACACGAACTTTACAACTCCATCCTACAGTTTGTGTGTCAATATCAATTAAGTTGAGTGCATTTGTCATGACTAATATCATTCTGTCACTGAAAATATGTTCATAAAGAATGTAATGAAATAATATAATGGGAACCATAACTAACATAAAGTGAAAAATCATAGATTAGGGAGTAAGGAGTAATTAAAATGCATAGATTTTGATAGTGATTATCTTCGATTTAGTTTCACAGTGATTTTCTCTCTCTAGACTCTCTAGGGTTTTTGTTTTCCTACTAGGGTTTCCTAGGTTTTCCACGGTGGTAAGTTTCTCCGGTCGATAGTCGGCGACGAAGGAACGGCGAGACGGCAACGGCATGGCTACGTCGGGAGATGGCGTTGATGCGATCACACAGCGGTGGGCCGACTGGGCGTTGGAGGAGGAAGAAACGGCGTTCATGCCGGATGCTGAGGCGGTCGGGGAGGCTGGTGAGGGTGGGGTGGAGACGTGGAGGGTCGTTGGCCATTTTCTTACGCAGAAGCTGGTTAAACTGGAGTTCCTGCGGTAGGTGCTAGCCTCGGTGTGGCAACTGGTAAGAGGGGTTCAGGTGACCGAGATTCAGAGGGGTTTGTTTTTGTTTGTTTTCTTCCATAAGACAGATATGAAGTATGTTTTGAATGGAGGACCATGGGCGTTTGAGAATAATGCCTTAGTATGCCGCGAGGTGATAGGGCCGATGGTTCCGGGAGATGTCCAACTTGACACGATAGACATGTGGGTGCAGTTACATGACATGCCCACAGGGTACACATCACAGTCCATTCTTGAGCAGGCATGTAATTTTCTTGGCACCTTTGTCAGGCATGATGACCGTTTTGAGGGCGCTCCGTGGCTTACTTTTCACCGAATTCGTGTGTCTATTCTGGTGGACAAGCCACTACGTAGACGGATGAAATTGTTGAAGAGGGATAAGACTACGACTTGGGTAACTTTCCGGTATGAACGATTGCACAAGTTTTGTTTTTTTTCTGTGGTTATATGGGGCATCTACACACGTTCTGCATACAGGCAAGGGAAGCTGGCATTCCAGTGGAGCGGTACCCTATGGTTCGGATATGCGAGCTGGTGGATCCCGGAGTGCTCCTAGAGCGGTTGGCGGTAAGCCACGTCACATGGAGGCGGGACCAGCTGTAGCCGAATGGGCCCTTACGGTTCTGGTAGTTGGAGGGATGGTGCATGATGCCGAGCTGGGGGATGACATGGTGGTAGCAACGGCAAAACGCCGGCGGCAGTTGTCGGGAAAGGGGCGGCATACGGTGCAAGGGAGTGTCGATGTGGTTATGAGGGATAGTTCAAAAAACTTGTCCATGGCGAGAGCTGGATCACATCCTCGCCCATCATCATGAGTACGTTGAGTTGGAACTGTCGTGGCTTGGGCAATCCACGCACAGTTCGAGAGGTAGTGGACATGGTGTCCCGTAAGAAGCCCGAGTTCGTTTTTCTGATGGAAACTAAGGTGGGGAGAGTTCATGTTGAACGTCTCCGCATTAAGCTTGGTTTCGAGGGTTTGTTTTATGTGGATAATGCAGGTTTGAGTGGGGGACTTGCCTTATTATGGAGGAGGAATTATACAGCGAAGCTATTGAGTTACTCAAAGAACCATGTGGATGTGGAGGTGAGTTTGGGGAATTGTGATGTGTGGAGTATGATATGATTTTATGGCTATCCGGAATGAAGTAGGAGGAGAGAGTTGTGGGATCTGTTGTCTAGTTTGAGTGGTCGATCCTCGCTTCATTGGGTTGTTATAGGGGATTTTAATGATCTACTATACCAGCATGAGAAAAAAGGGGGAAATCGGCATCCGGACAGGCTCCTAAGGGGTTTTGGCGAAGCAGTAAAGGGGTGTGGCTTGGTGCAACTAGCTATGCGCGGCCATAGGTTACTTGGGAGAGGGGGGCCGGGGACGGATCGCTGGGTAGAGGAAATGTTGGATAAGGTCCTGGTGATTGGTGTGGTATGAATAGGGATGCAGGTGTGGAGAATATCCGGACTCGTTCCTCGGATCATACTGCGCTTTTCCTTGATCTGGCCGTGTTGGCCGAACGGAGAAGGGGGGGGGGGGGGGGGGGGGGGGACCCAGAGGATTTAAATTTGAAGTGGCATGGCTCTTGGATGAGGGGTGTAGAGAGGTGGTTGAGATAGCCTGACAGGATGGTAGGGCAGAGAGGTTGCTGAATTGTCAGCGGTACTGTGGGGCAAGGCTCAAGAGGTGGGGAGGTGATCACTTTCATAAGTTTCGGGACCGAATTATGAAACTACGTAAAGAACATGAGGCTCTCAGAAATCGAAGGGATCCAATGTCATTAGTTGAATTCCAGCGGTTGGAGAACCAACTGTGTCAAATAGAGGCTAAAGAGGATGTGTTCTGGAAGCAACGGGCGAAACAGCATTAGCTCCAGGGAGCAGATGCCAATACAAAGTTTTTCCACAGGTATGCTTCTGTCCGAAAGAGAAAGAACTCTGTTATTAGAATTAAATCGGATGCTGATGTATGGGTTGAGGGGGATGATATGAATGCAGTTATTGTGGATTATTTTAAAATGATTTTTTCCACTAGTAATCCGGTGTGTGAGGACCCCTTATTTGATACTTTTGCCCCACGTGTGTCCCAACTGCAAAATGATATGTTGTTACGGCCCTTTGAGTGTGAGGAGGTTAGGGAAGCAGTTTTTGCTATGTTCCCGGATAAGGTGCCAGGCCCAGATGGGATGAATCCAGGTTTTTACCAGCAGTTTTGGAATGTGGTAGGGAGGGATGTATTTGATTCTATAATTGAATGTTTGAATTCCTGTGTGTTTTCGGATGAGTTGAATGAAACTAATATTGTTTTAATACCGAAGAAAGCTGTGCCTGAAGGGGTTTCGGATATGAGACCAATAGCCCTGAGTAATGTGGTATACAGAATTATGGCAAAAATGATAACTGGTAGGATGAAGGTGCTGATGGGGGACCTAATTTCGGAATCTCAAAGTGCTTTTATTCCTGGCAGGCTGATGACGGATAATATCCTGCTAGCTGCGGAGGTGGGGCACTTTTTGAACAGGAAACAGACTGGGGTAACTGGGTGGGGAGCGCTAAAGCTGGATATGACAAAAAACGTATGATAGAATGGAGTGGCCTTTTTTTTTTAGAAAAAATGCTTGTTGCAATGGGATTTGATGGTAGATGGGCCAATTTGATTATGCTCTGCGTTACTACTGTTAAGTATAATATTATGGTTAATGGTCAAAATGGGGGGCAAATAACTCCAACCCATGGTCTCAGACAAGGAGATCTTCTCTCACCGTACTTATTTATTATTTGTGCAGAGGGTCTTTCTATGTTGTTGTAAAAAGCCCAAATAACAGGCGCAATTCATGGTTGTAGGGTGGCTCGGAGAGCACCACCCATCTCACATATTTTTTTCGCTGACGATAGTTTGTTGTTCTTTAAGGCGAATGTCCAGGAGGCAAGTGTGGTAAAGCAGTGTTTAATGAGGTATGAATGTTTATCTGGTCAAATGGTGAATTATCATAAATCAAGTATCTGCTTTAGTAAGAATACCCAGGAAAGTGTAAGGAATGAGGTGGCAGACTGCTTGGCAGTAGTCCAGACGCCTAATTTTGGGAAGTACTTGGGGCTCCCATCCTTTATAGGGAGCAACAAAATGGCTGCATTCTCCTATATAGAGGATAAGATCAGACAACGGATAAATTCATGGAACAAGAAGCTGCTTTCTCAGGCTGGTAAGGAGATACTACTCAAAAGTGTGGCTCAATCTATGCCTACTTTTTCTATGAGTGTCTTTTTGCTACCACAGTCAGTTTGTTTGTCTATTGAGAGAGCCATGAATAAGTATTGGTGGGGGAAAGGAGCAGATAGAGGAATACACTGGAAGGCTTGGGATAAATTATGTATCCCCAGGAAATATGGTGGTCTGGGTTTTAAAGATTTACGAGCTTTCAATTTGGCCATGTTGGGGAAGCAGGCATGACGATTCCTAACAAATCCCACCTCTCTCGTAGCACGAGTGTATAAAGCTAGGTATTACCCGCCTACATCTTTTATTGATGCGATTGTTGGAGGATGCCCGAGCCACTATTAGAGAAGTATTATGGCTGCCCATAACTAACCTTGTGTGTTCAGGAGTCCATAGGAGGATCAGTAATGGCGCAACAACACTGATCTGGGGACACCCTTGATTACCGGATAAACCCAGTCCGCTAGTACAGACGAGTATGCTTGAGGAGTTACAAGAGGCTTTGGTAGCTGGTTTGATTGATCAGGGAACCAAACCTTGGGATCCCCATATATTGACAGATTTATTTGATGCATAAGATGTAGCCCGTATATCAGTGATCCCTGTTAGTCTTGAGTATGAGGACTCGTGGTATTGGCAAAGTGATCCAAAAGGGGTGTATAGTGTGAAGAATGTCTATAGGCAAATAGTGGGTGATTATGAGCATATCCCCATAACTTTTAATCGATGGACTACATTATGGAAGTTAAAGGTCCCCCAAATGGAAAACATTCTTATGGAGAGCTCTATGTGATATTCTCCCTACCACATATAATTTGCTTTTAAAGAGAGTAGAAGTGGATCCAACATGCCCAATGTGTGGGATGATTCATGAGGATATTATGCATTCTCTAATATTATGTGATTATTCTAGACTTGTTTGGAATATTGCACAACTACCTATCACAAATATTGTTATGGATTCTTTTCCAACATGGCTAACAGGTGCAATGAATATTTTGACAGAAGAACAATGTGGAGTAATGGCAGCCGTTTTATATCACATTTGGCGAGCGTGGAACGAAACAGTATGGAATGGTGCACTCTCGAGCCCGGAATGTACGTGGAGTAGGGCGTCGGTCGGCATGCACTCGTACAGCCACGCAAACCGCCAAGGTGCACAACCAGTACTGCCGGCAGACACGCCCGAGGGCCACCATGTGTGCTACGTGGACGCTGGATTCAAATTGGGTATCGGAGAGGCGACGTATGGCATTGTTCTTCTATTGCAGGATAGATTATTTATCGCGGCTACAAACGAGAAATTGCCGGGATGCTTTGCCCCACTTATGGCTGAGGCCCTAGCTTGTAAAGAGGCGTTATCATGGCTAAAGGAGGGAAGTGTGATGAATGTGGATCTCCTTACAAACTGCACCGAATTGAGGAATCTCATGAACTTTGGCACAACGCCAATTATGTCGTACGTTGGGGTCATTGTGGACCAATGTAGGACCATCATCGCTGTGTTAGATTATTGTCGCCTGCGTTATGTTTCGAGATCACTTAATTTACATGCGCATAGTTTAGCAGCTTTAGCTTTTGAGCAAGATCACTCTATGTATTGGGATTCGATCCCGCCTGACTCTATTCGTATGTTTATTCCGTAATATATGGCTACGACCTTTTTCAAAAAAAAAAAATGCATAGATTTTGGATGAATATAATTGAGAAGCACAGAATTAATCATAATTCATATGAAGAAGTTTTATATTATTTATATATTAATTATGCAGTAATGATAGAAGATTTACATTCATACCTGTAGAATATCCCTTCAATGGTGTGTGTTGCAAAAGAAGTTAGGTTTTGTGTTTGTTGAATACAAGTGAACAGGGGTTAATATAGTGTTGTTCTGAGTAGATTAAGGGTGTAGTTAGGAATCTATAAAGATTTGTATTATAGAATCCTATTAATTAAGACATCAATATTCTAATTCGAAATTAGGAATCTATTAAGATTTGTATTCTATATTCTAATTATAAATTACAATTGTATAAAGATGGTAATAATGACATGACAAGTATATATATTTGATATAGCGAACATGGCTTTAGTAAATAAGAAAGTATGGTAATATGGATTGTGTATTGATTAATTTTTTAAATCAAGTTGAGGGTGAAATTATTTTAAATGTTGCGTCTAGTGTTATAACTTCTCTTTTATTATCAGGTGGAAGGACTGCCCGTTCTCGGTTTGCTATACATATTTCTGTTAATGAAGAATCAACTTGAAACATAAGTCAAGGCCAGTGAGTCCATTGGCGGAGCTTATTGTGCAAAGCAAATTGATAATATGGGATGAAGCTCCAATGATGCACAAATTTTGCTTTGAATCTTTAGACCAGACAATGATGGATTTGTTACGCTCTAGAAATCCGAATAGTTATGATATGACCTTTGGTGGTAAAACAATTGTTTTTGGGGGCGATTTCAGGCAAATTCTACCAGTAATTCCAAAGGGAACATAGCAAGATATTGTTGGGGCAAGTATAAATTCCTCCTATTTTTGGAGATCCTGTAAAGTATTTATGCTAACTAAGAATCTATGCCTAAGAGGTGTACAATCAGAGGTTGAAGCTAAAGAGATTGAAGAGTTTGTAAAATGGATAACTAATATAGGTGATGGATTAGTTGGTAATTTAACTGATGGTGAAGCAGATATTACAATTAATTATTGCTCAAGTCTGACGATGATCATATTGCTACAATTGTTGATAGCACATTCCCTTTGTTTTGATGCAGTATAGGTGATATGTCATATCTTAACAATAGTGCTATTTTGGCTCCAACATTGAATGTGGTAGATAACATTAATCAATACATGAATGATCATAATCGGGCCGAAGGTAGGACTTATTTGAGTTGTGATTCTATTTGTAAGTCCGACTCAAATATAGATATGTTAGCGGATTTGCACACCCCAGAATTATTGAATGGTTTGCGATGCTCTGGAGTACCAAATCATGCTTTGACTTTGAAAGTGGGTTCACCTGTTATGCTATTGAGAAATATTGATCACACTCTAGGACTCTGTAATGGTACGAGGTTGATTGTTACAAGGTTGGTTGATCATGTGTTAGAAGCCCAGATCATGTGTGCTACAAATGCACGAACAAAGGTCTTAATTACCAGAATTTCACTAACACCGTCAGATCCAAGATTTCCTTTCAAATTCCAACGAAAGTAATTTCCTTTAATGTTATCTTATGCCATGACAATAAACAAAAGTCAATGACAAACACTCTCAAAAGTAAGATTGTTTTTGAAAAGGCTTGTCTTAACCATGACAAAATGTATGTAGCTCTTTCAAGAGTTAGTAACCCAAGTGGTTTAAAAATTTCAATTTGTGACAAAAACATATCATTTCTAAATACGACTAAGAATGTTGTGTACAAAGAAGTCTTCAACAATGTGTAATAAATTTATAAAGTTTAGCATTTCAAATTAATTAGGTTTTCAAACGTTATAGTTTCCCATATAATTATATTATACTGTATAATAATAATAATAATAATAATAATAATAATAATAATAATAACAACAACAACAACAGCAACAACAACAGGCTGTAACAAAAACTGACTCCAAATAATTGATTATATACCTATAATAAATAAATGTAGGAGTTGGGCTTAAACTCATCCAATAAGACAAACTGTGTCAAACTGGAGAGGATGATTGATGAAAAGAAACAATAAATTGTGTCATGTGAGAAAAACATTTATGCCCTTTAGGCATTTTATTTTAATCTCTGCACTGTTAATTTCTTTAATTGTATTTTTTTTTAAATTTGTTACTGCTTCAATTCCTATATTCTTATTGCTATATTATTTATATTCTCTACTTTGTTTTATTACTTGCAAATCATTGACAAGTACCAGACAAGCTACAAGGGAATTGTTGTAATATTTACGCATATGAAGGCAATAATGTATGCATATGTGTTTTTTTTTTTTTTTTTTTTTTTTGTAATAGCTGTAGGGGTTTGGTTGAGAATTTCTACTGTAATTAGTGTTATACTGAAGAATTCAACTTTTCTTTTGGATTAGACGTCCTACTTATTTTATTCTCACAGACTGTATCACTAACTTGATTTAAATAAATACATTTAAAATATCTTCTTACTAACTTCATTTACATAAAGTTATTTACACTCACCTGATATCTAACTTCATCTAAATAAATTAATTTCAACTCAACCCTTCCTGTAATAACTAATACCCTACCATACCCTCTTTTGTTTCTTTAATATTACACTAGTAATTGTTCCGTGCGATGCACGAACTGTTATTAATTTAACAAATTTACTAATTAAATTTTTTACACCCTCTGAATTAGCAAAGAAAGTAATGGTTGTGAAAACAAAAAAAAAAAAAACATATTTGAGTTCTTGAGCTTAGAATTAGTTTTATTAAAAATGTAAGTATAACAATACAATGTATTATTTAATATTTTTAAAAGTTTAATTATGCTATTATTATGTTGATTTTAAAGTTTATTGTTACTTGTATTATTATTTGAATTTGAAATAACTACTTTAATTATATAACTAACGCATTTAAATAAAACTTGTAAATAAAATAACAGGTAATATTTGTCGAAAATCTCCACCAAAAACTTATTCATTTGAAAAAGATTATTTATGTAAGAACTATATTTATTTTATATCTAATTTATCCTCTTTATATATGTGGAGTCAAATTAATTATAATTGAGGTTTAAATGAATATATACACAAATTATATTAAATATAAAATTTTACCAATAAATTTGAACAAAATAAACTTTTTTCCATACTTCATTATGCTTTAATATATATAGAGATAGAGATAGAGCTATAATAATAATATAAAATATAAATACACATAATAACTTCAAAAAAATATGTATAAATACATCTACTCACACAATTAACGCATTCATACTTGCTAATCTTGTTTCTATCAAAATGCATTCACACTTTGGAAAAAATTGTGTGGCTAGATTCTGCTTTATTATATACTAGTATTTGCGCCCGTGCGTTGCACGGAATGAATTTGTTATAATATTTTAAAAATATTTAGATCGATATACAATTGTATAAATTATAACATCGAATATTATATAATATAATTGAAGAATTGAGTTGCACCGATTATGTTTTCTGATGTTATCAATGCTTGAATTCGAGTAAATAGTTGCCCAATTAATAGCTAATGTGTAGATATACGCATTCGGTGCTGCAACTTTAGAGATTTTATATATCAATGTTTAGAATTTGTATTAATTGGGCTAATTATTATTTCATCACAAGAATGCATAATAACACACACACACACACTAAAGTTCATATATAAATTAAAAGCAAGAGAAACAAAACAAAAAAAAAAAAAAAAAGAAAACCGAAGTTACTACGCTAAAACTTGGCAAGATATCTCAGAATTTGATAATCATTTTCCATTTTTAAGTATACATTGACTTTAAATTATGATAAAAATTCATTAGATATTAGTTAATTTTCATATAAAATTTTGTTACCAATTAAGCTTTATTAAAAAAATTTACCAATTAATTAAAATTCATATTAATTTGGGTGGGAATGTTGAAGATGAGAATTTTACTTTTATTAATAGTATAAATTGGTGTAAATAATAATTAATAAATTATTATTTCTTTATAAAATTACGCAAATTTTCAAACGAATTTTCTCATTTGTTACGCAGAATTTGTATCCATTATTTTCACAATTATACTAATTTAATTATTCTCAGAATTTGGTAATCATTTTCCATTTTTATGTATATATCGACTTTAATCTATGGTAACAATTCATTAGATATTAGTTAATTTTCATATAAAATTTTGTTACCAATTAAACTTTATTATTTTTTACTAATTATTTAATATTCATATTAATTTTGGTTGGAATGTTGTAAAGGGAGATTTTACTTTTATTAAAGTCATTTCGCTAAGAACTTGAGGGTGTGGTTGAGTGGAAGGGACTCATCCATCCTTATTAACCAAATGTGAGCAACTTTAAATCTCTAGGCAAAACATGGAGCATAAATGATATTGCAATAATTAATTTATTTATGATCATTGGTTCACATATTTGATTTATTTATTTTTTCTTTAATTATTATTGTTGTAAACAGAAATGATATTGTAGTAATTAATTTATGATGTTTATCAAATTGTATTTTTTAAAAATATAAGATTTACACATGTTATGAGGGGTTAAAAAATATTTTAAAATTATTTTTTATTATTAAGTAATTTTAAAAAAAAAAATAAATTACACCAACTCAAACACTCCCTTAGTCTCCCATAAAAAAAACTGATAAAGAAAAGTTATATCATTAAGGAAATTAAAACTAATTAAAGTAAATCTAATCATGTTATATTTATTTGTAACTGTATATTAATTTCATTTTGAAATCATTGGATCACATATTTGAATTATTTATTTTTTTCTTTAACTATTATAAACAAAAATTATGATATTTATCAAATTGTATTTTTTAAAAAATATATATAACATTTAAACATGTTATAAGGGGTTACAAAATATTTTAAATTATCTTTTATTAGTATGTATTTTTATTTTAAAATATTTTCCATCAATCCCAACACTCCCTTAGCCTCCCATAAAAAAAAAAAAAAACTGATAAAGAAAAGTCATTTCATTAAGAAAATTGAAACTAATTAAAGTAAATCTAATCATGCTATATTTATTTGTAACTGTATATTAATTTCATTTTGAAATCATTGGTTCACATATTTGAATTTTTTTTTCTTTAACAATTATAAACAAAAATTATGATATTCATCAAATTGTATTTTTTTAAAAAAATATATAACATTTACACATGTTATGAGGGGTTAAAAAATATTTTAAATTATTTTTTATTAGTATGTATTTTTATTTTAAAATATTTTTCAGTAATCCAAAAGTCCCTTAGCCTCTCATTAAAACTGATAAAGAAAAGTCATTTCATTAAGGAAATTAAAACTAATTAAAGTAAATCCAATCATGCTATATTTATTTGTAACTGTATATTAATTTCATTTTCAAATCATTGGTTCAAATATTTGAATTTGTTTTAATTATTATAATTTATAAACAGAAATGGTAGTGTACTAATTAATTTATGATATTTATCAATTTTTTTTAAATATAAGATTTACACATGTTATGAGGGGTTAAAAAATATTTTAAAATTATTTTTTATTATTAAGTATTTTTTTTAAAAAAAATTCACCAACTCAAACACTCCCTTAGTCTCCCATAAAAAACTAATAAAGAAAAGTCATATTATTAAGGAAATTAAAACTAATTAAAGTAAATGTAATCATGCTATATTTATTTGCAATTGTATATTAATTTTATCTCACATCTTTGAATTGTTTATTTTTTTCTTTAACTATTATAAACAAAAATTATGATATTTATCAAATTGTATTTTTTTAAAAAAAATATAACATTTACACATGTTATGAGGGGTTAAAAAATATTTTAAATTACTCCGTATTTTTTAGTAGTATTTATTTTTATTTTAAAATATTTTCCATCAATCCCAACACTCCCTTAGCCTCCCATAAAAACTGATAAAGAAAAGTCATTTCATTAAGAAAATTAAAACTAATTAAAGTAAATGTAATCATGCTATATTTATTTGTAAATGTATATTAATTTCATTTTGAAATCATTGATTCACATATTTAAATTATTTATTCTTTTCCTTAATTATTATAAACATAAATGATATTGTACTAATTAATTTATGATATTTATCAAATTGTGTTTTTTAAAATATAGTGTTTTACCCGAAATTTTTTTTGTTATAATGAATTTAAAATTAAAATAGAAAAAAAATAAAAAGATGTTAAAATAAGCAATATAATAATATAGTTGGACTTTTATATATTTGGTCAAGTATCTATTTTCATAACATACAAAATTAAATTTTAAATATTGTATGGTCAATATAATCTCTAATCATGTACATATTTAAATAAATTTATAGAAAAAAATTATAAAATTAAATTAATTTATTCCAAATTGTATTTCATATATGTTATAATTCTAAAAATATGAATAATAATAACTAAGAGAATTGTACTTAGAAATCAATAAAAATGTAAATTCTAAATTTTATATGAATAAATATAAACTCTAATCGGACACATATCCTTATATGATTGTATAATACATTGTATATACACATAATATTTATTAATATTATATAGAAAATTTCTATTATATAATTTCATTAATTATAATTTGTATTAATAGATTCATACTTAAAAATTATATTTAAAATTTTAAAAAGTGTATGTATGTATATTTAAAAAAATTATAAATATTCATGTTTTGTTAATTTTCTAATTTCATTTCTTTAATTACATTTCATATTTTATTAATTATAATTTAATAAAATTGTCACAAATATTTCTATGAAAGAAATCCTATATTTATCAATTTCATTAATTATATTAATTATAATTACCAAATATTGTGGCAATTACTATAATAATTCCATTAATTATATTAATTTTAACATTTGTTCTCTTCCAATATTTAAATACATTACCATAAAGTTACCATAATAATTACACAAAATAATGAAAGAAAAATTATGAGAATAATTACCTTTAATAAAAATTAGGAAATTATATTAAAAAATAATCTATATATTAAGGTAAGTATAATTATTTTGTGCCAATCATATTATATATATTAAGTGTAACAATATATATGTATGTAAATTACCATTACCATAATAATTAGACAATACATAATTATTAGACAATAATATTAATAATTAATTATTAAGGCAAGTATAATTGATTTTGTACTAATAATATTATACATTAATTACTAATAATATTGTACAACTCTTTTCTTAAAAGTTAAAAAGGACACCTTCGGAAACATTGGGTGGCTGCTAACTGTCAATCACCCTGCTTTTATTTTATTTTATATTTATTTATTCTAGGAAACCTTAAAAAGAAAAAAAAAAACTTGTACCAATAATTTTACTCTAATCATCCAACCATGATATACGACATAGTACAATGTAGGGAAAACGAAATAGATTTGAGATGATTGCATTCTTTGTATTTAACAAACTGTAGCATGGCATCAGACATCAGTCGTGTACTAAATTAAAAAAAAAAATATCAAGATGGTCACAATAGCAAGCACTCAAAGGATCAGGGGCTACACAATCCTTAATTGTCTTGCATGTCAAATCATTATTCTTCTTTGCTTCACCACCACTCCAAATACCTACAATCATTATATCAACTCACAATATTAGTGTTTTCACACGTCTAATAAGCATGTATGTCCTCTCTTATATTTTTAATGTAGACTCTTAAAATATATCATT
Source organism: Ipomoea nil (assembly GCF_001879475.1). NCBI lineage: Eukaryota > Viridiplantae > Streptophyta > Magnoliopsida > Solanales > Convolvulaceae > Ipomoea > Ipomoea nil. The sequence continues at coordinate 3,207,770 of NW_017618707.1, read as the reverse complement.
GTGAAGTTGAAGATCTGATTTTACCAGAGAAATTAATTTAATGTCGGTATATGATATACCCATAGTAAAATATTTTATGGCAATAAGAAAGCTATAAAAGATGAATGGACTTACATGAAGCAACCACCAACAGAAGGAAGAGACTTGAAAATAGTTTGGAACTTGAAAGCCATGAAGAAGATGATATTGGTCTAAAGAGATTAATAGTGATGATAATAAAAAAAGAAAACAAAAACAAAAACAAAAAAAAAAAAGGGTACAGTTCTCCCCAAAAATTAAAGCAAATAGAAGAGAGAAAGTCATAGGATTCACCGGATTGGCTGATTGGGCAAGGATCAAATTGATCTTCCAAGATTCAATAAAGTTTCTGTCTTTCAACCTCTCAAGGCTATCCCACGCAAAATTTCACCATATGCATTCCAAACAAAACAAAACCAAAAAAGAAAGAAAGAAAAAAGAAACTAAGATAATAAAAACCTCACCCGTGCAAATCACGTATCAACCTCAACAGTAGAAGATCACAAGATAATTAGCAAAACTCAATGAAATAATCAACCTTAGTTGGGATTGTGAAATTAATGAGTTGTCTATGGTCATATAAGGTGTATTTATACACAATAGATGAGATCAAAAGAGCTTAGTATTGAAATTATAAAATGGTAAAAGATATTAAGAAAGGTAAAAGCTTCCAATTATTTACTTTCTGCCCACTACTACCGGCATTCCATATACATATACATTCTGTATGTGTATAGCTTTTATATATAAATAAAATACTACACACTAATTAGCTTAATTAACAATAATCACCTTAATTACTACATAAGTACATATCGTATAATTACTACATTGTTGTAACGGTATTCTCCCTAATTATTTAATTAATAATATATTACTAATATAATTATTCCTAATATATATGATAATAAAACTGGGTTTAAAAAAGGTAATAACATTATTATTATTATTATTATTATTATTATTATTATTATTATTATTATTACATAAATACTCCTAAGTTTTAGGGAGAAAACTTGGCTAGGAGAATTTTACTTTTATATATATATATATATATATATATATATATATATATATATATATATATATATATATAATACACAGAGCAAATTGTAGACCAAATTGTGAATAATATCACTCAGAATATTTTCTAATGACAGCTTTGAATATTTATTAACAAACGGAGCAATGCATTTACCAAATAAGTTAATTATTACTTAAATAATTATATATCTCTATTGAGGTTCACACGGACCAATATTTATTATTCTTTCCATGAACTAAATATATATAAATTTACATAAATATCCCTAAGTTTTGGGGGGAAAATTGGTTTGGAGGATTTTACTTTTATATATATAGATATATAGATATATAGATATATAGATATAGATAAGAGTTTTTTGCATTTTCGGTCTCACGACTATAGTGGCACTATCAGAATTGATCCACGACTTTTAAGTCTTGCAATTTTAGTCCACGACTATTGTTTTTTTGGCAAAAATGGTCCTTCCGGCCACTTTTCCGTCGAAATTTTACCGGAGTAAAATTTCTTCATTTTTAGGAGGGCTAAATTTGACATTTCGCGTAATAAGATTGCAAGACCTACCGTTCCTCTGCGATTACCCACGAACAACAAACAGAATAAAATCCTTAACTCGTATGCTCCTCCGCTAAACAACAACAACAGACCTACCTCCTCCGCTAAACAACAAACAGAATTGAATCCCCAATTACCCACGAATCCTACCTAAAATAACTGACCCTCTCTCGTGCTTCTTAGCTCCTGGACAATCTGATAAATGGTCTTACCATTCTCAAAGTATATGTGATTGTTTGGGTGCTTTGTCTTGCAACCAGCGTGACGCTCAAATTCTTAGCAGCAGGTTTTGCTTCTGGCTTAGGCACAGGATTAATTCTGTTTGTTGTTCAGCGGAGGAGGGGACGAGTTAAAGGATTTTATTCTATTTGTTGTTCGTGGGTAATTGCAGAGGAACGGTATGTCTTGCAAGTTTAGTACGCGAAATGGCAAATTTAGTCCTCTTAAAAATGAAGAAATTTTACTTCGGTGGAATTTCGATGGAAAAGTGGCCGGAAGGACCATTTTTGCCAAAAAAAACAATAGTTGCGGACTAAAATTGCAAGACTTGAAAGTCGTGGATCAATTCTAATAGTGTCATTATAGTCGTGGGACCAAAAGTGCAAAAAACTCTTATATATAATAAAGATAAAGATAGTAACTTTATTTTTTATAATTAATTTCACCTTTGTGTGTTAAAGGTGTCACTATATTGCAGAGGGGATTTTAGGTTTTTGTGGCCATATTCTGGTAAATAATTTTAGGTAATTTTAGGTTTTTGTGGCCTTGCTCTGGTAAATAATTTTAGAAAATTTTAGGTTTTTGTGGCCTTGTTCTGGTAAATAGTTTTAGGTTTTTGTGGCCCTGTTCTGGTAAATAAATTGAGGCCTCCATGCGAATTTTGAACCTTTGACCTCCAAAGGTAAATACAATAAATACACATCACTACCATCTCTTCATGAAACCTTTTAAATTCAATTGAAAACTTTTAATTTTTATTTCTAAACTAGCTAGGTAAATATTAAATATTGGCCCTCTAAAATTTGGGGCCCCTCTAAAATTGGAGGCCCTGTACCGTAGCCCAGCTTGCACAGCCTAAAATCCGGCCCTGCTGTATTGTATTATCTTCTAGACCACAGTTGTAAAGTGGTTAGGTAACATACCACTGTAAAATATACTCCGTATCAGCCAAGCCCATGCGCATAAATAAAATTTAGAATATGCACTACTTGACATATGTTGAGGATAAACTCCTTTGTTTGCCATTTGCTATTATTTCACCCATAAAATCCTGCATATACAGTCAGAGTCGTTCGTACTTGACATATGTTGAGGATAAACTCCTTTGTTTGCCATATGCTATTATTTCACCCATAAAATCCTGTATACACAGTCAGAAGGCAATTAAGGTTAAAACCCAATAAACAATGGGTTACCTCATTCGCTTAACATCCAAAGCTACCCAACTTACAAAGAGTTTTGAACTCTAACCTTTCCTTAGGATTACTCACAATCTTACCGTCTAAGCTAGGCTTCTCTTTGTTATATTAATCCTATTTTAACAATAAGGTACTAAGCAATATACTTACTAGCTGATTAACAACTATCCAAAACTAAACACATGCTAAGGGTAAGATTCGAACACATGCAGTAAAGCCGTCAAAACGGGCTTAGCCCATCGGGCCGCCCCGCCCCTACCTAGGTAGGGGACGGGTTTCAAAAATACAGGACCGTTTAGGAGCGGGGTTTTTTGGCCCGCCCCGCTTAGGCCCGCGACCCGCCATTATTTTATTTTATTTTATACAAAATATTTTTATATAAAATATGCACTTTAAAATTATTGTTATGTGTAATGTTTGAACTTTGAAGTTGTGACTAGTTTGATGTTTGATGAACTATGAACTTTGAACTTTATGTAATATTTAATGTTTTTGGGAATGACCATAGCTTTTTATGCTAGGGGATTCCAGGAAAAATATATTTTATCGCTCTAATACCACTTTTTATATCTTTTTATCGCTCTGATACCACTTTATATATCATTTTATTGCTCTGATACCACTTTATCCTCTTCCAAGTATAATTACTACATTTCCCAATAGTGGTACCACTTCGCCAAAGTCACACCTTGCTTCCTTATCACTGACGAATATGTCTCAAACTGTGCTGAAGTTTATTTCAAGGGAAGTTTAAAGACTCCTCAAAAGTTTCCATTTTGGCCTTGAAATTGTTGAACGAATCTTGCAGAGCTTCCTGGTGGCTTTTGACAATAGCTTTCTTGTGTCCTTTGACACGCGTTGCAATATCTTCCTGCAGTTTGAAAATCTTCCCTTGCGGTTTTGCATTTTCATCATGCAATTTGGCATTTTCCGCCTTCAGTGTGAAATTTAACTCCTGCAATTTTACATTTACTTCCTCGAGGTTGGCATTTTCTTCTTTTAATTTTTTTTTTCATCTTCCAAACTAATCTTTTGACCAATAAACCTAGTGATTGCTTCAGTCAAATTTAAAATTTGCTCATCCAAATCCTTTGTCCTCACGACCATTTCGTCATATTACATTTCGTCATATTCCTTTATCAGCACGTGCATGGCAGACTTCTTATCATCCAAAGCCAGCTTCAGCCCATCTTTTTCTTTCAAAGTTTCCTTCAATTGATTAAAAGTCTTCATCAACTCTTCATATAGAACAATGTCATTCTTCCCTGGATCTGCCTTCTTCCCAAAATCTGCCATATGAGAAAGAAAGAGGATGAGAGAAAGTTTAAATAATGCATGGAAGTTATTCATTATTGACATAACAATTGGTAAACAAACACAAAAAGACATTCTAAGCATATATCAACATATACTAACAATAATGTTCATTTATATAAATTCCAATAATGTTATGATACTTAATACATATTAAAAGCAAAACTTGAAAGTTTAAATAATGCATGGTAGTTTTCATTATTGATATAGCAAATAGTAAACAAACACAAAAAGACAAGAACTAAGCATATATCAAATTACCAATTCAAAAACACCAAGAACTGAGCATATCAAATTACAAAATTCAAATATGCATTCCTTGTCCTCTCTCGCCCTTTCATTTCCGCTGTCCTCTCTGGCCCTCTCACCGCCGAAGCCTTAAGGTTTGACATGGATGTTCCTGAAATTGATGTTCCCGAAATTGATGATCCCGAAATCGATGTTCCCGAAATCGATTTTTCCCAGGATCTCGAAAACGAAGAGCAGCTGATTAGATATGAGGCTTGCCTTTGCAGGATTGAAGAGAAGGTTAAGATGCATCGTTTCAAATACGATGCTAGGCTGATCGCTGAAAAGACTGTGTGCAAAGACCTAAAGGACCAAAAAGAGATGAATACTCTTTTGATGGTTGAAGCCGGTGTGGCGCAAGCAGATGTCCTTTCTCAAAAAGAAAGGATTGAAAAGTTTGAAAAGTTTAAGGCGTTTAGGGATGCAAAGAGTAAGAAGATTTCAGACATCAGGGTCAAGATGAACCAACTCCTAGAAGATGTCAAGGATCTCAAAGATCCCAAATCTGATGCTTGATGAAATTATATTTTGTCTATATTTGAGCATTTTTGAATTCATTTTATTTTGGCTTCTTTGCTCCCACTGAAAGCAAATTCTGAATCCGTCCCGGTGAAAAGTGAAAACTATGTGGTCCATTATTTTGTGACAATCTATTTGTTTTCTCATCATTCTCAATATGGGCTAGTGCTTAGTGTGTAAGTGATATGGAAGTTATATTTCTGCTCAGAGTTCATAAAATCTGTGTTAAGATTTGTTTCCATTTTCCTTTTTAATAACCATTTTGAAAGATGAATTTTAATGAAAAAAAATATGCATTCCTAAGATTCTAAAGAGAAACTAATAAAAGTATCCTAGCAATACATACAACTGATAAAAAGAAAAAAAAAATATATATATATATATATATATATATAAAAGTAAAACCCTCCTTCACGAATCTCAGGCTTTTAGTTGAGATGGAGCACATGCTTCAATTTGGTATCAGAGCAAGACCAAAGGGCATGGGTTCGAATCTCATCTCCACTCGTAAGCGACTACGGTTTACCAGTCCACGTGTTGCTTGGAACCCACCGCACACGTGAGGGGGCGTGTGAGCATCTAGCCATCAATGTGATGGTATCAGAGCCAGATCAAAGGTCATGGGTTAGAATCTCTACGTCACCCCATAAGCGATTACGGTTCACGTATTGTGGACCAGAATCGGCGGCTTTAGACGTTCCGTATAGGGGTGGGCATTTTTCGGGTTTGGCCTGTATTGACGTTCCGTATAGGGGTGGGCATTTTTTGGGTTTGGCCTGTATTTTCACGGGTTCGACCCATTTAAACCCGAAACGGGTCTAATCCATGCTCAATCGGGTCAAACCCAAAGCTGGAACATAAGCATTCATATAAATCGGATTGGATTTCGAGTACATGGATATAAAATCGGATGCCACCGAAACCCGATCTAATATATATATATATATATATATATATATATATATATATATATATATATAAACATATTAGGGTTCACCACTCAGGCACTCATAGACTCACTTACCCTCCCTCATTCATTTCCGCCTCTTTCACTCCTCTCACCTATCACTCTCTCTTTCTCTCCTCTCGCCTCTCTCACTCCCAGCCTCCAACCTCTCACTCTCTGCCTCTCACCCTCTACGTTCTCAGCGACTCAGCGATTCTCACTCTCCAGACTCCATTGTCTATCGAGCCGAGACTGCCCTTCGACGCTGCGATTCAAGGGTTCCGACTTTCAAGTGTACACTTGTTCACTTATTTGGCTAAGCTTCACATTTTACTCTTTAGTCTTAAATCTTAAATCTCTCAGATTTGTTTAGATCTAAGATTTTCTTCGGTCTACATGAACTATTCTCTATTTTTTGGGTGTAGTTTGGAGTTTTTTTTTTTTTTTTTTTTTTTTTTTTTTTTTCCAGATTTGTCTAGATCTAAGATTAGATCTAAAATTTTCTTCGGTCTACATGAACGATTCTCTATTTTTTTTATTGTACTTTGGAGTTTTTTTTTTTTTTTTTTTTTTTTTTTTCCAGATTTTTCTAGATCTAATATTAGATCTAAGATTTTCTTCGGTCTAGCTGAACGATTTCTCTATTTTTTTGGTGTACTTTGAAGTTTTTTTTTTTTTTTTTTTTTTTTTTTTTTTTTTTTTTTTTCCAGTGACTCACCGAACTGCTAAAGGGCAAAGGTTGAAACTCGGGAGTAAATGTAACCTTTATTTGTTTATTATTATTATTGTTATTTGTAATATTTGAAAAATTTGAACTTTGAATAGTTTTTTTTTTTTTTTTTTTTTTTTAATAATATTTCTTTTGGCATATCTTACTGATTTTCTAAAATTTGAAAAGTTTTTTTGTGTATTATTTTTTTTCACATGAGGAGTGATTTTCTGGATTTTTATTTTGGCTATTTTTAATTTGATAGTTCATAAATTCTGTATATTTTATGTATCTAATTAAAAAATAAAATGAACTTATATAAATGTTTTAAAGTTTTATATTTTAAGTGTGTAGTTAACTAGTTACTATATAGTTTTTTTGTATTAAATGTTTTAAGTATTTTTATACTATATTTTAAATATTTACTGCAATTACTAATTACTATACATACACACACATATATATTTGAAATATTTCATTATGTTTAAATGTTTACTGTATTTATTGTATTTCAAATGGTTAAAAATGGTTATTGTATTTTAAATAATTTAATATTTATATAGTTACTACAAACAAATTTTAAATGTTTACTGTATTAAAAGTATTTTTATGTTATTTGTACAGTTAGGTATTTTATATAGTTACTCAGTATTGCTTCTTTTTTTAAAAAAAAAAATTGAAATGTTTTAAGCTTCTAATCAGTGTTATTGTGCGTGTGTGTGTGTGTGAAAATGTGATTATATGTGAAGATATTGTTGAATTTTTTGCCGGTATGTTAGTATTTTTATTTGTATTTTGTCCCACTTTCAGTTTGCTAGTATGATTTTTCAATAATGTTAATGACTTCACGTTTGATTTCATTATTCTATAATTTATATGCAGTATGAGAAATAACTTTTGATAGCGGAGAAATAAATAGTAGAGAGAAATAACATTATATTTGATAGCAGAGAAGCTTGTGATGTAGTTTAATTTAGATGGGTGTTAATTTGCTTGAGAAATAAAAATAGTAGAGACAAGCTCAAATAAAATGGGTGTTAACATTCCCATTGAGTTTTTGACCTAAATCTTATTGTCATGACTGACTAGTTATTCCAATAAAATGTTAAATTTCGTTACTATACGTCTATACAAGTATACAACTATCATCTTTCATGACAGATAATGAATTTTCAAATTGCAGAGATGGAGAGAAGATATTGAAGAAGCATCCCACAACTATTTGAGTTTGTTGATGTTTTGTTTTAATTTAGTTTTTATCATTTGTAATTAATTGATTAGCTAAGTGATGTAATATTATTTTAGGATTTTGATTTATGAGTTTTCACTAGTTCTTTTGATGTAATAGCTGTTATTATTTCTTTTGCTTTCAGTCCTTAATTTTCTTTCTCAAAATGCTCAAGTGTTAAGAATTTCAGTATTTTTATTAAAATAAAATAAAAAATTCACAATTTCGAATTTAAAGGCCCGAACCTGTTCAAAGCCCGACCCGAGCACCCGAACATAACCCGATAAATTTCGATTCGGTTTTCGGATGTTAAATTACCAAGCCCGAATATTTTCGGGTGAGCCTTATGAGCACGGGTCGAACCCGACCCGTGCCCACCCCTAGTTCAGTAATTTGGTTGGGTTTTGGGCTTCAATTATGGGTAAGTTTTTGGGCCAGAATGTTAATAATATTATATATATATATATATATATATATATATATATATATATATATATATATATATATTATAGCCATGGTTTCTGGCAGAACCAGTTCCGCTGGTTTCTGGTGGAACTGGTTTCCGCCGGAAACCATAGCCATGGTTTCTGGCGGAACTGATTTCCGCCAGAAACCATAGCTATGGTTCCGGGCGGAAACCAGTTCCGCTAGAAGCCAAAAAAAAAAAAAAAAAAAAAAGAAATAGCAAGGGCGGAAAATGACTTCCGCCCGTCATTTTCCGTCAAATTGAGCACATTTTCTCCAGTCAACGGAAAATGTTTTTCGTTGACTGGATTTTCCAAGTGTAGCCAAACACCAAAAATCCGGACTAGAAATCATTTTTCGTTTTTTCAAACACAGCCTAATTTTTACACTTGTTGAAAATCGTCTCTAAGTCTTTCACGTTACACTATTTAGTCACGGTTGGAGAATCGCCTCTAAACAATTTAGTGGCGGTTATCAACTGTCGCTAAATGACGTTTTTGGTGCAGTGAATGTGGAGATCAGGTCCACTGCCTACATGGAAGTACAGAAGGGAAAATTTCATCATACAATGATTGTAGCTTTGTGAATCTGCAATGATTCTTCTGGACTGAAGGAGCTTCCTGGGTGTGGATTGCTCAATAAGCTAGATCGTTATGAATTTGTATTGGACTCATTGGGTGTGACTCCAAAACCGCATCATATACATACCAATTGTTATGCTATAGACTGGGGTCCACCTTGTAAGCTGGACTCTGAATCTAAAAGATATATAAATTGTATATTTTTAGTATTGAAATTGTGAACTTTTAGAATATAAATTGTGTTTCTAAGTCAAAATACATAATAGCTATAGAAGGGAATTTGTGAATTTAATGCATGGTCATCAAATTTTAATATGTTAATATTATGTGACTGCAGTATTTGAAAGAAATTTGTGAATACAAAACAAAGTAATCAATTATATATATGTTAACATTGTGCTTCGTATAGTAGTATACAAATTGCGAAGTTTTCAAAGGTAAATTATGAACCTTTAATATGAAAATTGTAAAATTTGAACTCGGGTCTACAGAATAATTTGCGGACACTTATTTATAGTTATAATTTCTTTAAAAAAAACTTTAAAATTAATGACAATATCGAAATAATCCAATAATCAAGAAACAAATTGCTATTAATTCGCACTCAAAAAATAAAATAAAATAAAATTTGCTATTGATTCAAATCGATACTTCGGATATATCAATTTAATAAGTCAAATTTTATCGTTGTCTAAAATCACAAATTTATAACAAAATTCTAAAAGTTTTTTTTTTTTTTTTTTTTTTTTTTTTGGACATGTATGGGTAGTATTTTAGCTGGCCAAAAGTTGCTTCAGGATGTTGTGATACGCAGAGTGGGGAACGGATTAGATATTCTTGTAGGGGGTTGGGCATGGCTTGCAGATGTCGATAACCCGAGGTTGCAGGAATTCTTAGCAAACTCTTGGATGATTCTGGTTTCAAAGCTCCGATTTCTGTAAAGTTATGGTGTGATAATCAAACTGCTCTTCATATTGCATTAAACTTGGTGTTTCATGAATGAACCAAGCATATAGAGATTGAGTGTCATTTTGTTCGTGAGAAGATACAACAAGGGCTAATCTCCACTGAATTTGTGAAGACCGGAGAACAACTTGGGAATCTATTCACGAAGGCCTTTATTGGAACCCGAGTCAGTTATTTGTGTAACAAGTTAGGCATGATTAATATCTAGAGTAAATACCCAAAATGGTCCCTCAACTATAGCTAAATTCACAAATTGGTCATCGACTTTCAATTTCAACCAATTAAGTCCTTAACTTTGTAATTTTAACATGATTTGGTCCTCCGTCTATTTGACCGTTTGTTGACTGTGATTTTTGAGGATATATATGTAATTTCACGGTCCATTGTCGATTTTTAAAGGTTCCGGTTGCATTTCCAGACCGCACTGTTACATTTGAATCCATTGCCGAAAGCAATAAGCCAAATCCTGTCGCCTTCTTCATCCTCCCTTTGGATTCAATGTAGTTGAGTTCGTACCAGAGTGAAGAAGATGACGTGTTTTCGAACCGGTGCAGCGTCATCTTGGAGGCCTCCACGTGCTCCGACGAGAGCTGCAGGTTTTTCTAGAGATCGTCGATGACGACGCTGCCTCGAACGTGAGAGATTATAGCTTTTGATAGACAGATCGGCGAAATCCCTGAGCGGCTCTACGAGAAAGCCGTGACTCCAAGTGACGTCAGCAAGCTTAACCGGCTCGTGATCTCCAAGCAGCAAGCGGAGAAGCACTTTCCCCCTCCGAAACGGCGCCGTCACCTCCAAGAGTAGTGCAGCATTCTCTTGAGCTTTGCACATGAAATTACATATATATCCTCATAGATCACGTCAACAAACGGTCAAATAGACGGAGGACCAAATCGTGTTAAAATTACAAAGTTAAGGACTTAATTGGTTGAAATTGAAAGTCGAGGACCAATTTGTAAATTTAGCTATAATCGAGGGACCATTTTGGGTATTTCCAATATCTATGCTCCAACTTGAGGGGGAGTGTTATAGAATATTCAATGAGTTAATATCCAAAATTATTCTCGACTATAGTGATTTTTCTCAATTTCGTCCTAAACGACTTTGGTGACTTAATGTAGTCCAGAGTTTTGTGTTTTTACTCAATTTAGTTCCAAACTTTTGTGTTTTTGCTCAATTTAGTTCCAAACTTTTGTGTTTTTTCACAATTTAGTCCTCCATTTGTTATTCTGTTCATTTGGTGTTAAATAAATAGACAATTCAGTAATTTCAATATTGGCATCTCTTTACTCATAGACATGTGAACTGCGATTTTTTTATTTTATTTATTTTTTATTTTTTTACGAATTACTCCTAGAATCACTCCTAAAACTGCGAATATAAAATTTGATTCGCAGGTCTTAGAGTAATTCTGGGTGTAATTCATACAAGAAAGAGGGATTTCGCACTTTGCAGGTTGAAAGTAAAGATAGATCAATATTGAGATTATTGAATTGTCCTTTTATTTAACATCAATTTAACGAAATAACAAATGGATGACTAAATTGAGCGAAACACAAAAGTCTGAGACACTATTAGGTCATCAAAATCGTTTAGGACGAAATTGAAAAACCACTATAGTCGAGGACCATTTTGGGTATTAACCCAATATTCAATATTAAGAATCCTATATGTTAGGAAACTTAGAGATTAGGATTTTGAGGTATATGCAAACTTCCATATCATATATTCATATGCCCTCTAGCCTGTATTTATAGAGGTTGACTCTCCCTAAGTAATGTGAGACAGTATGATCTCTTCTTGATCTTTCTATGTGAAAATCATTCCCATTTAATCCATTTTGTAACATATTGGATAGGATATCAAGACAAGAAGATAGATCAATTAGATCATTGCAATAATAAGTGGATCTCTGAGAAAGTTGCTAGTTAGAGGCAAAATGTAGCCTAACATGCTTAGTAATAACTACAGGCTGATGAAAATATTGTAGGGAGGATGGATTTGCAAGCTATTGATCTAAAGGAGTTTCTGATGTTGAAGAGGGCAGTGAATTATTCGTCGCTTCCTTAGCGTCGATCAGCATTGCAACCACCTCTCTCATTGTTGGCCGATTGAGAGGAGATATATTGGTACAAAACAATGCAATCTTGAGAACTAAAGACATCTCCTCAATCGTGCTTCCCGGAATAGGATCAAGCCTTTTGTCAAAGATATGAGAGAACGAGACGCCTTCATGAACCGATTTTCTCACCCAACTCACTAGATCTCCTCCTTGTTCAATGTGTTGAACCGGAGAGCTTCCAGTAATTAGTTCCAGCAGAACAACCCCGAAACTATATATATCGGATTTCTCTGTCACTTTCATTGTGTAAGCATATTCTGCAGTTAAGTTCAGCATCTGTATTAATAACTAAAAGTCTAAGCTATTAGTTGGATTGCACATTTATGTTTATATATATTAATTATATGCTCAACAGTTCCAAATATAGAAAAAGTCTAAGCTGATAGTTGGATTGCACATTTATGTTTATATATATTATATGCTCAACAGAACAGCTCCAAATATAGAAAGTAAGATAGAGTTGTTGCCTTACCGGGCGCAATGTAGCCATATGAACCAGCCACAGCTGACATTGATTTTGAGTATGGCAAGTCGATTAGCTTTGCCAACCCGAAGTCTCCTACATGTGCCTCGAGCATTTCATCCAATAAGATATTGTTTGATTTTATGTCGCGGTGGATGATTTGGGGCTTACAATCATGGTGGAGGTAACATAGGCCCTCAGCTGCTCCGAGAGCAATCTTGTATCTGTCATTCCAGTTCAGCAGCATACGAGTTTCCTTGTTCCCACGGAGAATTTCCCCGAGGCTTCCATTTTCCATGTACTCATACAAGAGAAGATTGCGGTCTTGGTGGTGGCAGTAACCATAGAGTTTCACAATATTTCTGTGACAGATGTTCCCGAGTATCGATAATTCTGCAGTGAAGCTGTTTTCTAAGCTCCCTCCTTCTCCCCGGGATTTCAGCTTTTTCACAGCAATCACTTCTCCATCAGTCATGACAGCCTTGTAGACAACACCACAGGCTCCTCTTCCTATGATAGCACTTTCTGAGAAATCCTCAGTGCCCATAACAAGGTCCTGAAAACTGTATCTTTTTCTGGGGAAGTGATATTCCTCCAAGACATTGGTTTTCACTTGATTTTCTACTAAGACGGTGGCTTTCGTGTGGCTCTTCATCATCCAAGAAACGCCAGCAATGAAGACCAAAGAAACCAGTCCAACAACAGCTGAGCATATGAGAATTACTTTTTCTCGGTATGAAGCTTTCTTGATCCAGCTTGAGTTTGAAAATGTTAATGGGGTCGGAGAGGGGAAGCAATTCGACGAATCCAACTTGCACAAGCCTGGATTCCCAGCAAAATTGCTCGGTTCCATTCTTCGAAAGACGGGGGTGTTTGGTACTGCTCCTATCAGGTTATTGTTGGAAAGGTTGCAGACATTGAGGCTCATCAACTCACCTATTGAACCGGGAATTTCACCGCTAAGTTGGTTATCATTCAAGTAGAGCGATATAAGCATCTGCAAGTCACCCAAGTTTCCCGGGATTGATCCAGTGAGAGCATTATGGCTTATGTTGAGAGAAATTTGAAGGGCTGTGAGTTGACCGAGCTCGATAGGGATTTCACCACAAAATAAATTGCCACCCATTTGCAGATCAGTAAGTCTTACAAGCTCCCCCAATGTATATGGGATCTCCCCATTTAATCTATTATCTGATAGCTTAAGCAATTCCAAATTCACCAACATTCCTAGTTTATCTGGGAGGTTCCCAGTAAACCAGTTTTTGCTAAGATCAAGCCTCTGAAGCCTGATACAATCACCCAACTCATGAGGAATCCCCCCAGATAGCCTGTTTGAGGAGACATTGAAAGTAACAAGCCTCACAAGTTTCCCAATCTCAGGAGGGATATGACCAAAAAAGTAGTTATTAGACAAGAGAAACCTTTCCAGTCTACTAAAATTACCGATTTCTGGGGGTAACAGTCCAGTAAACCGGTTTTGATAGAGCTCGAGAGCTGAAAGATTCTGGAGTTTGCACAACTCGACAGAAAGAGTACCGGTGAGCAGGTTATCTCCCAACATCATCTGCTCCAGAGACTTGCAAGTTTTTAGGCCACGAGGAATGTTTCCGGACAACTTATTGGAGCCAAGGCTCAGAAAGCTCAGTTTCTGGGACCAACAAAGCTTTGGAGGGATGCTTCCTATCAGATTGTTCCTTGACATGTCGAGAAACGACAGGTTGGTTTTCAGCCCGAGTAACGGGGGGATAGTCCCTTCAAGATGATTGTCAAAAAGTTGTATATTTTCCAAGAACTCAAGATTCTGAAACTCTAGAGGAATCCTACCTGTTAAATTGTTTATGGATAAATCCAACTTCCTGAGGTGCTTCAGCTCTCCAAGTTCTCTCGGGATGCTTCCATGTAAGAGGTTTTCGAAAAGATGAAGCAGCTGGAGATTGGAAACTCGACCCAACGATCTTGGAATAATCCCACCCAAGTGATTCTCAGAAAAGTCTATCTCAGTGGCACTAGAACAGTTCCCAATTTCCCATGGAATTGTGCCATTCAAATGGTTTCTGTAAAGGTAGAATCTTTTTAGCATGGCTAACTTCCCCAGCTCTTTCGGAAGGTGCCCGGTGAAGGAATTATCATGAAGTGCAAGTACTTCCAGGTGACTGAAATTCCCTATTTCAGCTGGAATTGCACCAGAAAACGAATTCGAGCGAAGGATCAAGTTAGTGAGATTCTCAAGCCTCTGAAGCTCTACAGGAAAAGACCCCTCTAGCCTATTCTCTGCCAATCCAAGGATTTGTAAACTCTCACATTCACTTATTTCTACAGGGACTGTACCTGAAAAACAGTTTCTCCCTGCCCTCACAATCCTAAGCTTTTTCAGTTTACTTATTGAGTTTGGAATCCTTCCAGTGAGATTATTACTGTAAATTACAAGCTCCTCGAGCAAAGTTAAGTTCCCGATCTCCGGATGGATTTCTCCATAGATATAATTCTCACACAGGTAAAGCTTCCTAAGGGAGGGCATATCAGAAAACTTGGAAGGGAATTTATCATGGAATCTATTGGTGCAGAGGTCTAAAACCTCAAGATTTTGGCAATGTGCAAAATCAGGAATATGGCCAGAAATGAAGTTTGCTGAGATGTTGAGATCAGTCAAAACAGGAAGCTCGCAGATTTTTGAAGATAAGCTACCAGATAGATAGAGGCCATGAAGGTGTACAGAAGTTACCTTGTGATCACCATTGCATGCTATCCCAGCCCAATTGCAGGGATTCAAGCCTGAAGAAGAATTCCAGGTCTGGAGATTGTTGTTTGGGTCCATAAGGGAGGTTTTGAACTCCAAAAGTGTGATTCCCTCCTGATTCATCAGAGATTCTGTGAGGCTGCAAAGCATAGAAATCAAGAACATAAAAAGCCGACGCTTTTGGGCTCTGAAATTCCTTTGGCTTTCCATTTCAGAGGATAATCCAACAAACATATGGTGCATGCTTATTTGCTATAAGTTCATGTCATTTCCATGAACCAAAAAACATGAAACTTTCAATTGACTATCAATAAAAGTGGGAAAAACCTCACAAATTTTTGAATCCCATTTGGAAATGCACACAATCAAGAAAAGGGTTTTGTTCAAAATCATTGAAAAGTTAAACCAATAACAAGAAGATAACAACAAGCATAAAAAGGGAGGGAGGCTGGGAACTAAGGTAGGTAAAAAAGAGAGGGGTTGGGGGTAAGGTGACATGTCAAACTGACCTAACACTAATTTTAATAAGATATATGAAACTGAGATTATCCATTTAATGTTAGATTACACGATATAAAGAGACTTGTTAACGAGGCGAGAAGATGAAGAAGGATCATGATATGTTTGGTCACAGTCCTAAGCAAAGAAGAGTTAAGGTTGACTTTAAATGAATAATGTAGTTGGAGCAATAGTACAAAGTAATATGTGAGTATGTACCCAGAAAACTCCACAACCACTCTTTTTTTATTCCTTCTTCATTCTATACTCCTTAGTCTTGTTCTAATGATTATCATTTCCTTCAATTCATTTTGAGTTGAAGGTTGTTCTATTGCTTTGTACTATGATAAAAGTTTTGTTTGCTAGGATACAAGCACAGACAGAGACTGTTCATGAACAATATACTAAGATTGCAATCCTTGTTATTATTTCTTAGACAAAATGCACAAACAGTGTTGTGCACCCAAGTTTTAAGTGTCTGTAACTATAACATTAATGTTTGTTAAGTATAACTGTTATAGTAAAATGTTGTTCAGTCATTTTTACAATCTCTGATCTCTTTTAGCACTGAAATTATATTCTTCTTTATTCCAAAAACTGCAGACTTATACAACAATGGGTGAGGCCGAGTTTGTAATTTTTCTCTTTTTGGGTTTTCACGTAAAATATTGATTGTTATTATCATCCCGCTAATCAGAAAAGTGATGGGATTTCCTAGACTGACAATCAATCAGTAATCACAATTAACACTAGTGATTCCTTAAAATGACAGGAATGGAATGGGGATGGAAAGTGATTTTACATATATAATTGGTTTCCACAGATTTGGACATAACATTCTGTTTCACTTGGAGCACTTTCACTACTATTGGCTGTTGGGTGTTGCAATATGCAAATAGTCTAAGCTGTGATGATTTAGTTGAAGACTCTAAGAGGAAGTCTCCTTATTAGTGGAGGGATCAGATGTAACATTTCTTTGTGATCAGTAGCACATGCCTACCATTTCAGTTTCAGTGATGGGTTTGGCAACCTTGGAAAATGCTATAAGAATATGGAAACAGTTGAAAACCATTCCTAGACCAAATCAAAAACCTGCACTGCACTGATCACTGTTTTTGACATTTTCTCCATATCACTTGATGTAAAATAATGGGGTGGGGGTTTAGATCAATGGTTCAATAGATAGTATTTGGAAGAAAAGACCAAGGTTTGAACATTAGCGGCAGTAATGTAAGAATTATGTCCAAATAAATAGATCCTTGTGTGCACTGGCATTTGGTACTATACATTTTTTGGGAGAAAGAATAATAAAATAGCATCATAGTCGTCCCTAGTCTTTTTTTGTTTGTTTTTTTTTTTTTTTTTTTTTTTTTTTTTTTTTTTTTTTTTTTTTTTAAAGATAGATGCTTGTGTTTTTTTGGAAATATATACGTTGAAATTTTTAGCATAAAAATGACATTTAAATGACTATTTTGTGGTACAAATATATATATATATATATATATATATATATATATATATATATAAAAGGTCCACTTCTGATTTGAGTCAAGTCAAAGCGGATTTGCACTCCTCGTAATGAGACGAAGAAATCGATATATTGTACACTCAAAATGGATAATGTGTGAATGAGAAATTGATTCTCAAAGTATATCCATTTGAGTTGGAAAAATGAGTTTGGGAGGCTTGTGAGTAACCTTTTGTCCTACATTGGTTTGGGTAGTAAATTTACACCATTATATATACAAGACCCTTTTAAGGTTACTGGATGTTTTTTTTAAATGATAGGGCAAATTGTTTGAGGCTAATTTTTTGAGAAATTCCAAAATCTTTGGGGTTGTTTTTGTTTTCTCACTTCCTCTCTCGTAAAATCATTTTCTTATGAAATTTTCTGCCAACACTTCTATAAATTAAATAGTTGAAGTGCTCAGTCTGTTGTTCTAGTTCGTCAAATTTATTTGTTTGAGTACTCAAATGTTAAACTGTGATCCATTTTTAACAAATCCTGAAAAACTAACTCTATAACACTTTTAGCACCCTCGGTAGATTGGGAATTGGTTTTTTTTTTTTAAACATGTGTACTATACACGACTTGGTCTTTTCTCGTTTCTTGTTGATTTATAATCACATATTTGAAAATTTTCTTTTCGTTTTTATTTTGTATAAATAAATTCAATCATTTGGTTTCATACCAAATTTTTATTAGAATTAATTTTTCTAAATTAAATACTGTTGTTTATATATTTATTTTATCGACATATTTTACACCTACAATGTATTCTTATCATGTGATTTTTATTGATTAGGTGTAAAGAAGAATTTTTTTTTTTAAAAGTTGTTTTTCTTTATAACTAATGATTAGTTACATGTAATATACCTATTTTTTAATGACTACAATTTAACATATTTACAGCTCAAACTCGTGACTTTTTATTTAGAATGATAATAGTGGTGTCATCACTCTTTTTTAATAATCAAATGTTCGTGAATCTATACCTTTTTGGGAGTAAATTATAAAAAGTTTTGTGGTATGTTCTAAGAGTATGAGTAGTATTTTTATCATAAAAATGTTCAAATTAGTCACTGAACAACATGCAAAAATTTAATTAAATCAAATCCAACAAATTTGTAATGGGTCATTGAACTCTAAAATTATGTAATTTGACTAAAATTGACATATTCAACTAGTTATATCTCTCGTCACCATATTAAAAATATTATTTTTAATTCTAGTTAATAATTTTATCACTGACCTCATTGAACATTTTGATTTCTCTTGTTATGAATGGGCGGATTCAACTAAAATTTTTGACATTTTCAAATTAACATTCTAAACTTTCAACTTTAATAAACTAACGCATTTACACTAATAAATATAAACTTATCATTCAATCAATCTAATTCAAAATTCCAACTAAAAATAATTAATAATTTAATATACTTACACTATAATATAATATTATAGAAAGTTTTAATTTTTCATTATTTATTTTCATTAAAAAAAAATTATTTTGTAATATATTTATTAAAATTTTATTTAAACATTTTATAAAATAATACTCCATACTAAAGATGAGCTAACCTATAAAACTATTATGTGGGAGGTCTAAGGTTCGAGCCTCGGTGTAGGCGTAGATTGTACAATCATTATTGTGTGGACCATGGTCCACACAAGTTGTATGGACCATATTTTGTATACTGTAAAATAATGTACATTGTATTCATGGGATGTACATTATTTTTGTATTGAGTGTACATTATATTGTATAATGTACATACAGTATAAAAATAATGTACATTTAATATATTAAAAATATACTTTTTGTTATGGTCCACATAACATTGTGTGGAGCATGATCTACACAATAATTTGCCTAAATCGTATATGTGGGTATCCCCTTCCTTTGTAATAAAAAAAAAACTCCATTTATATTATGTCCATATTACTTCAACAATAAAGAATAACTTTAAGTGGTTCGAGCTATTGAGCTAACCCACTACATTTTGGGTCAGTCCGTTTGGGATACCGAGCATATCGGTTTTGGATTTATTGTATTGATTTTTTTTTTATTGAGCTAAAATATTTCACATCTAACCCTCAAATTTTTCAATTTATCGAGACAATTCATCAAACTCAGAGCTAAGAACCATCATTTTGTAAAGTGTGTCAATTTGTCTGGGAGTGATGAATTAGTACTTAAAAATTTTATTCGAACTAAGATTAACATCCCTAACATCTTATCATTCTGTAATGTGCGTCAAATATTGGGGAGAGGTGAATTAATGAGAAAGTTCCATTCAAAGTTTTGGTTTCATTTTACCAATTGTGCTAGTATTGGAATTTATTTTTATCATAAATTATTACTACGTGTTAAAGATTCTCCCATTGTAAAACTTGTGTTTGTAAATTGTGTGTGCAATGTTTCATTGCAGGATTTGCAGACGGAAACAAAGGATGACTTCGTTCTTGGACTACAACGGGCCGGGTCCAGCTCAGGAATCTTGGAAGGGAAAATGAGTCCACTGGTTCTTTCAGGAGTTGTTATACACTTATACCATGGACTAGGTTCACGTATTTTGTGATATCCTGGTTCTAAACAACGTATAAATTGTATATTTTTAGTATTAAAGTTGGGAATTTTTAGAATATAAATTTTATTATTTTAAGATAAGGGTGAAATAAATTATTTAACTATATGTCAAAGTCAAATTAGTCCCCTAAACTAACAAAAATTTCAATTACACCCTTCATCTTTTCACTTTTATGCAATTAAGTTAATTAACAGGTTACATTTAAGTCACATGTAAATTCCTTTTCTTTTCTTTTTTAATTTTAAAAATTAATTAAAATAAAAAATATATTTTTAATTCAAATAAATTAATAAATTAAAAAAAAAATCCGGCGACCGACCGGCTTCTTCGTTTAGTTGGACGAAAAAGTCGACTTGGCTTCTTCGTCCAACTTTTTTTTTTTTTTTTTTTTGTAAATTCTTTTTTTAAAAAAAATAATTTTACTTGTTATTACCTTGTGTTTACTTGCAAATTGAGCTAATTGTACAAATTTAAAAAGTTATGGATTTAATTGCATACAAGTGAAGAGATGAAGGGCCTAATTGGAGTTTTTCTTAGTTTATGTGACTAATTACACTTTAGCTTATAGTTGAAGGCAAATTTCACATATCGTGTGCCCTGGCTTAAAACGACGTCATTTTGTATTTTTTAATTAACAATTTTTTGTTTTGAAAATTCCGTTTCCTATTTCGTATGTATAGAATTGTATAGTAGCATACACATAAACTCTTAACATAATACACATAATCTGACATAATACATAATAACGCATAAACTCTTAATATAATACAAGTGTTGAAAAAAAATTGTCGCGTCAACTCCCCACCAACTTAGAGAAACATCGTCGTTTTGGGTCAGGGCGCACAATGCATTGTGCGCCTTAGTGCACGATATAACAATTCATAGTTGAAGGACCTATTTTTAAGTCAAAATACATAAGAGTTGTGGAAAGGAATTTATCAAATTCTAATTTGTTAATATTGTGTGATAGGAATATTTGAAAGGAACTTAGTATGTAAATTTTAGAAGGTCCAAAGAATCATTTGCGTTCTTCCAGAAACATCCATAACGAACGGCCTATAAAATCGCCACTCACAGCTAATCCCATTTCAAATCCCGAATTCTCAGTTCACGTAAAATAATCGGGGTGGTGCTAAAGCTCTAAATTCTGGGCGAAAATGGTGGAAGAAGAATTGAGGTTGGAGTTGGCAGAGAAGGTGAAGACGGTGGAGGAATTGAGGTTGGAATTGGGAGAGAAGGCGAAGATGATCGAGAAATTGAAGTCGGATGGGGTTGAGATGGAGCATAAGTTGAGCTGTTCGATGGTGGAGATGGAGAGGTTGAAGACTAGTCTGAACGATAAGATGGGGAAACTTGAAGCGGCTGAGGCAAAATTGACAAAGTATTGTAATAATCAGAAGAAAGCAAGAGGCGCTCTAAGAATGGCACTTGAGATGTTGGAAGAGCTTGAAGAAGGGCTTGATCAAGTTGAGTATGATGATATATAATGCTTGCAATCCTTGCTATTTTTTTTTTTTTTTTGTTTTTTTTTTTTTCAAGTTGAGTAGGGATGATAATGCTTGCAATCCTTACAAAAACAAAAATAGGAGCCTTTATTAATATGAAATGGGATACAGATAGGAGCCTTGAATTTATCAAGGTTTGTGCAGTGCATTGAAGCTGCAGAACATTCAGGAATGGAATTGAATTATTGATCATCAGTTCCAAATTTGTTCTTCCTAATCTGCTGCACAAACTCATAGATCTTGTAGGGATCAGCAAGGGAGTTGGAAACACTCTCCCTTTGCATGCACCTTTTGGCCCATGCAATCAACTTGGGACACTCACATTCCATGCTGAACTTCCCACTTTTCTCATAAGCCAGAAACCATGGGTAGAATGTGATGAGTGCCACATCCAAAAACCCAAAGCTTTCCCCTCCATAATAGGGTTTCTCCCCAAGTTCTCCCTCCAACACCTTCATGCAATCTATCAAATCTTTCTTGGCTGCCTCCTGTTCTTCCCCTTTGCTTGTGTTTAATTTGTGCCCATACTCACATACCTGCAACATTATATTGTTATGGCATAAGTGTCAAATAGGTCCATCTACTACTGCAAAGTGCTCAATTCCCACCCCGAACTAAATTAAATGTTAAATAGGCCCATCTACTACTTCAAAATGCTCAATTCCCACCACGAACTAAATTAAGTGTCAAATAGGCACATCTTAAATTTGTTCAATTACTTTTTTTGTAGGTTGCTAACATGTTGCCTATTCAATTATTTTTAGAGGCTGCATATTTCACAGAAAGCCGTGGCTGTCATACATGAGGTCCAGAGGTCCAAATCTGGACCTCATGTTTGACAGCCATGGCTGTCCGGCTGGTAGATGGACCTATTTGATACTTAATTTAGTTCGCGGTGGGAATTGAACACTTTGCAGTAGTAGATGGACATATTTGACACTTCTAATTATTTTTATTTTAGATATACAAAAAGCAATTAATTACATGAATGAATGACTACCTTGTCATCAATGTAAGAAGCCCAGAAGCTAGCTTGGGATCTGTGATAAGGATGAGAGGAGAGCAGTGGAGATCTGTCACTCCAAACCTCATCAATGTAGTGGAGAATAATGAGAGACTCACACACTGGTCTCCCATTGTGAATCAAGACCGGTATTTTCTTGTGAACCGGGTTCATTTGTGTCAATACTGGGCTCTTGTTACCCAAGTCCTCTTCTCTGTACTGGTACTTGATCCCTTTCTCTGCTAGTGCTACCCTGGCCCTCATCCCAAACATACTGCACCAGAAGTCCAATAGAATCACCTCACCATCCCCCATCTTTTATCTCACAACCTTAACAATAATTCTTTCAAGTAGAGTATGTAGTCTCTTATTGCTTGGAAGAATTGAAGCTTAGTTATGTTGTGGAGTTTCAGATCAGTAGGAGGTGGTATAAATAGAGCAGAATGCTAAGTTTTATTTGTACTTTTTTGTTATTGAATTATATGTCTTGTTTGACAATTAGTTATTAATTAATTGCCCCGGCTTAGTTTGGCATACAGTATTTAGAGAAAGAGATCAAGATTTAAAATTGAATAGTAACACTGTAAAGATTATGTCTAAAATAAGCAGATCATTTGGCGTATTGGACCACTGAAGTTACTGTAGTTGTTAGCTAGTGATAAAACGTGATTTTGGCTTTTGTTTTTGGTTGGTGTTTATACTATTTTTTTTTTTTTTGGTAAATAATCTTATCTCATGAGTCATGACTAGTGATGCACGATCCCCAGTACAATAATTGAGGTCTAATTGTTCAATACACTCCAAAATAATACTATATATTAATGTTAAATGGCACAAATTTCTGATTTCTTCACTGTATGGCGAGAACCATGAGATATAGCAATCATCATAGCATAATAAATGTATGGAAAAGTTTTAAAAATTACATATCTCCCTTCAAAAAAAAAATAAAAAAAATAAAACAAGTAAATAGTCAGTTATATATTTTTGTACATTTAAACTCAGTATTCAGTTATTCATCAGTAATTAGAATTCTAGCAATAATTGAAATCAGAGATTAGTACCGTCGAACGGCCTTCGTCATTGAATAAAACGATGGGCAATCGAAACTGGAACTTCAATTACTGGTACATAATCGGTTGTTAGGATCATGCACATAAAATGACAAGCTAATGTGTTTAATTTCAACTTTTTAAGTTCAAGATTCTTTTTTATTCTTTTTTATAAAGTTCAAAGGCTTATTTAAAAAAACTTATTTAACTCTTCCTCTCTAAATGTATTTTATTTGTCAGCATCACATTTCCCCATCTTTGGTTAGTGAGGTTGATTAGGGTTGTTAACGAACCGAACATAAACGAATAGAGGTTGTTCGTGTTCGTTTGTTAAGGTTTTTGGAGTGTTCGTGTTCGTGTTCGTTTGTTAAGGTTTTTAAAAATTCTGTTCATGTTCGTTTGTTAAGACTAAGCGTTCATTAGTGTTTGTTAACGTTCGCGAACACGTTCACGAACGTGTTCGTTCACGTTCATAAACACGTTCGTGAATGCTTAATAACCAAACATATGAACATGTTCATGATCATATCCCAATTCGTTCGTGAACAAGAAATAATATATGTTCATGAAAAATAACAAAACAAGTAACACAACTACAAAGAGAATACAAACAAATATTAAACGAACACAAACGAACTTATTCACGAACATTACTAAACGAATACTAAATGAGCTTTTTCATGAACATTATTAAACAAACACAAACGAGCTTGTTCACGATCTCTTAGCAAACGAGCTTACAACTGTTCAGATTCTGTTCGTTTATAAACCGAGCACTGAATTTTATTTGTTAATGTTCGTTTACCTTAATAAACAAACATAAAGGAACGCTTACCAAACACAAATACGAGTAGTTTACCGAAAGTTCTGTTCGCTAACACCCCTAATGTTGATGCAGTGTTAAACAAGAGCTTATTTTAAATTTTAACTAGTGTAATTTTCGATCAATATTCAAATATATTTATAATTATTGTATTATTATAACTAAACAATTTTTTATGAATACTATCTTATCTTATCATATTATGATTAAATATTTATAATGTTTTAGTTTTCTTTAGGAAATTTCACTTTTAATATCGATTATTGTAATATTGATGCATAAAATGCATTTAGTTCTATTATTTTAATTTTGGATGAACTAGAATAACAGACTTGGACACAAACTTTTTTCAGAATGAATGAACAGAGTTTTGGAAAGACAATGTAGGAGTAAGGGAAAATGATTTTCCCTAGGTGAAAATTCTGCCTAAACAACAAGGATTATATAGGGGATGATTAAATCATAGCATTAAGTATGTCACAATAAATCTGAATTAATAATTCGATTATAACGTTGGAAACGGTCATACTTATGATTGAAATAATATATGCAGTTACGAAATTAAGTACCATTAATTTATATCGACCATAATAACTTATTTAAAAAAATTTGAATGACTGAGAAGTCCGAGGTCAAAGAATCTAATAGGACAAACACAACAAGAGTGGACAAAAATAGGACACTTTTAAAAGTTGGACGAAAATAGGAAAAACTCATTTCCCAAATGCATATGTTGTCAGAATATTTATTTTGTTTTTATTGTTTTTTTTTTTCGCAGTCAATTGCGTGTCTCGTATTGTATATGAGATATGTAAGTGCAAGGTGCAAGTCTCACTTGCGTATCTCGTATATTTTTATTTTTAAAAAAAAAAAACTTGGTCTCCGGCGACCAAACTGGTCACTGGCTTCTTCATGAAGGAGAAGGCAACTAGTTTGGTCGCCTTATCATTCGTTAGAGAAGCCCGCGACCAATTTTTTTTTGTTTAAATAATAATAAAAATACGAGATACGCAGGTGGGACTTGCGTATCTCGTATACAATACGAGACACGTAAGTCCCTCTTGTGTGTCTGTTTGACCACGAAAAAAAAATAAAAACAAAACAAATATTCTGAAAACATACACATTTGAGAAATGAGTTTTTCTTATTTTTGTCCAATTTATTTTAGTCTGACAGTAAAAACGGGAGATTAATCTTCTAATTATCGGGTGGAAGGATACCTTTGGGCGACCAAAAAAATAAAATAAAATAAAAAATGGTCCTCTTTGTAATTGAGGATTAGCACATGTTTCATTAGCGCTTAACTTTTCGTAAGTGCTGATGAATTGCACTCCTCGAATTAAGAAGTAAGTGCATGAAAATGCACTCTTAGCTTCCTAATGTTGTGCTTATTATTTTGACTTATCTCAAATATGTCTGCTTACTAATTTTGAGCATACAATATATCAATTCCTTCATTTAATTACGAAGAACCTTCATTTGATTACGAAGAATTCGAATCTATTCTGACTTGACCTAAATCAAAAGCCGACCTCACATATATTTGTACCACAAAATAACCACTCAATTGTCATTTTTTTTATAGTATTACTGACTCTACGTAATATCTATTCATACCCACTGAGACTTGAGGCTAAAACCGACGACCTCTCATTTGAGAAAGTCACTTCATATCACTAGACTACAAGATTATTGACATAAAGAATTAAATATTAAAATTTAGAATCGATAAGAGAGTATAACATCACTCTCTTGAATACTCTATTACTTTAAAAATGGACCTCATATCATCAAAATTAAATTCACCACTACTTTCTCTGCTATAATTAGGGGTGTTAGCGAACAGAGCTTTCGGCAAACTACTCGTGTTCGTGTTCGGTAAGCATTCGTTTATGTTCGTTTGTTAAGGTAAACGAACCATTATCAAACAAAATTTAGAACTCGGTTGATAAACGAACAGAGCTTGAACAGTTGTATGCTCGATTGTTAAGAGATCGTGAACAAGCTCGTTTGTGTTCGTTTAATAATGTTCGTGAACAAGCTCGTTTGTGTTCGTTTAATAATTTTCATGAACAAGCTCGTTTAGTGTTCGTTTAATAATGTTCACGAACATATATATACATAGATTATATTGTGATCATGGACGTTGATTATTTCTTGAACGTAGATTATTTGTTGTTCACGAACAAATTGTGATCATGAACATGTGCAGGTGTTTGGTTATTAAAGGTTCACGAACGTGTTTATGAACGTAAACCAACATGTTCGTGAACGTGCTTGTTAACGAACATGTTTGTGAACGTGTTTGGTAACGTTAACGAACACGTTCGTGAACGTGTTCACGAACGTTAACAAACACGTTCGCGAACATGTTCGTTAACATAAATGAACACGTTCGTGAACGTGTTCGTGAACATTAACAAACACTAATGAACGCTTAACAAACGAACACGAACAAGATTTTCAAAAACCTTAACAAACGAACACGAACACGAACACTCCAAAATTCTTAACAAACGAACACGAACAACCTCCGTTCGTTTATGTTCGGTTCGTTAACAGCCCTAGCTATAATTGAAACTTATTTTATAATATAATAATAATAATAATAATAATAATAATAATAATAATACTCCGTAATATTTTAGTATTATAAAATAGGCCCATTTAAGTATTATTGCCTTTATTGGCAAGGTAAAGCTCGACTAAAGTAGTAAAGTGCAGTTGACTGATAATATATTTGCAAGGCTTGCAAATGTAATAAACTTATGTGGTAAATAAATATATATTTCTTTGTCTTATTATTTTGTCTTTTCTATTTATTACTCATTAGTCAAAAATAATATTTTTATTTTTATTTTTATTATTATTGTCTTATAATTTTTAAATTTGATTTTTATGTTTAATAGTATTTTAATGTAGTTTTAAAATATATAAAATTTAATACTAATTCTAAACTGAATCTTATAAAAAATTAAATTATAAATAACTTCAATCAAACCTTGTTAACCGAATTCGACACATAAAATAAGATAGAGAGATAGTTATGGCAACCCACACCCGCGTTATTTTTTTATTAGTTATGGCAACTTGCCATCCACACCCAACAACGCCACGCCTCTACTGAGGCTCGATTTCATGACCTTCCATATGAGAAATGTCACTACATGCTATCTGAGCACAAAGTGTTTGACCGGCATTATAAGATTTTGTACTTTTCATTTTGTGTAGTTTTATTTTGGGATCAGAAAAGTGTACCAAACGGCCTCTTAAAAAATCTTTTTCCATGAAATTTGTTTTTCATCCAACCAAAACCCCCTTAGTGTTCCTAAAAAAAAAAAAACCCTAGTTTGATGCTGTATTTATTATTATATTATTATTACTATATTATTATTATTATTATTATTATTATTATTATTATGTTTACCCTTTTGGTCATTTTACATGTTAACTGCTAATCTAAACAGCTAATTATTTTACCAAAAATCTTTTTACAAGCGCTAGTCAAACACGCTAACACAATCCACTATTCGTTAACGGCTAATACAATCTGCTAACTGCTAATTGCCAAACAAGTGGTCAAAACCTGCTAACACAATCTAGGGGTGTAAACGAGCCGAGCCGAGCTCGAGCTCGTTAATGTAGGCTCGGCTCGAGTTCGAGCTCGGTAATTTTCGGGCTGCTCGAGCAGCTCGATTGTTCGAGTTTGAACTCGAGCTCGATTTTGACATTGCATTTGACCTATTTAATAGGTTTGATTTAAAATTCAAACTACTTTGTTTTATCCATACATAAATAATAGAAATTTTTTAAGGATTTTGAGATTAAAATTTTAATTTCTAATTGTCATTTTATATATTATATCATATTATGTATTATATATTATATAGTATATGGCTCGCGAGCGGCTCGATGAGCCACGAGCCTAGAATATCTAGGCTCGGCTCGATTACTAAACGAGTCGCTCGAGCTCAGCTCGAGTTCTATTTTGACCGAGCTTGAGCCGAACTTTGACCGAACTGCTCGGCTCATTTACACTCTAACACAATCCGCTATTCGTTAACCGCGGATACAATCCGCTAATCGCTAATTGCCAAACCGCTAATACAATCCGCTAACCGCTAATTGCCAAAAAACCCGTTGTGTGCACAAGGAGACGGTGGCATTTGATCCGATATATATGAAAAAGTGAAAAAAGTAGCAGGGTATTACATTCCAAATTAAAAGATGTAACATTCTATGGACCAAACTTTATTCTCATTATAGTGCAAGCTAAGTAGTAAAACAGAATATGTATACTTCCCTTTATATTTTAGTGGAGGGAAGAACACTACTATAACATTTGCTTATTTTCCTGAATGTGGAGAAGCATACATGCATGCTACATATTAAACCTACAACAATGTGCCAAAAGACATGGCACAACATTCTGATCTGCTATATATAACTGATCAATTTATTATATATTTTATTGATTCATTATATTATTTATTGTATGTCTATAGTTGTACGTTCTGGGTGGCTAGTCAATGCCAAGCCTCTTCTTCATCTGGATGACAAAGTCATGAATTTTGTGAGGATCAGCAAGGGATTTGGAGACACTCTCTTTCTGCATGCACCTTTTGGCCCATCCTACAAGCTTAGGGCAGTGTGCCTCTATGCTGAAATTCCCATGTTTCTCATAAGTATAGAACCAAGTGTAGAATGGGATGAGAGCCACATCCACAAACCCAAAGCTTTCCCCTCCAAAAAAGGACTTATCTCCCAATTCCCCTTCCAATAGCTTTAGGCAATCTATCAACTCTTTCTTGGCTGCTTCTTGCTCTTCCCCTTTTGTTGCCCATATTCTCCTCCCACAATCATAAATCTGCATACACATATACATACATACAATCCCATCAGCATGGAAAACTTGGTGTCTGCACCGACTTAACTCAATAGTTTAGTAAATAATATTTGAAAGAGGTGACAGTAATATGGGGACTGGAGATTATGGTCAAAATGGACAGATCCCTTAACTTGTGGGGACCAATATTTAACTCTGTCTATTGTGACATTGAATCACTGTGATTTACATCCTCCCTGTCCAGCCAGAACGGGGATTCGACTTTTTTGAGAGAAGCATGCAACACTTGGGAAGAGAACAAATTAAAATTTGTATTAACATATATACCTTTTTGTCAATAAAATCAGCCCAGAACCTAGCTTGAGCTCTGCTGTAAGGGTGAGAGGGCAAGAGGGGAGACTTGTCCTTCCAGATTTCATCAATATACTGGACAATGATGAGTGACTCGCAAACCGGTTTGCCATTATGAATCAGAACTGGAATTTTCTTGTGAACCGGGTTCATCTCCAGGAGAAGAGGACTCTTATTCCTCAAGTCCTCTTCCTTGTGCACGTATTGGATCCCCTTCTCTGCTAAAGCTACCTTTACCCTCATCCCAAACATGCTTACGTATGAATCCAACAGCACAACCTCCTCACCACCTGCCATTTCCGTCTACAAGTATATATAATTAATTAAGTAGGTTTATATATATATATGAGTATCAGAGAATTGAAGATGAGTGGGAAATTAAGATGGTTGGAGGGTATAAATAGCGTAGAGAAGAGGATTATATTGTTGGTAGGTTGGGTAAGGTATAATCGAGATGGTTGTGGATAGTTCTGGTGAAGAGGCGTGGCAACTTCTAATACCGCCCTGCATACTTCAATTCTCGTATTTTCTAGGACTTCTTGACCATGCATTGGAATATACTCCCGGATCACCGTTCCATAATCTTTATCACTTCAATTAACTGGCAAATTATATTGTGCACGAGGACGCATAATGCATTGTACATCTTGATAAAAATATCGTTTTGGTTGTGTTTCGTTTTTTATTTTATTTTATTTTATTTTTTTTAAATTTCGATTTTCATTTTTACCGTTAACTTCAAAAACGATAAAACTTATATTTTGAATGTACATAAACTCATAACAGAATACACATAATCTAACATAATACATAATACACATAAACTCTTGACATAATACACGTAAACTCATAACATAATACACGTAAACTCTTAACAGAATACACATAAACTTTTAACATAATACACATATAAAATCTGAACATAAGAGTTTATGTGTATTCTACTATACAATTCTGTACATACAAAACATGACATTTTCTTTTTGAAGTTAACAGCAAAAACGGGATTTGTGCCAGGGCACACACAATATAATTCGCCCCCAAGCCCCAACCTGCATCGGGTGAACTTTTTTAAAATTCACCCCTTCTCCACCGATGCGGATGCCCACTACAAGTACCCATAACTTATTATCTTATTAAAAATTTTACAATAATATTTAAATTACTTACACATAATAAAATACTCCGTAATAAAATTCACTAGTTATATTAAAACATAAAATAATAAAAATATTCAAATATAATAACTAAATTATTAAATTTTTGAAAATAAACTTATTAGTTTAGAATTAAGAATAGTAAAAATTTAATGTTAAAAAGTTTTCAAAAATTTATAATTAATTACATACTACTCTTAGTATTTATTTTACTATACATACACACAAATACATACACATGGTGAGTCGCATGTGAGTACTAGATGGATTTTGTACATAAAATTAAAATTCAACTCGATTCACTGCGAGTTTAATTTTTTTTAAACTTACCCAACCCACCATTAATTATTACCCAAAAAATTCAATTCATACAAGATAAATTTTAGTGAATATTCACGGAGCGAATTGAAATTGTCATTCCTAGATCTACGGTAATGGTATAACAATTGCATGCAATAAGAAGCATGATACATGGTATAAATTGCAAATATATATTTTTTTTAACAGAAGAAAGGAGATACCCACATACATAACTACGCCTATTCAAACCTTAGACCTCCCGGATATCCAATCGTTATGCTGTGCATCCGCATGCACCATGCATGGTGCATACGGATCTCAAAACGACGTCGTTTTATTAAAAAACGCGCGTCTTCCCTTTAAAAAAAATTCAGGTTCGATTCCCAGCAACAACATTATATTGTTCATTCATTCTGAAATTTTAGTTCATAGATTATGGAATTATAGTTCATTGATTATGGAATTATAGTTCATCGATTATGAAATTGTAGTTCATCGATTCTGAAATTTTAGTTTATAGATTATGGAATTTTAGTTCATTCATTCTAGAATTTTTAGTTCATAGATTAGATTATGGAATTATAGTTCATCGATTATGGAATTTTAGTTCATATGTTGTTGCTGGGAATCGAACTTGATTTTTTTTTTTAAGGGGAGACGCGCGTTTTATTAAAACGACGTCGTTTTTGCATCCGTATGCACCATGCATGGTGCATACGGAATAATTTGCCCTGGATATCAGTGACCACAAGCCACTTGGTATAAATTGCAAATATTTTGATGTACACGAACTAATTTGCCGTGGCCCAATACGGCCCATTTTCTCCAAAGCCCAAAGTCTACTTATTCCCTTCTTCATCTCTGACCTAAAGGCTAAAACCCTTCTCACTCTTCTCTCAAAACCTCCGAATTACCGCTCACCGTCGCCGACCCTCAATGGCTATAGAAACTCCAGCAATACCTGCCTCCGCCGGCGCCGCCGACGCTAAAGTTAGCAGAGACATCGTAGAAAGAGCCGTCAACGCCCTACTGAAATGGAAAGACGCACAATCGAAGGAGCAGGCGCCCCAGCTACTCCCAGATGACGAATTCGTCTACCTCAACATCACTCTCAAGAAAATCCCTCCCAAGGCCCGCGTCAACCCCTTCCGAATCGCCCTCCCACACGCCTTACACGACCAAGCCTCCTCCGAGTGTTGTCTTATCATCGACGATAGGTCCAACTCCAATCTCACCTCCAAGGACGCGAAGAAGGTAATAAAATCGCAGGATATATCCGTTAGCAAAGTCCTGAAACTCTCCAAGTTGAAGACAGATTATAAGCCTTTTGAGGCAAAGAGGAAGCTCTGCGATTCGTACGATGTGTTCTTGGTGGACAAGAGGATTGTCCACTTCCTCCCTAAGCTTCTGGGGAAGCACTTCTTCAAGAAGAGGAAGTTGCCTTTGCCCGTGGACTTGACAAAGAAGAACTGGAAGGAGCAGATAGAGAGGGCGTGCGGGTCCGGCTTGTTTTTCCTGCGGACTGGGACTTGTAGTGTGATGAAGGTTGGGAAGCGGGCAATGGAGAGTGGAGAGATTGTTGACAATGTGGTGGAGGCCATCAATGGAGTTGTGGAGTATGTTCCCAAAAAATGGGGTGGTGTGAGGAGCTTGCACTTGAGATTATCCGGTTCTGTGGCCTTGCCTTTGTATCAAGGATTGCCGGATATGAAGCTGAAAATTATGGGGGCTAAGGATGTGGAGAGAGGGATTGGCAGCAAGGAATCAAGTGATGATTTTCCTGAGGCTAAGGATAGTGGGAAAACTGAGGAGGTGGGCAGGAAAAAGAGGAAAGGGAGGCTTCATGAAGTTCGATATATGGATGTTGAAACGGGTGGAAGTGAATTGTCTAGTGACAATGAAGATGGTGAGAATGAGACTGAAAAGAATAGGGATTTTGCCATTGTTAAGGGAAATGTGGAAGAAGAAAGTGATGAAAAAGAGAATGAGATGAGCAAAGGTGATGATTTGGTTCCTGCTAAGAAAGGGAAGAAGGGGAAAACTCAGAAAGGGAGTGATTTGAGTGGTGAAAAAGGGAGTAAGAAAGTGAGAAAGGGGGAGAACAAAGAGGACAAGAAACAGAAGAAAATTAAGTCATCTATAAAGTCTGATGATGAATCAGGAAAAAGAAAGAATGTGGTTGGGATGAAGTTGAAAGAAGTGCCAACCAAACTGAAGAGCAAGAGAACTAAGAAGAGCCAGTGAGTAGACTCACTTTGCCCTGATTTGAGAAATTTTGTTGTGATGTGAACTTTAAATCAATTATTGCTCATTGTTGTTTTATAGCAGTTTTGGCTTCTCTAATTGCAGGATGTCGGTCTGATTTTGATTTTCAATCTTTATAGCTATTTATATGTGGAATTTCTGCGTTGTCTAAACAGCTTGGGGTTTTCTATATTAACTGTTGAAGAACCTGTAGAATTCAGTACCTTTGCAAAATTATTAAGATTTTATCACTTTTTTTTCTTAGTTCTCCTTTTGTTTCGTTTTGTCTGAATGTACTATACTGCGTTGCTGGAAATTCCACATGAATGCCTTAGCCTCCATACAATTAGCATACCATATGTTGATCTTGTGTATCCAGATTGTTATTACTGTCTTATGACTGACTTGAATTATTTAAAGTGGGAAGATTGATGAACCCAGAACTTTTGAAGATGTTCTTGTTCTTCTTGTTCTTGAGTGATCCAGGTATGTACGATAATATAGCTGAGGACAGGACATGTTGGTACTCTGGAAGAATGATAAAGATATATTCCCATTCTTTGGTGTTTAGTTTTCCAAATCTTTTTTACCTGGGTAAATATCAATTACCCTACTAGCTAACCTTGCTTTTGATAGTATCTTGTCATTTATTTAGTTATTTATTTATTTGAGTTCTGCATATCTGTTTATATATCTTCTTATCTTGCCTTTTAATGGGGTTGGGGTTCTGGGAACTCTATATTCTAAGTTTATAAAGGTCAGAGAGGGCTTTCAAATCTTGTGCTCAGAAATTCATTACTCCTGGTGCTTGTTGGTATTTGAAGAACTGATTTTAAACTGGAAATTGTTTAGAATGGGTTTTAATTATCATGCAGTTTGAAATTCCTTTTAAATAAAAATTTTCTGTCACATTTCCCTCTGCATTTTGGTTATCTATATATTGTGAAAAGTTGAAATATGTGTTTGATGATGATTAGGTACACATCCTCTGGAAACATTAGAAAATAGAATCAGGAAGGAAAAGTGGCAATATTCCTATTAAATTAATAAATTCTCTATAGAATAATTGAGGTATAAAGTTGCAGAACACGGTGATGTTGTAACCAATATTGCAAAAATCACGACTAGGCAGTGGTGACCGGCTGCCTAGAATTTTGATAGAATCACGGTTCTAGGCAGTTTAGGCACTGACTAGGTCATGACAGACTAGGCGGCCTAGGTAGATATTTAGGCTGTTGATTTTTTATTTTTTTATTTTTTATTTTTTATTTTTTATAAATGGGTTATTTTGTTCAGTAGACGTTGTTTTTAGCAAAATAACCTTAAATTATTCAAATTAGAAATTGAAATTGAAATTGTTCAAATTAGAAATTGAAATCAGATGCTCTAATATTAATACTTTGTGAATTGTGACTTTGATTATTAACCATGAAAATGCATTGAGCCACTCATCTAAAGAAAGTGCATTTAGACCCTTCATGCAATTTGTCTCGAGTGAGGTTACCAATAGGTAATTAGTTTTTTTAAAAAAAGGTTTCTTACTCTTCGACTCTCCGATTGTCATAGATTTGGAGTCTCAAGTGAGGTTACCAATAGGTAATTAGTTTAAAAAAAAAAGGTTTCTTACTCTTCGACTCTCCGATCGTCATAGATTTGGAGACGAGAGATAGCATTGGCGGCTGCTCCGCCACTAAAAAAAGATAGCATTATTGCTTCGCCACCATCGAACTCTTGCTTCGCC
>NW_017618707.1:1842500-1972684 GCF_001879475.1 Ipomoea nil | reverse complement strand
ATAGGCAGTCCAAAGGTTGTGTGCAACTCTTGTTCATCAATGGTGATGAGAGTTCCATTCACGGTGGACTCAATGGTCCATCAACAACCTTGGCATTCATATAAAAATCTGCTACATCTTCATCATAAAATCCTGAGTATGGATAAGAACATAACCTCATGAGATTACTTTGTTGAAGTGCATGGATGATTCTTTGTGCAAGATGAGAGTTCTCGGCTTCTTTGAGAAATCCTTGAGGGTCAAAACTTCCTCCGGCCTTGATTCCAACTGGCTAGCTTCGTGAGGTTGAGTTGTGTAGAGTGTTCTTCATTCGGTTGAGAGCTTGAATCTCCAATGGCAGCCATAATGTGCTTGGTATTTTTGGAGATTGAGGGATTGAAGATTTTGAAAGAGATGAAGATTGAGTGTTTCGGCTATGGAAGGTGAAAAGATTTTGAGAGTTTGAGTGTAATAGTGGCTCTTCCAACCGGTTGGGTGGAAGGGAGGTGTCTTTACACAAATATCCTCACAACTTAAATGTTGACTTTTAATAAGTGAGGGGTATTTTTGATATTCCAATAGCTTCCAACCTTTGACCTAACTGATAGTTAGTTTAGGTTATATATTCTCCATCCAATTTGTCTGCTGATGTGGCGCCAAAAATTTAGATATTCGGACTGATTTTACCTGAAATAAAATCATAGAGCACTAAATCTGTTCCGAAAATGATATGTATATATCTACACGTTTTATGTAGATGGAAGAAAGAGAAATCCATTCTTTCTAGACTATTTATTATGCACAACTACCATAAAAAGGTGTTCTTATTTAAGGCTACTTATCATCACACCATCTTGTCACTCTTAAATGGTAAGATTGTGTAGATCTAAATGATTTTTATTTATGCATATATGTATGTAGATACACGGTTGAAATAGAGATACATGCAATTGAGATAGGTAGACTTTAAATGTAAAGATGTGACAACTTTTGCATGTGTGACACATAGGCACGAAATAAAATCAGATAAAGAATTAAAATTTCAGATGAAAATTGAGCTTATAATTTAAATAGAGTTTAGAAACTTAGCTCAATTCAATCATGCCCATCTCGTGTCTTAATTTCGAAAATCTTGATTCACACAGAGGCTTTGTGAGAATATTAGCTAATTGATTCTCGTCGGGATGTATTCGATTGATAATTCCTTCTTTTCAACATGGTCCCGGATAAAATGATGTCTCACGTCAATGTGTTTTGTTCTTGAATGTAACACGGGATTGTGTGTTATGGCTATGGCACTTGTATTGTCACACAGTATGTTGACATTTTCACAATTCACGCCATAATCTTTCAGCTGTTGTTTCATCCAAAGAATTTGCGCGCAACAACTCCCAGCAGCTATATATTCAGCTTCGGCTGTACTTGTGGCTATGGAGTTTTGCTTTTTGCTAAACCATGATACCAATCTTCCCCCTAAGAACTGGCATGTCCCTGAGGTACTTTTTCGATCGATTTTACATCCTGCAAAATCTGCATCTGAGAAACCAGTTAGTGTAAAATTACCTTCTTTGGGATACCATAATCCCACATTGACTGTTCCTTTTAGGTATCGGATGATTTTCTTGGTAGCAAGAAATGAATTTCTTTTGGCTTTGACTGGAACCTGGCACATACTCCCACTGAATAAGATATATCTGGTCGACTTGCAGTGAGGTATAGTAATGATCCAATAATTCCTCGATATTTTGTTTCGTCAACGTCCTTGCCTTCATCATCTTTATCCAATCTTAAAGATGTGCTCATCGGGATCTTGATTGAGGATTTTCCATCTTGACCGAATTTCTTTATAAGATCTTTCATGTATTTGGCCTGATTGATGAATATTCCTTCATTGAGTTGCTTTACTTGTAATCCAAGAAAGTAGTTCAACTCTCCCATCATGCTCATCTCGAACTTATTCTGCATTAGCTTGGAAAATTTCTCACATAAAGTTTTATTAGTACTACCAAATATAATATCATCGACATAAATTTGTACCAATAAAATGTGATCATTTTCTTGAATTCTAAACAAGGTTTTATCAACAAGGCCTTTTGTAAAACCACAGTTAATTAGGAACGTTGATAGGGTGTCATACCAAGCGCTCGGTGCTTGTTTTAACCCATATAACGCCTTCTTTAATCTGTAGACCTTATTAATATCACCTTTTACCTCGAAACCAGGAGGTTGCTCGACGTAGACTTCCTCTTCAAGTAAGCCGTTCAAAAATGCACTTTTCACGTCCATTTGATAGACAGTGAAATTTTTGTACGCGGCATAAGCTAGAAATATTCTGATGGCTTCCAGTCTTGCAACGGGTGCAAACGTTTCATCAAAATCTATGCCATCTTCTTGTGAATATCCTTTTGCCACTAAACGTGCTTTATTTCGTATGACAATTCCATCCTCATTTGCCTTGTTTCGAAAGACCCATTTTGTTCCAATTACATTGTAATTTTCAGGTCTTGGAACTAATTCCCATACGTCACTCCTTTTAAATTGATCAAGCTCTTCTTGCATTGCATTAATCCAATCTGGATCACTTAGAGCTTCTTCAATGTTTGTGGGCTCCACCTGAGAAAGAAAACAAGAAAATAAAGTATGTATATTTGAGGACCTTGTTTTTACTCCTTCTCGTGGATCTCCAATCACTAGCTCTGGAGGGTGATTTTTGAGTCATCTCAAGTCAGGTTGTAGGTTGCATGGGCTTTCCACGTTTCCTTGCTCAGTAGGTAAGTTGGAGGTAGTCACATTTTGCTCATCAGATTGATCTCCAACTTGTGTTTCAACTTGAGAATTTTGACTTTCCACGTGGGGATCTTCATTGACTTCCACGTGTCCTTCACTATTGCAATCAATGTCCAATTGCTCCATACCCTGTATAATTTGATCTTTGAAAGATATGTCAGTGTCATTAAATGACTTTTCAACTTGACAACTTTCCTGATCATTTTTGTTGCTCTGGGTTTCCTTCTTATGGGCTTCATCAAATGTGACATGAATTGATTCTTCTACCACCATTGATTTCTTGTTCAATACTCTGAATGCTTTGTTGGTAGATGAATATCCTAAAAATATTCCTTCATCTGCACGCTCATCAAAAGTCTTTAGATATGTTTTACCATTATTAAGAATAAAACATTTGATGCCAAAAGTATGGAAATAATTGAGTTTAGGTTTTCTCCCTTTCCATAATTCGTACGGAGTCTTATTGTAAGACTTGTGTATCAAGCTTCGATTTTGCGTGTAGCAGGCGATGTTGATTGCTTCAGCCCAATATCTTTTAGGTAGTTCGGCTAACGTAATCATCACTCGTGCGGCTTCTTTTAGCGTTCTGTTTCTTCTTTCGGCTACACCGTTTTGTTGAGGTGTACGTGCGGCAGATAATTGATGTAGAATTCCTTGAGAATTGCAGTAGGCTTTAATTACTTGATTCACGAACTCTGTTCCACGATCAGTTCGGATTTTTGCAATTTTCAAGTCTTTCTCGTTTTGTAGTAGCTTGAGCAGTTCTGGCAACTCTTGCTCGACTTCGCTTTTCTTTTTGAGAAATATTGTCCATGTGTACCTGGAAAAATCATCAACAACAACTAGTGTATATTTCTTACCACTTAGACTTACTGGGTCTACTGGACCAAATAGATCCATGTGTAGTAGACTTAGAGATCTTGTTGTAGATTCTTGGGCTTTGGATTTGAAAGATGACTTGATTTGCTTTCCTCTTTGGCAAGCATCACATATTTGATCTTTCTTGTAGACAATATCGGGTAGACCTTCAACGAGTTTGTTTCTTGCTAGCTTGTTGATAGTCTTGAAGTTTAAATGATTTAACTTCCTGTGTCAATCCCAACTTGTTGCATGTGAGTTGTTTGCTAGTAGACACACTGATTCTTTTGTTGTGTTCCAATCCAAAACATACATATTTTTCTTCCTTAATCCTTCGAGCACAACTTCTCCCGAGGAATTATTCTTCACTTGGCACTTATCTTTGAAGAACTCAACTAGATATCCTTTGTCACAAAATTGACTTGTACTCAACAAGTTGAATTTTAGACCTTCAACAAAGGATACATCTTCGATTTTCAAACCATT
This sequence comes from Ipomoea nil, assembly GCF_001879475.1. NCBI lineage: Eukaryota > Viridiplantae > Streptophyta > Magnoliopsida > Solanales > Convolvulaceae > Ipomoea > Ipomoea nil. The sequence goes on along the minus strand of NW_017618707.1, from coordinate 1,968,574 downwards.
TCGAAAAATTGTACCAATTCCTTTTGTTATGCTGTATCGTTCATTTCCTCCGAATACGACTTTTGGTCCTTCGATATTTTTAAGATTCACAAGACTAGATTTATTTCCAGTCATGTGTCTAGAACATCCACTATCGAAGTACCAAACTTCCTGCAAACAAATTAAACATTTTTAGGTACCCAACTTGATTTGGGTCCTTGGGTGTTAGTCATTTTTGGTACCCAAATCCACCTTGTACTCACTAATCTAAGTTTAGGTGATTTGTAACCATTAAACACATTATAATCATAATTAATTTTTGAAAACAATTTTTGTGCCGGTTTTTGAAAATTTACTCGATTTTTTGGCACGTGGGAAGAAGATTGTTTGGGCCTAGGATAGGCATTAAATCTGGACTTGGTCCATGGTTTAATATAACCAACCCAATCTTGTTTTGAGGGATAAAATCTCCCTGCCTCAATTCTTGGATTCCTTCCATTTTCCTATGAGGGCTTTGAGCACTAGACTCATTGGTGTGTTTCCATTTAGGAACAAACTTTTGCCTTTTTGTATACTGTTTGGGCGAAATGTTATTTCCTTGAGGCTTTGGCCTAACAGCATTAATTTTGACATTAGTTTGGTGACCAATTCCTTGTCTCACTGTGCTTTCTTGACCTTTAACAAATTTTACTACTTGGACTTTATTGTTTAAAGTAGTAGTAGAATTGGCCAAGTTCTTGGAGGCTTGAGAACACGATGGATCATAACCAAGTCCGGTTTTATCACTTGAGGGTTTTTGCATATTTACCATTTTGTCCATTATTTTGGATGAATGTGTAAATGTTGCTATAACCTCTCTAAGGTTGTGTTCTCTCACTTCCCTTGATTTACACTCTTCTTGAAGACAAATAATTTTATCTTTCAAGTTTTTCACTTCAAGTAGAGCATTTTGCAATTTCTCATTTATTTGATCTTTTTCGAGAATCAAAAGATGATTGCGCTCTTTGAGTTGAGAGTGAGTGTCCATTACGGTTTGACATTCTTCCATTAAGTGAAAGAAGGACTCTCTAGAAAATGAAGAGTTTACAGAATCATAAGAGTTGGATGTTACCTCATTTTCTTCACTTCCATTTGCCATAAGACACATGTCCTCGTAGGGTGAGTTGTTGGAGATGCTCATGCAAAACATTGCATTGTCATCCTTTGAGGTGTCACTTTCATCACTTGAAGATTCTTCTAACTCACTTATTTCAAGTGGGTCACTAATAAGTGTTTTTCTTCTCTCCTTTGTGAACCTTTTATCTTTGGGCTTGAATTCTTCCTGTTGAGAGTTAGAAACATTTGTATATTGATTTTTACTTACCTTGGGGTGTAGACAACTTGCTGCAAAGTGTCCAGGCTTTCTACAGTTGTAGCATAAATTCGAATCTTCTTCAACAATTTCTTTCTTCGAATTCTTTGTTGCATTCCACGATTTCCCTTGTGGATTTTTACTTGTAGTTGCTTCTCTTCATGAATTTCCTGAATTTCTTGACAAAGAGAGCAAATTGATCATTAGGTAATAATTCAACATTTTGTACTGACCTTGAGGTTGATGGTTGCTCGGTTATGAGTGCGTTGTTCTTTTCTTCATGATCTTCCTCTAATCTTGATTTCATCTCAAATTCATAAGCTTTTAGATCACTAAAGAGCTTATCGGTCGATAGGGTTTTTAGATCCCTATGATCTCTCATGGCCGTGACTTTCATGTCCCATGTAGATGGTAGACCACGTAGAATTTTGAGTGAGATTTCTTTTTGATTAATATCTTTTCCAAGATCATTAATCTCTCCTAAGATTTTGGCAAATCTTGTTTCCATATCGGTAATATTCTCGCCGTTTAGCATTTTGAAATCCTCGAATTTCTTTAATGCTATAGTGAGCTTATTATCCTTTTCTTGTTCGTCTCCTTCACCAATTTGAATGAGCGTTTCCCAAACTTCCTTCGCGGATTGACACTTTCGAACTTTTGGAAATATTGTGTCATCGATAGATTTAAACAAAATATCCTTGGCAATATTATCCAAGTTATTTCTTGTTCTATCTACACGAGACCATTCCTCTTTTGGTTTTGGAATGTATTGTGGAGTGTCACTTGTTTGTACGGATGAGGTGTTGACTTGCAAAATCTCAATAGGACCACTCGTAACCACTTCCCACATTTCATCATGTAATGCGGATAAATGTACCTGCATGCGAATTTTCCAATCATCAAATTTTTCTAAAGAAAATAATAAATTTTGGGCAAGAGCCATATCTCTTTTCATCATCTTGATTTTTCGAGATCTGTCTAGCAGTCAAGATTGACTCAAATAGACAACCGCTCTGATACCAATTGTTGGTCCCGATGGGGTGGCGAAAGTCTAGAGGGGGGGGGGGGGGTGAATAGACTTTCAGGCTTTTTCAAAAAATAAATAACTCTTTGGTAATTTCAACTCTAAGTAACAAGTAAATAGAGTTAGTTTAAATTGCACAGCGGAATAGGTAGTATGCAAAGAGTTATGCCCAAATAATGAATTAAATACGCATGTAAGATAGGTACAGATGATATGTAAATGACAGAGATATCTTGAATATATAAAGGAGATGGTGCACTCAATATATAATAACAATATTCAAGATTATAAATAAATATCGTATCGCGTCGACCGTGTGACGAACGTTACATGCAACACGTCAAACTTGCTTAGAATAATTCAATGTTTAAGCTCGAGAGGTTTGAGTCACATGCATACGTGAAAACACACTAAACCCGAATGATTAAGATTGACAGTGAATAGTAAACGGGTTAGTCGGATAAGATAGATAGATAGAGCAAATTATGTAAGTCCAGTATGTAAATGAGAGAGGCAATTTATAGTGGTTCGGAAGTGGCGTAATCTTCCTAGTCCACTTTTCTCCTTTCGCGTCTAGGAGAAATTCACTATTTTCAACACACAGTTACAATAGTGAATAAGCGCTACACAAGCACTTCTTCCGGATGTTTTGCACACAGCTACACCCAACTCCAAGTGTCTCGCACACAGCTACACTTAACTCCGAGTATTTCGCACACAGCTATACTCAACGCCAACTAAGTGTCTCGCACACAGCTACACTTAGCAACTACGAGTGTTTTGCACATAGCTACACTCACTAGAGTATTTTGCACACAGCTATACTCTTTTTACAATTACAAATACAAAGGTAATTGTATCTCTCTCCAACTAGATTCGAGACTATTCAGACTAAGTCTCTGAGAATATTTGAGCACTTGCACTTTCGTATGTATTGCACTTCTATCTCGTTGCTCTGCACTTTTTCACCTCTGCTCCACTTCAAGTCTTCATGGCTTTTTATAGGCAATCAAATATATCCGTTGGAGTGGGATAATTTGATATTTGAATTTTGAATCTTCATAGCCTGATATTGTTGACAATAGTAGGTCTTCAATTTTGATTTGATTGTCAACTTGCCTGACAAATAATATTTTATTACAACTTGATTTTCTAGTTGTTTAAAATATTATTTTTCTTGTCATATTGAATATCCAACGTATCTTTGAAATAAATTCATCTGATAGAATTTATTTCTAGGATAAGTTTTTATATTCATGTCTTCATAAATATTTTTCCGTTCTGATCAAATGTCTTTCAGGCAATTTTGGATTCTTGTGGCATGTGGGCAGACTTGGAATAAATTCCTTCGAATTTGTCCAATTTCTGATCATCTTGCTTCTTTGCCACATTGTGCTCCTTTGACTTGAACATCGTGCTCCTTGACTTGAACATTGTGCTTTTCTGATTTGGTCACATTGTGCTTCTTTGGACACATCGTGCTTGTTCACATTGTGCTCCTGTAGAATATTGTGCTCCTTTAGATACATTGTGCTCCTTTTGATACATTGTGCTTCTTAGCACACATTGTGCTTGTCAGCACACATCGTGCTCCTTAGCACACATCGTGCTCTTTTGGTAGCATTGTGCTCCTTCGGTAGCATTGTGCTCCTTCGGTAGCATTGTGCTCTTTTGCACATTGTGCTTGTCCGAAAATTTGACTTGTAAAAAATAAATCCTTAAGGGGAATTGATCTCGAGTGTGATCATTTTGAATAAGGACTTCTACCATTTCGCCGTTAAGCTCATCCAATCATTCTTTGCAACGCCATTCCTTTATGCTTCTTTCTCGGATGAATACTCGTAGGACCAAAATTAATTTCTCAAATTAATTTTGTTCTTCCTGTGGTAGATTCCTTCTGACTCGATATTCTGATTTATGATGCTTGTACTAAAAGACCTAAAAACTAAGGGGATCTAAAGTACATTTGGCTCATCAAAACTTACAAAAAAATATTCCTATCATATATATATATATATATATATATATATATATATATATATATATATATATATATATATATTGTTTGTACCGTTGGTACAAAACACAAATAATAATCAAAAAAACAAGATTATTATTTTTCTGGAAAGAATAGGGAAGGAAAGATGGAGGAAAAAGGCTAGTGTTTGGTGTTGGGTTTTTGCAAGAGTCGAGTGAGCACTCTTTCCTTAAAACCTTATTTGCTATCTCCCAAAGATGCTATGAGCGTTGTGGCCTAGGCTTCCCATGATAAAACTTGCTATGATCCAATGTTTGAGCATTCAAACAAAGAATCCGGCGAGCAAGACAATGGCTATGAACACAGTATGGCTAAGAAGAGGAGTAGAGGCAGAATTTTGAGGTTGGAAAATAAAAGTTTCGTGCAGTGTTCTTGCTGTTCTCACTGTGTGTAAAACTCTACTGCCTCTACCCTCTCTTATATAGGGTTGAAGGAGCCAATAGCCTTTATTATGGCAATTAAAAATGACATTAAAGCTGCCTTCCAACAGCTATAACAACAGGCCATTACCTGGGAATTGAATTTAGAATTCAAAATTGGAAATAATAGACAATTAATTCCATAACAGATGAATTCAATCCCCTCAACAGTCAGAACTTTCGGGTTCCAGACCGTTAGCGTACAGGGTTCGGTCTCAACTTTCGACCTCATCCAGTTTCGGCCCTTGCACCTCTCGTGGACTCTGTTGCACGAGAGTTGTGCTCTCGGTGCACCACAACCTCTCGTGCTCTCTTGTAGCACGAGAGTAGGTGCGCTCGGTTCGGTTCTGGCCGAACCAAGTGGAAAATGATACCGAAGTTTGGCATAACTTAGCCCGCAAGGCCAGCTAATTACCGGACGACATTCGTGCCCCCAGGTGCCGGTGCACACGAGCTCGGGCTTGAATCAAGCCTTTTTCAATCTCTGCTAGTTGGAATTTGATTTGTACCCCCCCCCCATCCCCCTCGTGTGAGAGAGCCTCTATGCTATACAATTCTACAAGCTTCAAAAGAGCTCTTGTATATAAGGGGGGAAAATCTTCATTCCAAAGCAATGTGGGACAAAAGACACTTTTTTCCTTCATTTTCCAACTCAAATGGGTCTACTTTGAGAATCAATATCTCATTCACCCATTATCCGTTTTGAGCGTACAATATATCGATCTCTTCGTCTCACTACGAAGAATCCGAATCCACTTTGACCCGACCCAAATCAGAAGTGGATCCCACTGATAATTGTACCACAAAATAGCCACTTAACATGCCATTTTATGCCATTTTAAGCTACTTTTTCCAACAATCCCCCACATGAATGAAAAATTGATTTTCGGGGTATTTTGAAATCGGAAACAACTGTGTTCAAACGGTCGATCCCTGCATAGGATAGGTAGGGAGTCACTATACCCTTTGAACCTTCCCTCGTGAAGACATGTTTACTCTACTGGCTGTACGGTAGAACGCGATGTCTTTGAACCGACTGCCGTTTGTGTAGACGATGACATATCTTACACAGGAATCTCCCAACCATGCTCTTGCTCTCATGAGTGTGCCCGTTTTGGTCGTGGGTCACCGTTCCTGGTTCTGCGAGAGTTTCTAAAGAATTGTTGCCCAACAATTCTCCTTTGAAGCGACCCTCACTTCTCTCTAACATAGGTGATTCTTTCTCGAGTATCCCGCATACTCAAGAATCATTAAAGCATTAACATGCTAGCCTCTTGCGGGAGTCACTATTTTAACGAGGAGTGGTAGGGAGTCCGAGACCCCCACAGTGACGCGCTCCGTTCCATAATTTAGTTGTCCCATTGAACCTAGGTGCCAGCTAGGTTGGGTATCCACTATAGAACTTTTTAGTCCAAGGGCATTAGACCCATTCCTCGTGTCAACTTCTCCACAACTTCTCTTCCTAACCCTTTGGATAGCGGATCCGCTATATTGTCTTTTGACTTTACGTAGTCAATCGAGACAACACCAGTTGTGAGAAGTTGTCTAATGGTATTATATCTACGACGCACATGTCTAGACTTACCATTATACATATGACTCTGTACTCTCCCGATTGTGGCTTGACTATCGCAATGCACACATATTGGAGGTACCGGTCTTTCCCAATTAGGAATATCCTCTATAAAATGGCGTAGCCATTCAGCCTCTTCACAACCTTTGTCCAAGGCTATCAGCTCAGATTCCATCATGGATCTAGCTATCACAGTTTGCTTAGAGGATTTCCATGCAACGGCTGCACCGGGTAGTGTAAACACGTAGCCACTCGTGGACTTAGAGTCCTTAATATCAGATATCCAATTCGCGTCGCTATACCCTTCAAGTACAGCTGGATATCTCCCGTAGTGCAGTCCATGATCACGAGTATACCTCAAGTATCTCATAACCTTTACTATTGCCTTCCAGTGCATAGCACCGGGGTTACTCGTATATCTACTAAGTTTACTAACCGCATAGGCAATATCCGGCCTAGTACAGCTCATAAGATACATCAGACTACCAATAACCCGAGCATATTCCACTTGTTAAATGCCTTCTCCGTGGTTCTTGGTTAGATGAATATTTGTATCAAATGGTGTCCTAGCCATCTTGGTTAGATGAATATTTGTATCAAATGGTGTCCTAACCACTTGACTATCATCCTTGTTAAATTTCTCAAGGATTTTGTCAATATAATGTGATTGGCTCAACACGAGACCATCAGGTCTTCTAATGATTCTAATCCCGAGGATTAAATCAGCCAAACCCATATCCTTCATGTCAAATCTCGCATTTAACATGTTTTTGGTAGACTTGATCATTTGATCATTACTACCAACGATGAGAATATCATCGACATATAAACAAAGAATGACGTAGCCGTCTATCGTTTCCTTAACGTAGACGCATTTGTCACTTTCGTTTATTTTAAACCTGTTAGTTAACATCGCATGGTCAAACTTCTCGTGCCACTGCTTAGGCGCTTGTTTTAAACCATAGAGCGATTTAACCAACTTACACACTTTCCTTTCTTGGCCCGGAACCACGAACCCTTCGGGTTGTTCCATATAGATTTCCTCATCTAATTCGCCATTTAGGAAAGCGGTTTTCACATCCATTTGATGAACTTCCAAGTTCCGCAGCGCGGCTATGGCAAGTATCATCCTTATGGAGTTTATTCTCGTCACGGGAGAATACGTGTCGAAGTAATCGAGGCCCTCGCGTTGCCTGTAACCCTTGATTACAAGCCTAGCCTTATACTTCTCGATGGAACCATCAGGTTTCATCTTCCTTTTAAAGACCCACTTGGATCCTAAGGGTTTACTACCCGGAGGAAGATCAACAAGTTCCCAAGTGTGATTCTGTAGGATGGAATCCACTTCACTTTTTATAGCCTCTTTCCACATTGGTCCTTCCGTAGAAGTCACGGCTTCTACATACGTTCGAGGCTCGTTCTCTATCAAACAAGATAGAAAATCGGGTTCATTTTCTAATAAACAAGTTAGAGTACCCAAATCGTACTCTAACAAGTAAGTTAGAAAATCAGGACCGAAAGATTTTCCAACTCTCGCCCGCTTGCTGCGTCTCGGCTCAAGCTCGGGTTCTTTCTCAGACTCCCCACTATCATTATCCATAGTTTCGTCAAATGTTCGTTTTGACGTACTTGGTCCCTCGTTGGACCTACAAGGAAATATATTTTCAAAGAAATATGCATTCCTTGATTCTATTATCGTGTTCTCGTGTACATCCGGATTATGGAACTCGTGTACTAAGAACCGATAAGCACTACTATTATGTGCATAGCCAATAAAGATACAGTCCACCGTCTTAGGACCTATCTTTACTTTCTTAGGTGTTGGCACCAAAACTTTGGCAAGACACCCCCACACTTTCAGGTACTGGTAGGAAGGTTTCCTACCGTTCCACAGCTCATAAGGAGTCTTATCGAGCTTCTTTCGGGGTACCTTGTTCAAAAGGTAATTACTTGTCAAAATCGCCTCACCCCAAGCATCTTGAGGTAGGCCCGAACTTATAAGCATCGCATTCATCATATCTTTCAATGTACGATTCTTTCGTTCGGCAACACCGTTCGATTGAGGTGAGTAAGGTGCAGTACGCTCGTGTATTATACCTACACTCGCACAGAAGTCACCAGTAGGTGCTTCGTACTCACCACCTCGATCGCTTCTAACCTTCTTAATTCTCCGATTAAGTTGGTTTTCCACTTCATTCTTATAAAGAACGAATTTATCAACGGCTTCATCTTTGCTCTTAAGCAAATACACATAGCAGTATCGTGTGCTATCGTCGATAAATGTGATAAAATACTTATTACCACCTCTCGTTTGTATCGATCTAAAATCGCACAAATCACTATGGATTAATTCTAGTGGTTCAGTTTCCCTTTCAACCGATTTGAAAGGTACTTTCGTTAGTTTTGCCTCAACACAAATTCCACACTTGTTATTTGTGTCAATTTGAAATTTAGGAATATGGTCCGCTAATTAATCTACGCATAGAATTAAAATTAACATGACCTAGTCTACCATGCCACAAACTGGAAGACTCAAGCAAGTAAACAGAATTAACTTTGCTTTTATTGATAACAGGAATTACATTGAGCTTAAAGAGCCCATCAGTTACATATCCTTTACCAACAAACATCCCTAACTTGGACAAAACTACTTTGTCGGACTCGAACACCATGCGAAAGCCATGCTTGTTCAACAGAGAGCCAGACACAAGATTCTTCCTCAGCTCAGGAACATACAGCACGTTGTTCAACGTTAGTTCCTTCCCGGAAGTCATCTTCAGAACCACCTTGCCCATGCCTTCCACAGCAGACTGAGCAGAGTTTCCCATCCACACCTTTTCACCCTCAACGGTCTCAAAGGGGTTGAACATCTCTCGGTTGCAACACAAGTGCCTGGTTGCACCGGTATCAATGAACCACTCACGAGGGTTTGAACCCACGAGGTTCACTTCGGTCACCATAGCCGAAAGGCTAATCTCGACCTCCTTCTGATTGCTATTTCCAACAACATTGGCTTCAGAACTCTTGTTCTTCTTCCTTGGAGCCTTGCATTCAGATGCTCTGTGGCCATGCTTGCCACAATTGTAGCATTCACCAGGAAACTTGTTCTTGGTAACGCCACCTTTCGGACCTAGCTTTCGCTTGTCCTTCTTGTTCCTCTTGGAGCTCTTACCGTGCTCCACAACGTTGGCCTTTGCGCCAACAACGATAGGAACTTTCTTATCATTCGTCCTATTCCCTTCCTCAATCCTGAGTCGCTGGATCAGGTCCTCCAGATTCATCTCCTTTTGCTTATGCTTAAGGTAGTTCTTGAAGTCCTTCTAACCTGGAGGCAACAAATGGATCACAGATCCCACTTGAAAGGCTTCACTTAGCACCATGCCCTCGTCACGGATCTCATCGAAGATTAATTGCAAATCTTCTACCTGACTTAGCACGGTTTTTGAATCAACCATCTTGAAGTCGAGGAATCGGCCAACCACAAACTTCTTTGAGTCGGCATCCTCACTTCGGTATTTGTGATCCAAAGCTTCCCACAACGCTTTTGATGTGCTGATCTTTCGATATACATCATACAGCGTGTCACACAATCCGTTCAGGATGTAGTTTCGACAAAGGAAGTCCGAATCCTTCCAATAGCCAACTGCCATCACGGATTGTGCATCTTGTTCCTTCAACTCGGGAACCTTCTCGGACAAGAACCTCGTCAAGCCGAGAGTTGCTAGGTAGAATAACATTTTCTATTGCCACCTCTTGAAGTTCGAACCAACACCGGTGAACTTCTCCGGCTTTTCAGCCGAACCCCTCGGTACCGAAGGTACCCGAGACATGGGAATATATCCCTCAGTGTTCCCACCATCTTGTGAACCAACGTTCACTAATGTAGCTTGGGAATTAGCAACATTGTTGCCATGCATTCCCTCCACTGTTATTCGCAACAACGTTATTATTGCCGTTTCTTCCATTGTTGTCCGCAACAACATTATCCTCCCCATCAATTGGCAGTACGGGATGCTCCATTTTCTTCAAGGAAATTCGGAGAAGACCACCAACGGGAAACAAGTATATAAAATAAGGTTTTAAGACTGTTGATACCGTTGGTAGAAAACACAAATAATAATCAAAAAAATAAGATTATTATTTTTCTGGAAAGAATAGGGAAGGAAAGATGGAGGAAAAAGGCTAGTGTTTGGTGTTGGGTTTTTGCAAGAGTCGAGTGAGCACTCTTTCCTTAAAACCTTATTTGCTACCTCCCAAAGATGCTAGGAGCGTTGTGGCCTAGGTTTCCCAGGATAAAACTTGCTATGATCCAATGTGTGAGCATTCAAACAAAGAATCCGGCAAGCAAGACAATGGCTATGAACACAGTATGGCTAAGAAGAGGAGTAGGGGCAGAATTTTGAGGTTGGAAAACAAAAGTTTCGTGCAGTGTTCTTGCTGTGTGTAAAACTCTACTGCCTCTACCCTCTCTTATATAGGGTTGAAGGAGCCAATAGCCTTTATTATGGCAATTAAAAATGACATTAAAGCTGCCTTCCAACAGGAACTTTCGGGTTCCAGATCATGAGTTGTGCTCTCGGTGCACCACAACCTCTCGTATGGTACCGAAGTTTGGCGGCATAACGTAGCCCGCAAGGCCAGCCAATTTCCGGACGACATTCGTGCCCCCAAGTGCCGGTGCACACGAGCACGGGCTTGAATCAAGCCTTTTTCAATCTCTGAAAGTTGGAATTTGATTTGCCCCCCCCCCCCCCCCCCCCCCCCGCGCGAGAGAGCCTCTATGCTATACAATTCTACAAGCTTCAAAAGAGCTCTTGTATATAAGGGGGGAAAATCTTCATTCCAAAGCAATGTGGGACAAAAGCCACTTTTTCCCTTCATTTTCCAACTCAAATGGGTCTACTTTGAGAATCAATATCTCATTCACCCATTATCCGTTTTGAGCGTACAATATATCGATCTCTTCGTCTCACTACGAAGAATCCGAATCCACTTTGACCTGACCCAAATCGGAAGTGGACCCCACTGATAATTGTACCACAAAATAGCCACTTAACATGCCATTTTATGCCATTTTAAGCTATTTTTTCCAACATATATATATATATATATATATATATATATATATATATATATATATAGAGGACGTCGGTGTTTCACATAATTAAAAATCGTAATAATTAATATATGACGTCGGATATTTACTAAATATCCGACGTCATATTATTTTAAAAAAAGTATTTAACTTAAGACGTCGGTTATTTATATAAACCAACGTCTTAAGTGAATTATTTTTTTTAAAAAGAATATATACGACGTCGGCTTTATCCTAAAGGCCGACTTCGTATATTAATTATTTTAAAAAAAAAAAAAACAATACGACGTCGGCTTTATACAAATAGCCGAAGTCATAAGGTAATTTTTTAATTTTAAGCCGAAGTCATAAGGTAATTTTTTAATTTTAAAAAAATATACGACGTCGATTTTTAATCGACGTTGTATCATTTATGTACTACGTCTCGAAAGACAACGCAGAAAGATAACCAATGTTAAATGGGTCATAAAATTGAAGTTAAAGCCCTTTTTTGTAGTAGTACAAATTGAAGAAAGAGCATCTACGGATAAGATAAACTTGAAAGTTGATATATAATTGGATACTTGCAGTCTGCCAACGTACACCCTTAGTCCCTTATCCTCAAAATCATTATTAAAAAAAATAAATAAATAACCAACTAAAGGTACACAAAATTGAAGAAAATGGCATGCTTATCATCGCTATCGCTGTGGCCGTCACCAGCAGCTAAACCATTTTTCTTTTCACTACCACAAAGCTGCAGCCCTTTACTTAGGGAAAAGCAAACCCCAACAAGTCTTCAAAGTTCCCCCCTCATTTACACAACAAAACTAGGACAAAATCGATTCTTTAATTGCAAGGAGGAAAAATATAAAAGGTTATCACCCATTGTGTGCATTCGCCCCGCTTCTGATGACAGAGAAGACACACCACAAGCGGCAAAGAATCAGAAGAGGGTTGAGTTTTGGACGAGAATGGCGAAATCTTTGGAAGTGGCGCCTGGTTCGCAGATGGTGAAGGTGATGTTTCCGTTGGCACATTGCCTTTGTCTGTTTGCCCCGTTTTGTTTCACTTGGGATGCTTTTGTCGTTGCGTTTGGGTTGTACATCGTCACTATGCTGGGTATTAGTCTCTCTTATCATCGGAATCTGAGTCACAGAAGTTTCAAGCTTCCCAAATGGCTAGAGTACTTTTTTGCCTATTGCGGTGTTCATGCTCTTCAGGTCTCATCTTATCAAGTAACTAGCTAGGTAGACTATGAATACGGTAACACTATTTTTTTTACAACATAACTTTTATGCTTTAGGGAGATCCAATTGGGTGGGTGAGTAACCATAGATATCACCATCAGTATGCGGATACTACAAAAGATCTCCATAGTCCTATTGAAGGATTTTGGTACAGTTATGTAGGTTGGTTATATGACACTAAAGCCGCTATTGAAAGGGTAATGTGTATACTATTTAAATTCTCTTACATGCATTTAATTAGAGAGTTACCTTGTTTGGTGTGTTTTCATTAATTTTTTTTTTGGCAGAGTGAAAGACCGACAAATGTAGGAGATTTGGAGAACCAATTCTTTTACAACTTCATTCGTAATACCTACATTATTCACCATACTATCCTTACAACATTGCTATATGCCATAGGTGGATTTCCGTATATAGTTTGGGGCATGGTATGCATTATTTAATTTTCAATTCACTATCTTATATATTCATTGTTTTTTGGGGGGGCGTCTTTACCGGCCTGTTCCTTTTATTTTTTTAAAGAAGAGGGAAGGGGTAGACCTTTCCAGCTAATCATCTAACTATTGCAAAGCTAACAATCGTGGCAGCCATGCGTACATTATTTTAACAAATAAAGTATACTATTCTAACACATAAAGTACATTATTATTCTAACTCATAAAATACATTATTTAACAATAAAATGTTCATTATTCTAACACGAGCACGGAACAAGTAATTTTTTAAAAATCAAAACAACGTCGTTTTGCTCCTATAGTCCACACAATAATTTGCCTGATTGATTGGTGGATAATTTACTTTTTTAAAATGTTATTAATATTCTTCTTCCCAGGTAGTAAGAATTGTATTTCTTTCACACGTAACATATTTAGTGAATTCTGTGTGTCACCTATGGGGAAATCAAGCATGGAATACTGGTGATCAATCTAGAAATAATTGGTATGCTAAAATCTTTAATGTCTTACCATTTTTTTTTATAGTCATTTCCTATGTATTCATACTATTTAATTTAATATAATCCTATGAAGTTTGGAAATAAACTTTTGTCAGGTTATTGGCATTGCCTTCACTTGGAGATAGTTGGCATAACAATCACCATGCCTTTGAGTATTCAGCTCGACATGGCCTAGAATGGTGGCAACTTGACATAACTTGGTATGTTGTGAGGGCACTACAAGTTTTTGGTTTAGCAACTGATGTTAAGTTGCCTACTCATGCTCAAAAGAGAAAGATGACTTCAACTACAACTTAATATATGCTTTTGACTTGAATTGAAAGCACGTAGACAACCTGAAATATATATGCATGGAATATGAAATGTGAGGAATGCAATGTTATGTGTAATTTGTAATTATTGTTGTTGTTTTAATTTGATATAATAATTGTTATGGAAACTTAAAATTGTACGTGTAAAAACTTAAAATTATTGTTGCTGCTACTATAGTTGAAAAGCTGAAGGAGCCAGCTTACCAAGAATTTATATATATTCCAGTGGAGAATCAACACTGAGATACAAAAAATCAAAACTCGGCTAAAAACATGAAATTGGGTTAATACCATTTGAGGTCTTCCGAAAAGTATACTGATTTTGTCATGTTTAATCCTAAACTTTCAAATTGACCATCTGTGGTCCTTCGACTTTCAAATTTAACCATTTGTGGTTCAAGTTAACCACCCATGGTCCTTCAACTATTAAATTTTAACCAACCATGGTCCTTTCAAGAGGACCACCACTGGTTAAATTTCGAAACTTGAAGGACCATGGGTGGTTAACTTGGACCACGAATTGTTAAATTTGAAAGTCGAATGACCACAGATAGTCAATTTGAAAGTTTATGACTAAACGTGGCAAAGCCACTATACTCGGAGGACCTTAGATGGTATTAACTCACATGAAATTCTATATATGTTGAGCATTTGGGTTGGGGGAAACAGGAAACCCAGATGGCAGAGAATTGGGTGAATTAGTTGAGGGGGGCCTCACTTGAACTAAATACTCCACCCTGCAATTTCTGTCAAGTCCCTCAAGAAGGATCTCACCATTGATTATTGTTGATGGGTTGATGTGAACCACTCCTCAGATATTGAATTTGTTCTGAGGACAACAATCAATGGGCTCTACACAAGTGATGCCGTCTAAACTGGAGAAAGCAGATGTAAATTCTCTCCACCAACACATTTGCAACTACTTGAAGGGGAAGAGGACAAGAGGCATGCTGTATTTTTTTATTTGATGATGTTTGGGATCATACTCTCTTGGCTAAAATAAAACTTCCGGGCGACGGTGCATCAGATCGTTCAGCTCAAAAATAGAAGCTTGCTTCCGATCGTTCCCAATGAGTACATTGGTAAAGAGTTGGGAAGAATTGAAAAGCACGACCTTTACCGTGATGTGGGTATGAGTGGAAGCAAAGGCGGCCTAGTTTGATCATCCCGGAAGAGGAGCAAAATGTTCAGCTTCACAATTGCTACGAAAATATGAAGAAGCTACGTACACTCATCATCAACCATTGTGAAGGGATTGCTCTGAATCATTCCCTCATATGCTCCAAAACATGAAGTTGCTCAGAGTTTTGGAGTTGGAACGGTTACCTGGTGGTATGGAGGATCTAATTCATCTTACGGTACTTAGATCGATCTGTCCGGTTATAATAAGATGAGACATCTTCCTGATTCGTTGAGAAGACATTGGATTTAAGACATACTTGGGTGCGGAGTTTGTCTAAATTCGTGTCAGAGCTTAAGCAGCTGAGATATCTGGTTGAAGGTTATAGTAGATTACAAATGGCTGACATAGTATTCACATTTTCTCAGCTGTGGCATACTGATTAATACCATCCAAGCAAGAGAATTAGTAAACATCCCACAACTCACTAAGTTGAATATTATTTTCAAGTAAGGGGAGGAATGCTGGAGAGCATTTGGTGTTTCTGTAAAAATAAATAAATAAATAAATAAATAAATAAATGACAAATCTTCACTCTCTATATATTCAAAGTGATGAATTACAAGAATTCATAAATTTCTCACCACCCCTTTCTCTCAAGAAGCTTCGGCTCTTTGGGTTTGGAAAATTTGCAAATTTTATTGTCATTGCTGTCTTGTTGATTTTTTTTATTTTGTGTGTGTGTTTAAATAATCAATTTTTTATCTTTTTGTATCTGTACGTTATTCCATTAGTTATATGAGCTCATGTCTCATTGTATGATATATACATCGCACTTATTATCATAAAAAATTTATAAATACTTTTATTATGCAATTGGTCAAAATAAAATTCATACTTATTCTTCCAATTTTATTAATAATATTTCCGCTTCCAAAAAAATTTAAATATTTCCATATCTACATACTCTCACCCAGGATATTATTATAAGAATATAATGGAAGTGAAGACAGATCATTATATTCATACTTTACAACCCTTTATATACATGAAGAAACATGCTAACAGCTAGTTATCTATGTGCAAGCTAACAATGGAGAATAATAAGGTGAGCCTGAGAATTTAAATACACTAATAATAATCACTAATAATACTAATTCTTAATACACTCCCCGCAAGATGGAGGAACCGTCAGAGATTTCCATCTTGGTACTAAAATGCTGAAACGATCATCTTCCCAACCCCTTTGTGAGAATATCAGCAATTCGGGAAGTAGTCGGAACATGTTGCACACGAAGTGTACCATTTACAATATGATCCCGAACAAAGACGTAGTCCAACGCGAGATGCGTCATCCTTGAATGATACATCAGGCCGGTTTTGACAGATGTACGTAGCACTCAAATTGTAACAGTGCAACACCGGAGATTGAGGTAGAACAACCCCCATATCCTGCAATAAATTGTGTACCTATATAACCTCAGTTGCCGCATTTGCTAACGCTCGATATTCTGCTTCTGTAGAAGAACGAGTTACTAGCTTCTGTCGAACCGAGCGCCAAGAAATTATATTGGACCCTAAGAATAAAACATAACCAGTCGTAGACCGGCCACCATCATGAACACCACCCCAATCTGAATCAGAGAAAGCAGCAAGATGTAACCGAGTGTTACGGCATACAAGCAGCCCATGAAACACGGTTCCCTTTAAGTAATGTAACACTCGTTTGACCGCTTGCCAATGAATTAATAGAGGATTGTGCATGAATTGTGAGAGGCGATTTATAACATAGCCGACATTAGGACGAGTAATTGAAAGGTATTAAAAGACCAATTACCCTTCAATATATGTAGCATCAGTAGAAGCATCACTGTGATCCTTTGGTCGGAATAAGTCAACCGAAGACCCAATAGGTGTATGCACAATCTTGGCTTCATGCATGTCAACCTCTTTCAAGATATCAATAATATACTGCGATTGAGACAAGAACAAGTCATTCGGAGTGGGAATTACCTCAACGCCAAGAAAATGATGTAACGCTCCTAAGTCTTTAACTGAAAACCGTTGTGCTAAGCAGGAAACAAAATGATCCAACAGCTCATTAGAATTTCCTGTGACTACAATGTCATCTACATACACCATAAAATAAATTAAGGCATCATTAGACTGATAAATGAACATAGAATAATCTGCTCGGGATTTGCATAAATCAAATTCAATCAAATATTTAGAGAGCTCCATATACCACGCTCGAGGCGCTTGCTTAAGACCATACAAAGCCTTTTTATGGCGACACACAAAGGTAGGATATTTAGGATCACAATACCCCGGTGGCTGCTTCATATAAACCTCTTCAGACAAAGTGTCATGCAAATTAAGCTAGAGGGGACGGGACCATGGAGCCTTGGAGATGATTTTTCCCTTGTTCATACTTCTGGCCACACAATAGTAACTACATTATTCTACGATTAAAATCCATTTCAAGGTTAAGGAATTGATGAGTAAATTTACTCTTTCCCAGTTTCTTACTGGAGTTTCTATTGCTTTCCATAATCTTTAAGAGTAAATTTATGATTAGGAATGTTGCCTTCATCTTTCTTAGGACTTTACATTGCTTTCAATTGTTCTTACCTTCTCTACTGCTTTACTTTGATGTCAATCACCTCTACTATTAGCATTACGATAATACCAGCAGTATCTTGGTACTCTCTAGACTTACATTCTTGGATGTCTAACCTAATCTATACAAGACTTTCATATAGGACGTACTGCAATTTTAGTTTTCTAGCCTTGTTACTCTATGGACTTACATTCTTACAATTCTAGGCCATCTAATCTAATTTCCTTGAATATTTTTCTGGAGCATTTTCTCAGCATCTAACTATATTAGTAAGTGATTATATGAACTACAAGAATAAAAATTAAATTAAAAAGGCAATTGGATGTGATATAAGTTGTAATTTTGCATTTTCCCAGATTAAGATAATTATTAGCAATAAGCACTGTTGTAGAAAACTGACTGATGTGACGACGTGAGTTGTCAGTCAGACAAATAGATAGAAGATTAGTTTGTCGAGGAAAAACTAAACAGACAATGAAACCACACAAACGATGTTTACCCAGTTCGATACAGTGTGTATCTACATCTGGGGGACGATCACCGAGGCGTCCAATCCACTGACTCATAATCCAATGTACAAAGATAGAGAAACAAGAATCTCACCCAAGTGCCCCACACAAGGTACGTACCCAGTCTACAAAGGTTTAGTGGATTGTTGAAGGCGGAGAGCCACGCATGCAGAAGTCCAATGAAATCCCTTCGATTGGAGAGCTAACTCTGATGCAGTCCGCTTCAATGACGCAGTCCCACGTTGTTCCCACAACTGAGTGATCTTCGCGTCCTTTCGTTTAAGCAACGATAGTTCTTCTCAAATTCTTCATCATAATCACCAAGAACATATATTCTTGAGAAGAGGCATAATCAAAGATCTGATCTTCTGTATAGCAAGGAATGCTTTTTTTCTTCTTAAACGTAACCCTAATCCATAACCGAATGAGGGTACTTATACTTCCTTAGAAAAACCACTCTCCAAAAATATCTTTGATTGTAGATGGTAGGACGATTTGTGAAGAATGCAATCTTAAAGATTTGGTCCATACCTTCCAAAACAGATCCGTTGATATTTTTTTCAAAATAGTCTTCAAACCGCGTTCAATATTTTGAAAACTTCTTCCTTTATCAGATCTTCAGTGCTATTGATGTATCTGATCAATCAGTCTTATGTAAAAGCAAACAGACACCAAGCTAAACCCTATCTTAGTTTTCCATAATAATATTGCCAATTATATGTTGGGGTTTTATGGAGAAAAACAAAACACTAACATAAGTTATGATCATGGTCCTCTTAACCCTCCTCTAACCCTCCTCCCATATTGCAAATGAACATGTTTTTGAAATAATATTTTTAGAATGTTGAAGTTTGTGCACGCTGGATTAGTAGATTGAAGTTTAAATATTTCTATTGCAACATGTAGACCATGGAAGACTATGTTCATCGGATTGGGATGACTGGTTGTGCAGGATCAGGCCAAGCCACATCATTTTATACTAATTAAGATATGGTATTTCCTTTGCTCTCTGCACATGTAGCCTCATTTTTGTATCCACTTATTAACAAACAAACATTTATAATGTTGCCTCTTGGTGCAATCATTCAGTACCTTGTGGCACAAATAAGGAAAGCAATTGCAGATGTTGGGTTTGGCAATACTATTACTTTTGCGACTGGAAAGGTATGTGTTTAAACCATCGATCCCATCATTTACACTTAAGTGTTTGGAAAGTTCAAATAACTCGAGTTGTATATTTGTTTTGGCAACACACTGTAGTCCATTCCCCTTGACAATTGCTTGTATTCATCTATAGTTTGTTCATGGAAGCTTTCATGTGTATACTGCATGCCAGAAGGAAGGAGAGAGAAGCTGTAGCTGCTCAGAAGGAAGCAACTATTGCACTCTCAAAACTGTCCTTAATGGGGTCCACTCCAATAAACGTTGAGGATTTTTTTTTTTTTTTTTTTTTTGTTGGGTTGATGAACCTAGGTTGCAGGCTACAAATTTTTTTGATTGACTAAATTACTTTCCGACCACCAAGTGGTCGAAATTTTGTTAAAAATAACTAAATAACTTTCCGACCACTACGCCACATGCCTACAACTAATTTAAGTGGACGGTATTTCCAACCACTTGATGTGGTGGTTGGAAATATCGAGGGTGGTTTTTCCGAATCCTCAATGTGATCAGAGAAGTGATCGAACAAGAATTTTCGACCGAATTTTGTTTTTTTCCAACCACCACTTTTGGCTTTTTCGACCACCAAAACGTTAATTCCCAGCTGTGTGTGAGGAAATCAAGCATGGAAAATCGGCAATCAATCTAGAAATATATAATTGGTTTTAATGCCGGCCTAAAGCGTTGATATTTATATCTTCACATTCTTCATTATATTATATTGGAAAAGAGTCAAATTAACTTCCTAAGTCAACTGAATAATGCAATTGGGTCTCATAAGTAAAAAAAAAAAAAGTTTTATTTAAATTCCCGAAATCTGTAATATTGTTTAATTGAATTCAAATTGACTTGTTTAGCATGTTAATTCTCCATAAGTTTGGCATGTGTCCTTTTTTTATTTTTGTTTTTCTAAAGTTTTATTTTTATTTTTTTAGAAACTATTTATTTATTGAGTTAATTTTATTTTTTGTCCTAGATTTATAGGTGACAGTCCATTTTAAGTTATTTTTTATTAAAACATCCACTTATGGCATGATCATTTTTGGTCTTTTATCAACAAAACAGTTTAAATATCGTTAAATACAATGACATTTTAGTTTTCAATTATGAATGTTTAGAAAAAAAAATAAATATAAAAGATATAACGGTTCAACCTATTTTGTATAAAAAAAAATTGAAATGTTTTGTATTTACCAAAATATACACCAAGTTTGGCATGTGTCATTTTTTTAATTTTTGTTTTTTTGAAAGTTTTATTTTTGTTTTTTAAAAAACTATTTATTTTTTCTATTAAAAATAAAAAAAAAAAACAAAATAATAAATTATGTTATATTTATTAACCCCATTAAAAATAGTATCTTTGCCGGTACTATCAAGATTCAAGAAACACGTGAAACAAATTCATCCTGCCAAATTGAAGAGCATCTACGACTCTACGTACGGATAAGATAGCCTTGAAAGTTGATATATAATTGGATACCTGCACTATGCCAACCGCCAACGTACACCCTTAGCCCCTTGTCCTCAAATTCATTATTAAAAAATAGAAAAAAAAAAAAAAAGAATTACATACACACGCTGTTTAACCATTTTTTAAAAAAATAAGTATATACCATAGATCTTGTGGTCCACAGATACCCGATTGCTCTCTTAAGTGGGAGATGAAAGGTTCGAACCTCATTTGAGTCAAATAGTGT
Organism: Ipomoea nil; assembly: GCF_001879475.1. Taxonomy (NCBI): domain Eukaryota; kingdom Viridiplantae; phylum Streptophyta; class Magnoliopsida; order Solanales; family Convolvulaceae; genus Ipomoea; species Ipomoea nil. The sequence continues at coordinate 1,947,493 of NW_017618707.1, read as the reverse complement.
GTATGGATATAGGGTATCTCCTTCCTTATAATCCTTTATATAATAAAGCTATATGGTTTGGGAAATAATTAATGTTACAATTAATGCCACAACATCCTTTATTATAAAAAAAAAAACACAATATTTAAAAAATAAAATAGCTATATATTATATAATCATATAAAAAAATATACTTTTGAAAAATAAAATAGCTATATATTATATAATCATATAAAAAATGTGTTCAATTAGAGTTTAAATTTACATATACAAAATTTGAAATTTGCTTTCCAAATGTAATTATGTTAGTTATTATTCGTATTGTGAAATTATAATATAGATGAAATGCAATTAAGAATAAATCAATGTAATTATGTAAATTCTCTCTATAAGTTTATTTGAATATGTACATAATTAGGGATTATATTAACCATACAAAATTTTAATTTTAATTTTAATTTTAATTTTAATTTTAATTTTAATTTTAATTTTAATTGTAATTTTGTATTCTATAAAAATAATAAATACTTGACCAATGGAAGCTCAAAAATATTATTATATTAAATAATTTAAAATATTTTAATTTTTTAATTTTTTATTTATATTTATAATAACATAATTTTTTCCCATGCATCGCGCGGATGAATTACTAGTAATAATAATAAGTATATAATTGGTTACTATAGTATGGCCATGGTAGCTGTACGTCCCATCCCTTTGATGGTGGTTCCCAAGTTCCAGATTTGCTAGATTTGTCTTCTGTCTTGGTATATATATATATATATATATATATATATATATATATATATATATATGAGAAAATAACCAAACCAAGTAAAGAAAATGGCATCCTTATCATCGCTGTCGCTGTGGCCGTCACTAGCAGCTAAACCATTTTTCTTTTCACTACCACAAAGCTGCAGCCCTTTACTTAGGCAAACGCAAACCCCCACAACAAAACTACTAGGACAAAATGGATTCTTTAATTGCAAGGAGGAAAAATATAAAAGGTTATCACCCATTGTGTGCTTTCGCCCCGCTTCTGATGACGGAGAAGACACACCACAAGGGGCAAAGAATCAGAAGAGGGTTCAGTTTTGGAGGAGAATGGCGAAATCTTTGGAAGTGGCGCCTGGTTCGCGGATAGTGACGGTGGTCTTGTTTCCGTTGGCACATTGCCTTTGTCTGTTTGCCCCGTTTTGTTTCAGTTGGGATGCTTTTGGCGTTGCGTTTGGGTTGTACATCGTCACTGCGCTGGGTATTAGTCTCTCTTATCATAGGAATCTGAGTCACAGAAGTTTCAAGCTTCCCAAATGGCTCGAGTACTTTTTTGCCTATTGCAGTGTTCCTTCAGGTCTCATCTTATCAAATAACTAGCTAGGTAGACAATGAATACGATTACAATATTTTTTTTTTACAACATAACTTTTATGCTTTAGGGAGATCCAATTAGGTGGGTGAGTAACCATAGATATCACCATCAGTATGCGGATACTAAAAAAGATCTCCACAATCCCATTCAAGGATTTTAGTACAGTCACGTAGGTTGGCTATATGACACCAAAGCCGCAATTGAAAGGGTAATGTGTATACTATTCAAATTCTCTTAAATGCATTTAATTAGAGACTTAAGTTGATTGGTGTGTGTTCATTGATTTTTATTTATTTATTTTGGCAGAGTGAAAGACCGACAAATGTAGGGGATTTGGAAAACCAATTCTTTTACAACTTTTTTGGAGTCCGTTTACTAACAGAAAACTGTTCTCTATTTTCTGTTTTTTAAATTTTTCAGTTTTCATTATCTGTTTTCTGTTTAGAAAACTTGTTTACTAACATTTATTTTTTAAAATTTATTTTTTCAAGTTAACGTTATAAAATTAACACAAGTTTAATTTCGAGTGATTTTTAGATCTTATATTTAAAATATTTTTACATATGTTTGGTTTAAATGGAATAAATTTAATTTTTTTTTTTTTTACTTTTAAGTCTAATATATGTAAATTTGTATCTGTATATAACATAATAACTAAAAAAAAATATCCGAACAAATAACCTACTCAGTTCACCTAAAATTTAGTTTAGATAATATTAATATTTTTGAGCTAATATTTAAAATATTTTTTTTGGATATATTCATTTGAATGACATGTATATGAATATATAACTTTTAAGGTCCACACAACTATAGACCATGGTCTACAAAATAATTTGTATGTTTCCTTTGTGTTTTGTTATTTTTACTTATTCTGTCTAAACACAAGAGTAGCGTGGGCAAATTATACAGTGCAACATGGTGCACACGGAATTAGATTCATGATTTCTATACTATAGATTCATAATTATTGAACTCTATATTCACATTTACAAAACTCTATGTTCATAATTTTCAATGTTCATATTCCCAATTGTTGAACTCTGTATTCACAAATCACTGAACTATATGTTCATAATTTGATAACTATACATTTTAGAAATTATGAATCTATAGTATAGAAATTATGAATCTACAGTTTAGAAATTATGAATCTACAGTATAGAAATTATGAATATACTGTATAGAAATTATGAATATATAGTATAGAAATTATGAATTTATAGTATATAAATTATAGATCTATAGTAAAAAATAAAAAATTATAGATCTATAGTATAGAAATTATGGATTCAATTCTGTGTGCACCTTGCATGGTGCACACGGTTGCACATCATAACGCTCCAGTAGCATGTGCTTGGGGTTATTTTAAATATCTCGCTTAAAATTTGCTTTAGGGTAGGGCTGGCAAATTATGCTGTGCATCCGTATGCACCATGCATGGTGCATACAGATGCAAAAACGACGTCGTTTTGCATCAAAATGGGCGTCCTACTTAAAAAAAAAAAAAAAAAATCAGTTTCGATTCCCAGCAACAACATTATGTTGTTCATTTTTTAGTTTATTCATTCTGAATTTTTAGTTATGAAATTATGGATGTGTAGGTATGCAATTCTGGATTTATAGTTATGAAATTATGGATGTGTAATTATGCATGGTGTAGTTATGCAATTCTGGATTTTATAGTTATGAAGTTATGGATGTATAGTTATGCAATTCTGGATGTATAGTTATGAAGTTATGGATGTGTAGTTATGCAATTCTGGATTTATAGTTATGAAATTATGGATGTGTAGTCATGTAATTCTGGATATATAGTTATGAAATTATGAATGTGTAGTTATGCAATTCTGATTTTTTTTTTTTAAGTTAGACGTCAAAATGACGTCGTTTTTGCATCTGTATCCACCATGCACGGTGCATACGGATGCACAGCATAACGATTGAAATTATACCGTGTACCAGGGTGCACAATGCATTGTGTGCCCTGGCCCAAAACGACATCGTTTTGTACCTTTTCGCGTGTCTGCTATTAACTCCTTAAAAAAATTCATGTTTCGAATGCACAGAATTGTATAATAGAATACATTGAATTTTATACCTGAAAACATAGAATTTTATAACTGAAAATTCCCATGTTTCGAATGTACAGAATTATATAATAGAATACACAGAATTTTATACCTGAAAACACAGAATTTTACAACTGAAAATTCTCATGTTTCAAATGTACAGAATTATATAATAGAATGCACAGAATTTTATACATGAAAACATAGAATTTTATAACTGAAAATTCTCATGTTTCGAATGTACAGAATTATATAATAGAATGCACAGAATTTTATACCAAAAAACACAGAACTTACCAAAATAACATCGTTTTGGGAGTGTGGGGTGCACATTGCTATATGCGCCCTGGTGCACGGTATAACGATTGGCTAGGGCTAGCTTGGGTGCTTTTGATGGGCCTTTGTTTTACATTAACCTCAATTGAGGCTAATTTGTTTTTTCGCAATAGTTATGCTGTGGAACCGTGCTCACTATGCGCATGATGAACACGGGATAGATCCACAAATTCTAAGATATAGATCCATAATTATTATGGATTTATAGCATAGAAATTATGGATCTCCATAATTTTTATACTGTAGATTCATAATTTCTATACCGTACTGTAGATTCATAATTTCTACATCATAGAAATTATGGATCTACAATATAGAATTTATGGATATATCCTTGTGTTCACCATGCGCATGGTGAGCACGTTTCCATGGCATAATTTGCGGTTTTTTCGTGTATGTACTCAGGGCAAACATTATTACATGGACCATGATCCATACTCTGTGGATCATAAATAAAAAGTACATTATTAATATATTAGAAGTACATTATTTGTGTATGTAAAGTACATTATTTGATAGTAAATTATTTGAATACTGAAAATACATTATTTTATATATTATTAAATAATGTATATTTAGTACAAAAATAATGTATTTTGTATTCATGGTCCTCACAATAATTTGTCGTACCAAGGGGTATGCCCCGGTGTTATATGTAGAAAACTGTGGTTGCTTTAATTTACATTTAGATTTTAATGACTGTCATTATAAAAAAACAGAACTTATTAATTATGTTTTGAGTATAGTATCCTATATGACATGTGATTGATGTTTACCTTTGAATAGTTAAATTGCTAGGAACAGATCATTAGGTGTATAAATAAAGAGCAAGTTGATAAAGACCAAGTTGATTAGGTTAATCACCCATTAATTAATTGGTTGTTACGTTTAGAGCAATGCAAGTTGGAGATTAAATATTTTGAAGGGGTTAGTGGTGGGATTAATTAATTTGGTAATGGCATCTATCTCACCAAACCAGCTGAGGGATTAATTTGGTGTATATATTTGCAGCAAAAACCATGTTGAATCACCCCCACAATTAAGCAAATCCATCTTTAATTTGTTCAATTGGCCTGCTATACTTACTCAGATCTATCAGTACAGTTGACACAATCGGTGTTTTGCCATAATTATGGCTGGTGCTGTTGTTGATTTTGTAGTTGGAAAGCTGAAGGAGCAAGCTTTCCAAGAAGTCATATTCCAGTGGAGAATCAAAGCTGAGGTGGAGAAGATCACTGCTCGGCTAGCCAACATGAAAGGCTACGTTGAGGATTCAGGCAAGGGGAAACAAGACAGCAAGGTAGCAGAGAGCTGGGTGACACAACTGAGGGATACCACACTTCAACTTGAGGACTTGGTGGAGGAGTTGATGTTGGATTCCAAGCTTCTGGAACTCAACACTCCTCCCTGCAATTTTTGTGAAGTCAAGTCCCTCTTTGCCAACGTGCAGAGCTTGGTGGAGAGGGTGAAGTTACAGTTTTGCTTCCATCAGCAGTTAAAAGCCATGGATGAGAAGCTACTTGCTCTAGAAGCAGACAAATCAAAGTACGCTATAAAACTGAAGACAAATGATGGAAGAAATGAGTTACTGACGGGCAGTGGGAGTGGATATATGGAGGGGATAGAAGCAGTGGGGATCGACATTGAAGTCAACCGGATAGCACAACTGATTGAGAGGTGTAGTGGTCAAGTGAAGTTGATCACGATTTGGGGAGCTGGAGGTTGTGGGAAAACTACTTTGGGGAAGCAAGTTCATGAAAGTGTCAAGAAGGATCGCAACATTGATTATTGTTGGTGGGTTGATGTGAACCACTCCTCAGATATTGAATATGTTCTGAGGACAACAATCAATGGGGTGTACAAAAGTGTTGGAACCAAGCCTCCTGCTGAACTTGAGAAAGCAGATAGAAATTCTCTTCAACAACACATTCTTGATTACTTAGAGGGAAAGAGGCAGTCTAAAATCTCTCAACAGAGCCCTATTGTTGAGTTACAATGAGCTCCAACCTCACCTCAAGTCATGTTTCTTATACTGTGCAATGTTCCCCAAAACAAAGCGCCTTCGTGTCAAAGAGTTGATCCGGATGTGCATAGCGGAGGGGTTTATCAATGAGGAGGAGGCAGAGCATGGTGGCAGACCAGTAGAAGGCATTGCAAGGGATTACCTCCTTCAACTCCATAATAGAAGCTTGATTCGGATCGTCACCAAAGAGTATATATTTGGTAGAGTGAACAACGAAATTGAAATGCATGACCTGTTCCGTGATGTAGCTGGTGAGGTGATTAGAAGGGAAATGTTTGCTGAAATCAAATTGAAGCATAATACCAAACTTGAGTGGAAGCAAAGGCGTAGTTTGATAATCTTGAAAGGCAAGGGAAAGGTGGTGAATCTTGAAAAGGGAAATATGAAGAAGCTCCGTACACTCATCATCCACGGTGAAAGGATTATTGTGAATTCGCTCCCTCAGATGCTCCAAAACATGAAGTTGCTCAGAGTTTTGGCGTTGGAATGGTTACCTGGTGGTGTGGAGGAACTGCCCAATGAGGTTGGGGATCTTATTCATCTTAGGTACTTAAGTCTGTGTGGTAATAGGGATATGAGACATCTCCCTGATTCTTTGGGAAGATTGCACAATCTACAGACATTGGATTTAAGATTTACTAAGGTGAAGCGTTTGCCTAAATGCGTGTCACAGCTTATGCAGCTGAGACATCTGTTTGGAGGCAGCGTTACAGAACAAGCGGCAGATGATATAGTATTCACATCTTCTCAGCTTCAAACATTATCTGGCATACGGATTATTACCATTCAAGCAAGAGAATTAGTAAACCTCACACAACTCACTGAGTTGGACATTATATTCAATGAAGGGGAAGAATGTTGGAGAGCAATTTGTGATTCTGTCAATAAAATGACAAATCTACGCTCTCTATTTATTCAGCGTCAAATCATTAATAATGGTGATGGTATGGTATGGGAATTTGGAAATTTCTCACCACCCCTTTATCTCGAGAAGCTCAAGCTGTCAAATTTTCAGAAATTGGTAAAGTTTACTCGCACTCTTAACTATCTTCGCTCAATTAATATACAAAACTGTGATGTAGATGAGGATTTCTTCAATAGTTTGGAGAAACTGCCAAGCCTGTTGGATCTCGACATTCACAGTTATATTAGAGACCAGTTATTGTGCAGTGAAGAGAGCTTTCCAAAACTCAAGAAGCTAACCATATGTTGCCCGGAGCTTACCAAGTGGGAAATAGGAAAGGGAGCTATGAAATTTCTTGAGTCACTATCTATGCTCGAGTGCAAATGTCTAGAAATGGTTCCAGAAGGCTTGAGAGAAGTTGAGCATTTGAAAGAATTGCGTCTAATTCACCCATCTCAACAACTTATTCGAAAGATAAGTGTTGAAGGATCAGATCGATGGAAGGTTGAACATATACCAAGAATTACTATTAAAAATAAACGCTTTTTTTGGTAAAAAAATTGGCCTATAGGCCAATTTTGGCTTATTTGATCAATATTTATTGTTTGATTTAGTTAAAATATCAATATAAATGTTTGGTTAATTAACTTTTTGCAACTCCAAAAGGCTAAAATTCAAAAAGCTACTCCAAACAACTTTTTCAATTAGCTTTTTAAGAAAAGAAATTATACCAACTAACAAGCTAATTTACCAAACACTTTTCTACCATCAACTAATGTTATCAAGTATTTATACCCTCTAATTAACACAATCAGCTAATATCTAACAGCTATCAACTAACAACCATTTTACCAAACAGGGCCAAAGTCTTCGGGTCACTGTTCAAAACAATGACAAAACCAACTGTGCAGCAGCGCAAGCTCTCTTCTGCACAGTTCAGCACCAGGTAGAACCTCTTAAGAAACTGCATTATAAATGTAGTTTCTCTAGTTTGTTTGTTATTGGGGGATATGAAATATGATATTCTTGTAATTTAATTTGTTGGTCATATATTCTCCTAGCTTTATAATACCAATACCAATACCAATACCAATACCAAGTAGTTATCCTTAGCTTGTTTACCAAGTGAGAATAAACACCTCCATCTGTAGAAAAGCTTCTTTATCTCTATCAATAATGCAGAACTGTACTATATTTGTTTTTTCTCTTTTGTTTATATTTTCCTATATATGAAGCCGCATCATGGTAGATTGGTATGTATGTATGCGTTATTTTGGATGATTTGAGAAAGAATTCTATATATTCTGACAAATTAAAGGAATTCTACATCAGAAATCATGTGTCTATCAACAATACTCAACACGCATCCAGCAGATCAGAATGCACGCTATTGTTGAGGGAAAACACGCACCGACCTTGGATTTTCTGTAAGAGTATGGCTTTCTTCTACATCATAGTAGTTTAATTTGCAGCTGGATTGTTGGAGAACTTAGAGCATGATCTCAGGATATGGAAGAGAGAATGCTTGAACACAGAACATGAGTGCTGATTGATGGAAGAAGTGTATTGAAAGTGGGAGAAAGAATACAAAATGAACTAACTGCACCAGGAGGGAAATATCACCCCTTAAGTATGGTGGCAGAAGCAGTTATAACAGAAAAAGAAAGGAAAATACAAGTAAGTCCTTAGACTATTGGTTTACTCTTTTTCAGCATGCTTTATCATCTCATTAGCAGCATGCTTCATCACCCCCCCGTAAGCTGGAGCGTAGATGTCTCGAAGCCCCAGCTTAGAATGGAAAATATCAAAGCTCAATTTAGGCAGGGCCTTGGTGAATCCATCAGTAATCTGCTGTTGTGAAGGTATGGGCATCAACTTGATCTTCTTTTCACATACCTTTTGCTTGACTATGTGACAATCTATTTCGATGTGTTTGGTGCGTTCATGAAACACATGATTTTCCCCAATAGCTATAGCTGATTGATTGTCACAGAATAAAGAAACTGGCTGGCCATGTTTCAGTCCAAGGTCTGCTAGAAGATACAATAACCATTGAATTTCACATGTTGTTGAGGCTAGGGCCCTATATTCTGCCTCAGATGATGACCTGGACACAGTAGCTTGTTTCTTTGTCTTCCATGAAATTAGGGATTCCCCAAAGTAGATGCAGTAACCAGTGATAGATTTTCTTGTTTCTGCACATGTTGCCCAGTCTGAATCAGAGAACCCTTGCAGTTGTAGTTGAGAATGAGCTGGGAAGAACAAACCTTTTCCAGGGGCTCCTTTAAGAAACCTTAAGACTCTGTGGGCAGCCATAAGGTGTGTGCTTCTAGGCTTATCCACAAACTGGCTTAACTGCTGCACAGCATAGGAGATTTCTGGCCTGGTATTTGTTAAGTAGAGAAGTCTACCAACCAACCTTCTATACTCTTCAGGCTTGTCAAGAAGATATCCTTCCTCATTGTTGAGTTTCTGACCTGCTGTTATGGGTGTTTGAGCAGGCTTAGCATCCAAAAAACCATGTTCTTTTAAAATCTCCATAGCATATTTTCTTTGGCACAAGTTGAGGCCATCAGGAGTTCTAAAAGCTTCAATACCAAGAAAGTAGTTCAATTGGCCTAGATCTTTTATTCTAAAAGCCTTGTCCAGATTTTGTTTCAACTGAGCAATCTGGTTGAGATCATTTCCTGCCACTAGAATGTCATCAACGTATATAAGTAAGGCAATGAATGAAGTATTTGAGCTTTTAGTGAATAGAGAAGGATCTGATGAAGATTGCTTGTAGCCATTGTCTTTTAAAGCCATTGTCAACTTTGCATTCCATTGCCTGCTAGCTTGTCTTAAACCATACAAGGATCTCAATAGTTTGCAGACCTGTTTTGGCTTATCATTCTGGAAACCAGGAGGCATAACCATATATACTTCCTCCTCTAGATCTCCATGTAGAAAAGCATTGTTAATGTCAAGTTGTTGGATGTCCCACCCCTTTGCAACAGCTATGGCCAGAAAAGTTCTTATTGTTGTCATCCTAGCCACAGGAGAAAATGTTTCCATGTAATCTACCCCAAGCTGTTGGGTGTAACCCTTGGCAACCAGCCTTGCTTTGTGTCTTTCTATGGAACCATCAGCCTTATATTTCACCTTATAAACCCATTTGCATCCAATAGGAGTTTTCCCTGCTGGCAAATCTGTGAGAATCCATGTCTTATTTTCAATTAGAGCTTTAATTTCAGACTGCATAGCCTCCCTCCAAGCTTCAACTTTTACTGCTTCATTATAAGTTTGGGGTTCATGTGTGGAGAGAATAGATGCAGCACATGCCCTATGACTAGGGGGCAGACAATCATAGGAAATTACATTGCTGATAGGATGTGGAGAAGTTCTGACCTTGGATTTGCTATTTGAGTGGCAAAAGTAATCCTGTAATCTGGCAGGAATGTTTCTTGTTCTCTCTGACCTTCTAGGTTGTGCTTGGACAGAAACTTCTTCCCCTTCATTGATAGAATCTTCTTGCCCTTCATTCTCTTCTGGAATAGATTCATCATGCAATCCAGAATGTATATCACTTCTTATGTTATCATCAGCTTCCATAGTCTCCTCACTGTGAAGAGAGATATGATCATCATTTTGTACTAGAGGTGTGATGTCAATGTCAGTGGAGATGGGTACTAGAGGTAAGGGAGGATTGAATGTCTCAGCTTCAGGAGAATCTGACCCTTTTGTTGGATGACTTTCTTTTAGAGGGTATATGTGTTCATAGAACTTGACATCTCTGGAAATAAACACTTCCTTGTCAAGAATATCACACAAAATATAACCTTTCACATTAGCAGGAATCCCCAAAAAAATGCACTTCCTAGCTCTAGGTTGCATCTTATTCCTTCTTTGTGAAATTGTGGATCCATAACACAAGCATCCAAAAACTTTGAGCTGATTATAATCCACATTCTTCCCAAAGAAGATTTCAAAGGGAGTTTTGTGATCATTCTTGACTGTAGGCAATCTGTTGATCAAATAGGAAGCATACATAACACAATGACCCCAATATTCAATTGGTAAACCAGCTTGGAACCTAAGAGCCCTGGCTACATTCAGTATGTGTTGATGTTTTCTTTCTGCAATGCCATTTTGCTGGGGGGTGTACACACATGATTTCTGATGTGAAATTCCTTTGTCATTGCAGAAGCTACTCATCATAAACTCAATGCCATTATCAGTCCTTATAGCTTTAATTTTTGTGTCAAACTGAGTATCAACATAGCTATAGAAGTTCTGAAATAGAGTTTTTACCTCTGATTTGCTTTGCATTAGGTGTAACCAGGTAAATCTACTGTGATCATCAACAATTGTCAAGAAATAGTGTTGTCCTTTTAAAGATGCAATAGCAAAAGGACCCCAAACATCCATATGTAATAAGTCAAAGCAATTTTCAGCTCTAGAAATACTGATAGGAAAACTAGACCTCTTGTGTTTGGCAAAATGACAAGCATCACAGGCAAAATCAGCTAGTTTGTAGAAGTGAGCATCTTTTATTCCATTCAGAGAATGTATTCTGTTCACAGGGTAGTGACCTAGTCTATAATGCCACAATTGTAAAGATAGACTATTACATTCAATGGTCCTATCAATTTCAGCATGCTTCCTTCTAGGAGGGGGTTGAGAAATCAGGTACAGTCCATTCTTCTCTTTAGCAAAACCATCCACTATCCCATGAGGACCCTGAATGGTGCAAGAATCAGTGTTCATAATAATTTTGCATGTCCCTTGTTTTGTCAACTTGCTAGCAGACACAATATTAAAGGTGAAAGAAGGGATATGTAACACATTGCTCAACACAAGGCCTGAATGGAGTCTAATGTTTCCTATATGTGTGACATTCACATTTTCTCCATTAGGTAGTTTAACAGATATTCCATCTACTTTGCAGTGGCTGTCAAAGTATTCTAAAGAGCAAGCAATATGATCTGTGGCACCTGAATCAAGTATCCATATAATATCTACTGCATTGTTAATATGAAGGTTAGAAATAAACTTGCCTTCAGTAGAGCCTTCAAGACTGTTTTTGAATTCAGTTCTCACCCCAGTATTGTGCATAGTAACAGCAGCATTAAAAGATGACTTGTTTGCTTGGCCTTGGTTCTGCAGGAGAGTCACAAGTCTCTGAAATTGTTCTGCAGTCATTCCTATGTCTCCCACTTGATTCACAGAGGAATTTGGGACATCTTGACTCTGTTTGTTCTTAGATTTGTAACCTGCAATCCAGCCTGCAGGATATCCATGTTTTTTATAACATCTCTCAATTGTATGACCAATCATATTGCAATATGTGCACTTAGGCACATTCTTGCCTCCATTGTTGTTGAACCTTTTCCTGTTGTTTGGACCTGAGAAGGCTGCAACACTTTGTTCATCTAAGGACTGATTCTGATCAGTTTGAACAGCATTTGAGTGAGCTGGTTCAATACTTTTTTGGCTGATAGTTCCATTGAGTTTTCTCTCTATTTTCAAAGTCATATTCAGAACTTTTTCCATGTTAGGGATTGGATCCATGACAAGGATCCCTGACTTCACAGATTCATACTCATCATTAAGTCCCTCTAAGAATCTTATGACTTGATCATCTTGTTTCTCCTTCAGAATTTTATTCATCAATGTGCATGAACACTTAGGGACACATTCACAGACAGGCAGGGGTCTCATAGCACTCATTTGTCCCCAAAGAGAATTACACTTTGTAAAATATTCATTAACACTTTTGTTACCTTGCACGTTTGTAAAAATCTGATTCTGGATTTCAGCAATTCTGTGAGGATCTGCTTGTGAATACCTCTTGCTGAGTGCACTCCAGATGTCTGATGCAATGTCAAAGTAAAGAACACTCTCTGCAATGGTGGAATTGATCGACTTCATGATCCAGGCACAGACTATCTTGTTACACCTCATCCACACGCCATATTTTGGATCCAATGTTCCTGGACATGGCAAGGATCCATCAACAAAGCCGAATTTGTTTTTGATCTCAAGAGCTATCTTCATAGATCTGCTCCATGAAGTGTAGTTAACTTCGGACAAAAGAGGAGATACGAGAACCAGATTTGGATTCTCTGTAGCATGTATGTAGTAAGGATCATCAAGTTCTTCGTTCCTTTGATTCAGATTCTGATTTGTTGGAGTCTGATTCACGGGAATGGCGTCTTGTCTGCTAGAATTTCCTTCGTCTGCTCCAGTATTCATCGTGACCACTGCTGCGTAGCTTCGATGAAGCTCTGATACCATGTTGGAGAACTTAGAGCATGATCTCAGGATATGGAAGAGAGAATGCTTGAACACAGAACATGAGTGCTGATTGATGGAAGAAGTGTATTGAAAGTGGGAGAAAGAATACAAAATGAACTAACTGCACCAGGAGGGAAATATCACCCCTTAAGTATGGTGGCAGAAGCAGTTATAACAGAAAAAGAAAGGAAAATACAAGTAAGTCCTTAGACTATTGGTTTACTCTTTTTCAGCATGCTTTATCATCTCATTAGCAGCATGCTTCATCATGGATGCATGGGAAGGAAGAAGCTAAAGATGTGCGGTTCACCTGATTCATTCATCCCTGACCTGACCGTTAGTTTGATCAACTCTTCACCGCCTGCCCTCTCTTCTGTATGTATATACATTTATTCATGGCAAAGAAGCTGCTGATGGGAGGTTAATTATGCTGTGAAACCCTGTGCACCATGCAAGGTACACACGGAATTGAATCCATAATTTCTATATCATAGATCCATAACTTCTATACTATAGATTCATAATTTCTGTACTGTATAGTTATCAAATTATGAACATATAGTTCAGTGATTTGTGAGTACAGAGTTCAACAATTGGGAATATGAACATTGAAAATAAGACTATTAATGTATAATAATAATGTCGAATGAAACTCTAGTTGAAACAAAATGAAATTTTAGTTGTGCTGAAATGAAAACTACAATGTATATAAAATGAAACTGAATATATTATGCAAAAACAACTAATTACGCGGAACGGGTGCCGTTTCTTTCATTAAAAGAAACTGCACCGTTTTGGACCATGGTCCACAATAAAATTTTCCCTTATAAACCCATATAGGCAAATTATTGTGTGGACCATGACAAAAAATACATTTTTAATATACTAAATGTACATTATTTTACAGTATACAAAATATGGTCCACACAATAATGATGGACACATATATCTTCGTTGGCAAATTTTATTGTGGATCATGGTCCATGTAGTAATGTGGTTCATAAAGTAAGTATCATTCTAATTACACTTTAGTTTCATTTGATACACTCACTAGTTTCATTATAGCAATATCAAAGTATCATTTTAATTCTACTACAGTTTCATTTGACAATTACATTATTGTGTGAGCTTTATTTTGTAGTACAGTTTCATTTTGACACACACTAGTTTAATTATAAATAATGTTAAATTATTGTTTTAATTACATGATACATTGTGTATCAGTTTGCACACTACTTCGAGCGAGTGCAGACTCCAAGAATGAATTGAAGAAAATGAGAATAGTGCAGGAAGAAAGATGTGAAAAGAAATAACAGAAGGTGGTAGAAGAGATAATTCTTATTCTGCTCATTGCTTTAGTCGGTAATGGCTTTTATACAAATATTCTACCAAAGACTACTGCATAAAATATGGAAAAGATATGCATAAATAAGGTAAACCAATATTCTGTAATTTTAGGAATGATTCTAATGACTTTCTTATTTGTAAACAAAATTATTGTCCTTCCATTCATGACTCCGTTTCTTGACCCGGGTGGAACGTCGTAACCCATTTGTCATTAACTCATCCCGTGACATATCCGTTGGTGTATCACTCCCCACTCTTTGAGAAGGCACCTTGTCCGCAAGGTGAATGGTTGGAAACTGTTGACGAATGCTGTCTAAATCTTCCCAAGTGGGATCTTCCAACAACCCATCACTCCAGTGAATCAAGCCTTGTTCTACCCTCTTGCCATTTACTAGCACCTGCCGAGTTTTGAGAAGTGCTATAGGAATGGACACTGGGTGGTTGTCAATGGCATCCGCAGGCAGCGAACTAGGCGTATCACTCTCATTCCCCCGAAATGGCTTCAAGGTTGAAACGTGAAAGACTTGGTGAATACGAGAGCTTGGGGGCAAATCAAGGCGATATGCTACTGCACCAATGCGCTCTAGAACTGTAAAAGGACCAAAATATTTTTTGGCAAGCTTGTTAGAGGATCTGTTTTCCAGTGTGGACTGTCGATAAGGTTGCAATTTGACCAACACCCGATCACCCACTGCTAGCTCTAGTTCGCGGCACTTTCGATTGGGGTTTTGCTCCATGCGGTGCTGCGCTCTGTAAGTTTTTCTTCAAATTGCGAAGGAGTTCATCCCGACGTAAGAGGATGGAATCCACAGAGTCAACTGTTGTTGAGTGCTTCACATAAGGAGGAATAGTGGGGGGAAGGTGACCATACAAAGCTTGAAATGGCGTCATTTGTATGGTGCTATGAAAATTAGTATTGTAACTAAACTCAGCCCAACACAAATACTCATGCCATGACTTGGGGTGATCTTGGGCAAAAGCACGCAAATACTGCTCTAAGCCGCGATTAACAACCTCGGATTGGCCATCGGTCTGTGGATGATAAGCACTACTATGCTTCAAAGTTGTTCCACTCAATTCAAATAACTTCTGCCAAAATTTACTCATGAACACCTTGTCTCTTGTCTTTGTCAGAGATAATAGAACTAGGGAACCCATGTAACTTAACAACCATTGTTGTAAACAATTCAGCAGCCTTAGATGCATTAAAAGCTCCCGGTAGTGCACCAAAATGAGCGTACTTCGTTAAAAGATCCACTACCACCATTACTACCGAAAGTCCATGAGATAATGGCAAGGCTACAATGAAGTCCATTGTAATATCATCCCATACTTGGGACGGTATAGGCAGGGGTTGGATGAGATCGGCTGGTGGTTGAGTTGACGATTTAATTTGCTGGCAAGTTAAACACTCAGACACAAACTTTTCAACATCCTTTCTCATTCCCTGCCAATGAAAACTCGTGGCAAGCCGAATCAATGTTCTTTTAACCCCGGCATGTCCAGCCATTGGAGTGGAGTGAAATTCCTTTAATAACGGCTCACGAAGTGCAGACTCTTTGGCAATGTCAAAACGATTTTTGT
Organism: Ipomoea nil; assembly: GCF_001879475.1. Lineage (NCBI taxonomy): Eukaryota > Viridiplantae > Streptophyta > Magnoliopsida > Solanales > Convolvulaceae > Ipomoea > Ipomoea nil. The sequence continues at coordinate 1,931,600 of NW_017618707.1, read as the reverse complement.
ACAGTAAGAGTCCATCATGCACAGAAAAATGCAGAGATAATTTCCCATTATCCAACTTCAGGTGTAGAGCCACGAGTTCTGCCAACACACTATTTTCACTGCGTAAAATAGCCAAAAAATCTGAAGTGGGATAAGATGCAATCATTGACATCATGGATGGAGCGTTGTCACCTGAAGTGGCTTCATGTATATGTGATAAAGCGTCAGCCACCCGATTGGAACTACCAGGCTTGTATTTAATGCGAAAATGGTTTCCCAACAATTTCCTGACATATATTTGTTGCTCTGGTGTTTGAACTACTTGATGTAGGAGTTCTTTAATGCTGCGATGATCTGTACGGATGACAAAGAATCGGCCAAGTAAGTACTGTCGCCATTTTTGCACTGCCTCTACAATTGCATAGAGCTCTTTATGATATGTAGAAGCTGCACACATGCGGGTACCTAGCTTCTTACTAAAAAATGCGATGGGATGATCTTCTTTCATTAAAACAGCCCCTACCCCTACATTAGATGCATATGTCTCGATGATAAAAGGAAACTCAAAATTTGGTAAATGCAGAACCGGAGCTTGAGACATGGCATGTTTGAGAGCTTGGAAGGTTGACTCAGCTGCCTGGGACCAATAAAATGCATCTTTTTTGAGAAGTTCAGTTAATGGAGTTGTAATGGTCGCATATCCCCGTACAAACCGTCTATAATATCCCGTAAGGCCCAAAAACCCACGGAGTTGCTTCAAATTTGTGATTGCCGGCCAATTAAGCATAGCTTCAACTTTCTTTGGGTCTGCATGAACTCCCTTGGCATCAACAATGTGACCTAAATATTCAATGGATGACTGGCAAAAATGAAACTTTGAGAGTTTCACAAAAAATTGATTAGATTGCAGGCATTCCAGAATAAGTTGTAGATGAGTAACATGGTTGGACAAGGAAGCACTATAGATCAAAATGTCATCAAAGAATACTACTACGAACTTACGCAACTACGGTGCCAACATTTGGTTCATGGTTGTCTGGAATGTGGACGGTGCATTTGACAAGCCGAATGGCATAACCAGGAACTCATAGTGACCTTCATGAGTTCGGATGGCAGTCTTGTAAACATCTCTATCACGAACACGTATCTGATGATAACCTGCATGTAAGTCCAACTTAGAGAAAACCATAGCTCCCCCCAATTCATCAAACAATTCATCAATAGTTGGAATTGGAAAGTGGTCCCGAACTATCACTGCATTAAGAGGTCTATAATCAACACAAAATCTGTATGTTCCATCCTTCTTCCGAACCAACAACACTGGAGAAGAAAAAGGACTCTGGCTTGGTCGTATAATGCCTTGATCCAACATTTCTGCCACTAGTTTTTCAATTTCAACCTTCTGAAAATGAGGATATCGGTATGGACGGACATTAACAGGTTTGGTACTTGGGAACAAATGAATTTGGTGCTCAAGTGACCATCGAGGGGGTAATCCCGATGGCGTGGAGAACACTGAAGAGTACTGTTGTAGAACACTTAAAATATCTGGAGGCACGAAATAATGAAATTCTAATTCAAAGGATTCTTGATTATCAGATTCCTGCAATAGATACAGTTCGTACATAGTATATAGGCGTCATTAGCGGAGACCATAGCCTGCAGCTGATTATAAGATATCCGGGTAGGATGTAAGTCATTATCACCCTTTAATGTCACTGTAACTCCATTCCAGCAGAACTCCATGGATGGTATAGAGAAATCTTGAGCCACAACACCCAAGCTTTGTAGCCATTGAACGCCTAAAACAATATCAGGTCCTTGAATGGGTAGTACATATAGATCCACTGTGAATTGAGACCCTTGCATGACTAGCCCAACTTGTTGGCACTTGCAATCACATGCCCAAAAAGTCACCATTCCCTACGAAAACTCGAAACGCCGGTGTTGGCATTATCGGCAACCGCAACTTCTCTGCTATCTTGGGGTGGATTAAAGTATGAGTACTCTCGCTATCAATAAGGATATGCATATTTTGTGAATTAACCATTCCCCATAGCCGCAAAGACCGCGGACTACCAGGACCTGCTAGAGAATTTAAACTAGAAATGTCACCTGTGATCAAAGTATCATCCAACCCAGGCTCGATATGATCGTCTGGTGTCTCATCTATGGTGTCATCCGCAACTACCAGCAACATCAAGGATTTGTTTGGGTAGTTGTGGGATTGAGACCATTTTTTGTCACAATAATAACACAGGCATTTTGCTCTCATTTCCCTCATTTCAGCTGGAGAACGTCAAATGGGTTGACTTGGTGGCACCGGTAAGGGCAATGCTGCTGACATAGGCAGACCATTGGGTTGGTTCCTGATTACTGGCAATTGTGATGGTGGCAGAACGGACGGCAGTAATGTTTGTTTATTTGGCCAGCGTGAGGAAAAACGACTATTATCCCGGGCTTCAAAAGCACGAGCTAAGGAAAATGCACCATTCAATGAACTCGGACGCGCTAGCAGAAGTTCACACTGTAGCATTGGCTTAAGGCCAGATATGAAAAAAGAAATCAGTAAAGATTCCTATGAAATCAAAGTACTGCCGAATGCGAAAAATCCAAGTGAATGGATCTGTTCCATCGAACCATGGAATATCTAGTCGTAATGAACGAGATATATCTGAGTCTCCTACCCCCGTTTGGCGTGAAAAAGGGGTATGAACTGGTGGTGTTGGTAACAATCCAGAAGAATTCCCATCATGGCCTTCAACAGATTTTCCTTTGACATGAGATTGTAGTTGATTGATCTGTTGGTGTACTACTGTTTCGATCGCTAGTGCCTGTGAGTCATATTTTCCTTGTAAGGCTTGAATCTGAACGGTGAGGATATCAACTTGTTGCTTTACAGTTTGTTGGAGTTCAGCCAACAAAGCTTCATTAGCGGAGTTATCTTGGTTGGTAGAGATGTATGGAAACGTGAGAACGAATCAATGAAAGCACCAATTGATACGTTGTGTATCAGTTTGCACACTACTTCGAGCGAGTGCAGACTCCAAGAATGAAGAAAATGAGAATAGTGCAGGAAGAAAGATGTGAAAAGAAATAACAGAAGGTGGTAGAAGAGATAATTCTTATTCTGCTCATTGCTTTAGCCGGTAATGGCTTTTATACAAATATTCTACCAAAGACTACTCCATAAAATAAGGAAAAGATATGCATAAATAAGGTAAACCAATATTCTGTAATTTTAGGAATGATTCTAATGCCTTTCTTATTTGTAAACAAAATTATTGTCCTTCCATTCATGACTCCGTTTCTTGACCCGGGTGGAATGTCGTAACCCATTTGTCATTAACTCATCCCGTGGCATATCCGTTGGTGTATCATTAGACTCCACGTTCATTTGACAATATATGTTATTGTATGATTCAGGATTTTAGTTTCATTTTTCACACACGCTAGTCTATTTTAACAACATTAAAGTATTATTTTAGTTTCATTTGACAACATACATTGTTGAATGAGCTCTGATTTCAGTTTCATTTTTCATACACACACTAGTTTCATTTTAACAACATTAAAGTATCATTTTAATTCTACCACAGTTTCATTTGACAAGCATGGTCAACATAGCACTATGGACCATGGTCCACGGTATAATAACCGTTTTCTCTTATTTTATCAACGTGGGACTCTTAATATGTTTCAAATGACATATGTATAGAGCATTATGATGTACTACCAAAAAAATATAGTGTAGTAGTTATGGTGACAAGTGTTATTTATATTGCTTAGTATTTTCGCTAACCTCGATCTATTTTTAATGATGATCCAGATTGAGCACTACTCAGGATTTAGCAAGGGCAATGAATAAGAAATTGACCCAATGAATGGCAGAACATAACAAAGCAATGGCTTACTCTTTCCCTCACCTTGTTTGTGTCTACTATGAATAGTCTTGTTTCACTCTCCACTTATGTAGTTATTTGGCTTGAATTGCAGAAAAGAAAGAAACAGGAAGCTACCTCCAGTCTGCGTGCATGCAACAATATATTAACATAATTGAAGATATGTTTACATTGATTTTTAAGTTTAGGCATATTTCATGGACCACTTGATGAAGATAAGTAAATGACTGCAGGCTTGATACTGCAGTAACAAATCCATCATCTTGGAGTAAGCCCAATCAAATTAGTCGAACGCTTAGTAACCACAAGGTTTCTAAATTCAACTCCCATATTAATAACTTTCTTGGTTTGAGTCGGCTATGTACAACTTAATATAAATTAATTTACCTTATTATGGTCTAGCGTCACAAGACGACGGACTTCATAAAGCACTACTACAAAAATAACATATAACGTCGTACATATCACATTAATTTTAATAAAATCGTCATTAAAACATAAACCATCACAAGGCTATCTACCCAGGCTATGAGCCCAACCAAATAACAATAATAATAATAATATTATTATTATTATTATTTTTCTTTTGGTGTACTCAATGGTTTCCACCGTAGGATGCTAATTCCCTTGCTGAATTATTATTATTATTATTATTATTATTATTATTATTATTATTATTATTAAAATTAAATGACGACAATCCTACGCTAATGAAAAATTTGTAATTATGTGGTCAATAATGCACAACTTAGGGAGTTAAAGACAAGTAGATTAGGTTAATCACCCCTTAATTAACTGGTTGTTGTAGACCAAGTTGGACATTGAATATCGGGGTTAGTGGTGGTGGTGGGATTAATTAATTTGGTAATGGCATTCATCTCACATTCTCACCAAACAAGGAATTAAATGTGGTGGGCTCCTGTCAAAGGCCTTATCGTCTAGCGGCATAGTTGTGGCCCCTTAAATAAGAGGTCTCATATTCAAATCTCAGTGTAGAGACATTGTCTCTTTGTGATTCAGTAGGTTGAGAAAGTAAAAAAAATGTGGTGGGCTCCTTGTATGCATCAGGTGCTAATCTTCTCGTCCCATTGCAAAAGTGGCGATGGTGGCTGTGTAATAATATGAAAACTAGCTAGCTAGTCCCATTGCAAAAGTGCTAATCTTCACGTTGCAAAAGTGGCGATGGTGGTAGTCCCATTGCAAAAGTGCTAATCTTTACGTTGCAAAAGTGGCGATGGTGGTTGTGTAATAATATGAAACCTAGCTAGCTAGTCCAATTGCAAAAGTGTTCATCTTTACGTCCCTACTTATTGGTCGTGTTTTCTCGTCCCATTGCAAAAGTGGTGATGGTAGTTGTGTAACACTTATTGGTCGTGCTTTCTCGTCTCATTGCAAAAGTGGTGATGGTGGTTGTGTAATAATCTGAAAACTAGCTAGCTAGTCCCATTGCAAAAGTGGTGAATAAAAACTAACTTGAAGAGAAATGAGAGAAAAGAAAGAAACGATAAAATAAATTATCTAGAAAATGTCTTTCAACTAAAAATCTATGAAAATATTTTTAGTCACATTGAGTCTTTTATTGATGACTAAAATGTATATTTTCCTTTTAACTTTATTTTCTTTGAATACCTAAACACGGAAAATTTTAAAAGTCATTTTTCGAGTTTTCAAATGGATTCTAAAATTTTGCTCAAATTAAGCACAATAATAATTAATAGATTGAATCTAAAGGTAGCCACATTAAGTTAATTATTGATTAATTAAAGACCATACTAGAGACCCGAACGATTACAATTCTTTATTGGTTACTTTTGATACGTAAATTTTTTAGTAATTCAAGGTGTAGTCAGCTAATTGGCAAATTATGTTGTGCAAACGTGTTCACCATACACATGGTGAACATAGGGGTAGATTCATAATTTTTATATAGTAAATTCATAATTTTGATTTTCATTTATTGTTAACGGTGTTTCTTTCTTCGCAATCACATTATTTCGTCTTCGTAGCACAGATATTATGAATTTACAGTACAGAAATTATGAATCTACAGTATAGAAATTATGAATTTATAGTATATAAGTTATGAATCTACAGTATAGAAATTATGAATCTACAGTATGAAAAAATTATGAATCTACAATATAGAAATTATAAATCTACAGCATAGAAATTAAGGATCTACCTCCATGTTCACTATACGCATGATGAACACGATTCCACAACATAACTTTCCCAGCTAATTCATTAGTAACCCATGAAAGTAATCTCGAAAGTCAGTAATAGGCAATGGTATTGTAGAGTGTGTAATATTTACCTTAATTAAATTACTAATGACTAGGTCTATTTGTTAGTGTTGGCCGTTTGTGACCAACTTGGATATAAAATATATAAAGAAAATTGACTGGTTTGATGGTGCATAATAATAGTAATAATCACCCATTTGTTAATTGGTTGTTGTATATCACGTTGGAGATTAAATATATTTACGGGATTAGTGATGGGATTAATTAATTTGGTAATGACATCCATCTGACTAAACAATGGACTACTTTGGTGGAACCTTGATAGGTGCGGTGTAGGACTTACATCCAATTTTTTTTTTTTTTTTTTTTTGTGTAAACCACATTGTGATCTGGATCTTTCTCTGTCCGTTTAACGGTCTAGGTCCATTCGGTTCGCTCCGAGAGGCACAAAAACTGACCCAAAGAGAATCGTCACTTGTGGAAATCGAATCTGGGTTATCCCGGAATTCTCTCTCACAAAGAGAGCTCATTTGAGGACTTACATCCAATGTGATGGCTCTTTGTGAATACCAAACACTGATCTTTTCGGTTAATAGATTTTTAAGTCACTATGAATGCTTCCCGTGCGGATGTGCGGTGGATTAATGTGCGTGAGATTTGTACTCAATGTGCGTGAGTGTTGTGCTTAATGTGCCTGAGATTTGTACTTAATGTGCGTGAATGTGTAAAATGCAGCAGAAAATATTGATGTCAGCTTTTTCCCCATCCCCAGTAGCCATTGTCCCCTCCATGATGATGATGATGATGCGGAGGCGGGCTATGGTGGTTAAGAATTATCGGAATAATACAACAGAAATCCACACTTAGCTGCTGTGCAAATTTTACTATGCGTGCGTCATCTATATAAACATTCAACTGCACTGAAGGTAGCTGATAATCCAGAATACATGGCCAAATTGAAGGAAGAAGTAACAAGAAGCTTGGGCGTTAATGTGCGTGAGTTTCTGTTCTACTTCCTTCTGAGCTCGTAATTATATTCTGAAATACTCACGCACATTAAGCACAAATCTCACGCACATTAAACACAATACTCAGACACATTAAGTACAAAACTCACGCATATTAACATGACGCACATTAAGTACAAATCTCACGCACATTAAGTATAAACCTCACGCACATTAATCCACCGCACATCCGCACGGGAAGCATCAAATGCACCTGATCCCTTCCATATATATATATATATATATATATATATATATATATATATATATATATATATATATATATATATATATATATATAGGCTAGGGATCCTGTGAGAACATTTCCATATGAGAGAAATAAGAACCAATCTCAGTTTTACATCTGTACATGTAATCTTTAACAACTGAATATGCATACTTGCTAAATTCTATAAAATCAACGAAGATGCTAAAATTTAAATCTAAACCAAAAACGTCAGACCTTAAGCAAAAAAAAAGTGAACCACTAGACTAAATAAAATAAAAAATGCAGTCATAAAACTCTAAAATCGAAACCCTAATTGCAATCTTCTTTCGCATTTTTGCAAGTGCAAACTTTTAATACTAAATATGCAAAATGTTAACACTAAATGTTCACGTTTGCATAGTAAAGTTGGTGATAATTACAAAATTACAACTGCATTTTTTTTTTTTTTAAATCTGATTTGGTGCGTTCAATTTTTCCAGATGTAAGGTTGTGATTAGTTCTTAGTTTTCTCCTAAGGACTTCATCTCATATATATATATATATATATATATATATATATATATATATATATATATATATATATATATATATATATATATATATAAGGAAGGGTTCAGGTGCAGTAAAAGCATCCTTACGGTTGTGCAGTTGACGCACCTTAAGCATTAAAATCTAGATCAACGGCTCAAATCAATGAAAATAAAATTAAAAAAAAAACACGTGTCTAGAATAAAGAAGCATAAGCTAAAAATGGCGCACCTTAAGTGATAGAAAACACGCACCTTAAGTGTTCAAATGACGCACTTAAGTATTAAAATCGCGCACCTTCAGTTTATAACAATGGCGCACCTTAACTGATACAAAGACGCACCTTAAGTATTATAACAACGCACCTTACAGAGCGTTTGGTTGGAAGGAATTTAAATTTCATTCCCACTTAATTCCAAAGTCCACTAAATTCATTAGTTTGGTTGGAAGGAATTGCAATTCCATGGAATTGCAATTCCCTCATTTTCATGGAATTAAAATCTCATGCCTCCATTGGGATTTTAATTTCATGGATTTTGGGATGAAAAAAAATATAATGATGAGACAAAATTACCCTTTCCTTTTTAACCTAAAATTAATGTCTGACAACAACAATGTGCATTTTGGACTTTATACTACTTATTCCATTTCAATTCCCATGTATACCAAACATTGGAAATCTGGAATTGAAATTCACAATAATTTTATTCCTGCAAACCAAATACTGGAATTTAAATTCTCACTTTATTCCAAGTAATTCATCTCCCATGGAATTGCAATTCCTTTCCCACGTAATTCCCTCCTTCCAACCAAATGCCCCGTTAAGTTATATTTTTGTTCAAAAATTTTGTTCTTGAGGGTCTGAGCAAGGGGTCCGGTAGACCCCTCAGTTCAAAAGTTTTGTTTTTGAGGGTCTGAGTTACCCGTGACTCAAACCTCTTATTTTCTAAAGCTCAACTCCGCCTATTTCAAAATTCCATCCCTATATATTTGTAGCAAAAACCATGTTGACCAAGCAAATATTATGTTCAATTGGTATAATTACTCGGATCAGTTGACACAATCTATGTTTTGCCATAATTACGGCGGGTGTTATTACTGATTTTTGTAAATATTAAAGTCAAAATGTGGAATGGGCAAAGATTTTGCCTGAGATGAAGTTGAGAGGAGGTTTTCTTAAGGGAACTTGGGAGTAGATTTCCTAAGGGAACTTGTGAGGAGATTTCTTAAGGGAACTTGGGAGGAGGCTTCCTAAAGGAACTTGGGAGGAGGTTAATTTTTTTTTTTTTTAATTTTTTAATTACTTTTTAATTACTTTTTTAATAATTAGATTGATAACCTGTTAGCAACCTGTAAAAAAAGTCAATTGAACAAATTTAGCGGGTAAGTGTGGTTAATTAGCCTTTAATTTAGTTCGTGGTGGGAATTGAGCACTTAACAATAGTAGATGGGCCTGTTATAATATAGTATCTGTTTCACAAAACTCTATGACCTCCCATTTGGGAGAGTTGAAGAGGTGTCATTGAGCTCCAAGTGGTTAATTATTTAATATTTATAGAGAAAAACATAAAATTATTAATTACGTTTTGAATATAGTATCCTATATGACATGTGATTGATGTTTTCTTTGATTATTTAAATTGCTGGGAACAGCTCATTAGGTGTATAAATAAAGACCAAGTTGATTAGGCTAATCACCCATTAATTAATTGGTTGTTACGTTTAGAGCAATGCAAGTTGGAGATTAAATATTTTGAGGGGGTTATTAATTAATTTGGTAATGGCATCTATCTCACCAAACCAGCTGAGGGATTACTTTGGTGTATATATTTGCAGCAAAAACCATGTTGAATCAACCCCACAATTAAGCAAATCGATCTTTAATTTGTTCAGTTGGTATACTCAGATCTATCAGTACAGTTGACACAATCTGTGTTTTGCCATAATTATGGCTGGTGCTGTTGTTGATTTTGTAGTTGGAAAGCTGAAGAAGCAAGCTTTCCAAGAAGTCATATTCCAGTGGAGAATCAAATATGTATTACATTTACACTATAAAGTACCACATTTATGCTATAAAGTATAATATATATATATATATATATATATATATATATATATATATATATATATATATATCTACTATACTAATAAGAGCCCAAGAGAGTTAGGCCTATAATGGGTAGAAAAAATGGCGGTCACAGATTTTAATCAAATGAATGGCTCAGATTGATTAAAAGATTGATAAGATTTAAATTTTACACTAAAATTTTTCTAAAATATCCACACACCATTACTAATTCCGTTAAAATTTTAAGAATTGCTGTTAGTTCACCGTTAACTTACTTATTGATTTCAATAAAAAAAAAATGTCTTTGGTTCGAACCCCATCCCAATCAAAGTTGGCATAATTAGTACTCTATTTTACTCTTATTAAATTATATAAATAATAATTTAGTAGCTACAACAAAAAATTATAGATATGCATTTCTTTAATTTAGAATTATGTGTCCACAATGCCTTTATTCAAAAAAAAATTATTCATTATCAATAAATTAAATAAGAGAAATAATTGTATTAGTTATATTGTCTTTATTTTTCTACAATATAAAAATTCTTTATATTCAAATTTATTAATTGATTATATTCGCTACATTGTCCTTACAATGTCTTAATTCAGTGAAAAAAAATTATTCATTATCAATAAATTAATTAAGAGAAATATTTTCATTAGTTATATTGTCTTTTTTTTTTGAAAGCCAACCAATGAATGATTGTATTAATGAATCAAAGCTGCAATGCAGTCTGGAGGGATAGAATCCCAGTACATAGCCTGATCCTAAATAAAAGCTAACGAAGCTAACGTGTGCGCATGCGCATTAATCTGCCTAGAAACATGATTAAACAAGACATAATTAAAAGACGAAGCTAAAGTCCTACACTGGTCAACTACTACTCCAACATAAGACATTATGATAGTTGTATTCTGCCGTATCGCATTTCTCAGCTGTAAACAATCTGTTTGAATCGTTACCGTTGTTATATTCTTCTCCAAAAGCCAGGATAGAGCTTCCTTACCTGCTAGTGCCTCCGCCATGAATGGTGACAAACAATTCGATAGTCTCCCATTTTTTGCCGCAATAAAAGATCCCTCCGGAGACAGCAGCACAATACCATACGTAGCTTCCCCCGTGTCCTCCCGATACCCCGCATCCACATAACACCGTGGGGTGGTCTCGGTGTCGCCATCTGCCGTAGCCACCGTGGGAGCCGCCGTGCCACGGCGCACCACCTGCCGGTAGGAGTGCAGCGCCGCTGTGGCCTGTCTCCAGGCCGTGGTAGGTCGCGGCAGTGTGCCGTCCCATACCGCTGAATTCCTGCATCTCCATAAGCAATAAAGCAATGCCACCACCGCTGCACTTTGGTCCTCTGTGAACATTGTAAGCACAATTGTTAGCCACTCGGGGAATGAGTTGACAACAATATTTGTTATTGGCAATCCTGAAATATTCCAAACATGTCTAGAATAATCACAATTGATGAATGTATGCATAACATTCTCATGCTCTATCCCACACATTTGAGTATTAAATATTCTTCTAAATTATTTGAATAGTTGTATCATTTAATTGCTAGGGAGGCCTACTAGTTATTTATTTGATATAATTATTTGCTATATTAGCTAATGTTGTGCTACAAATTATTCTAATATTCAGTAGCAACTGAGGTTAATTATTGACGGCTTAGTGATAATTGGTCTCGGGTAGAATATTTTCCTAAATTAAATGCAACCGCTTGTGCTTGTGTTATTTAGTTTGTCGGTTTTCCTAGTTCCTATTGCTGCTATTAAATTAAATCTATAGCGTTTGTCTTAGATTATTTAGTAGTTAGGGGTAATTAAACCGCTTGTGCTTTATTTACCTACAACTAAGGGAAAACAGAAATGAAATAATTTCACGACAAATATTCAATTGCATATTAATTACTTTATTAATCAATGATCAGTGTTGAATTCCGGTGGTGGATCTTTACTAACCAAGGTTTCTTATTATAAGTGTTTTCGATATATCATTTTCATTGCTTTATTCGTTCAATTAAATTTCTTGTTTATTTAAATTCTCTTTTATTTTATCTTTATTCTCGATATATTCCAAACCCCCCTACCTTTAATTTGAGCAGAAAAGTTAAACTAGTTACTCCTCGTGGGATCGATCCTTACTCCCGCTACTACGTTTGTAAGGTTTTAATTTGGGAGCCTACGACAGCTCACCAATGCACGTAGGAATCCTAGTCTATACGTCACTCACGTGAGCAAATTAACAAGGGATTAGAACAAGGAATTGACCCACTCTCGTGGTGAATCAACTCCAAGTTCTTCAAGAACACAAAGCATCAAAAGCCCTCAACTTCCACCATTTTCATAGGAAAAATCAGGTTTATGCAAGTAGTGGCTTGGAATCTTTACCCAACTCTCATTGAGGCCAAGAATCCCCCCAAACATGTTAATGAATGTTGTACACCAAGCATTAATAAAATACAAACACAAATCATTCATAAACTCAAGAACCCTAGGTTAGAGTTCTTCCCCTTTTTGCAATAATCACAAACTAAGCATCAAGATAGATAATACAACCCTAACTCAAGTCCATAAACTAAATACTCATGATTAAATAGCATAAAGAACACAAAAACACGAGTGTCACTACTACATAATTCACATATAACGTCGGCTATTTAGATAACCGACTTTAAAACTTATAACGTCGGCTATTTACAAATAGCCGACTTTATATATTAAAAATAAAAATACTAAAAATAATAAATACAATAGGACGTCGGCTATTTGAATGGCTGACGTCGTAAGCTTTTTTCATTTTTATTTTTTTTTAATATTTAACCTAAGACGTCGGCTGTCTAAATAGCCGACGTCGTAGGTTTTTAAAATTAGGTTAAAGGCGACGTGACTCACCCCATTTCGCTCAGACCTCACGCACCCCCGCTCAGACGACTCTCCGCGCACAGCCACTGGTCCGATTGCCGCTGCCGTCTCGCTCAGCCACCGCTCACTGCCACCCCGCCCCGCACAGCCACCGGTTCGACGGTTTCTTCTTCGCCCCGCACAGCCACCACACATCCTTTAATTTTCTTCCGAAACGAAGTTCGAACGCCAACGCACAGCCACCACACATCCTTTAATTTTGAGATCTTGGATGGGCTGATGGATGGGCGTACAGGAGGTAGTACGATGCTCCTGGAACTTCCTAAGTGCATTCCAAACTCTTTGGTTGATCTCTCTTGATCCAAGAATTGCTCAAATCTTACCAAAAATCATTGAATTCCTCACTTGTTGTGAATGATTGCACCTTGAAATAAAACCAACACAAATTAGTCACAATTCATACAAGTTTTTAGGCAATTCACAAATAAAATAGGTTCAAGAAGGGGTAAAAATATAGATAAAAATGATTTTCAAGTGTGCTCTACTTTAAAAATAATTTTTAAGTGTGCTCTTTTGTTTAAAAATGATTTTGAAGTGAGCTCTTTAGTTTAAAAATGATTTTCAAGTGTGCTGTTTAGTTTAAAAATGATTTTCAAGTGTGCTAAAAAAGAATATTCAATATACTAATAATGAATCTTATGTCAATGATTCATTTTTTAAAGATGGACCATAATCCATAGTATAATAAATGATATATTTTTTGGATAATACTGACTCTGTTATAATATAGTATTTGTTTCACAAAACTCTATGACCTCCCATTTGGGAGAGTTGCAGAGGTGCCATTGAACTCCAAGTGGTTGATTATTTAATATTTATAGAGAAAAACATAAAATTATTAATTACGTTTTGGAAGATTGAAGTCTTGAAGATAGTATCCTATATGACATGTGATTGATGTTTTCTTTGATTATTTAAATTGCTGAGAACAGCTCATTAGGTGTATAAATAAAGACCAAGTTGATTAGGCTAATCACCCGTTAATTAATTGGTTGTTACGTTTAGAGCAATGCAAGTTGGAGATTAAATATTTTGAGGGGGTTAGTGGTGGGATTAATTAATTTGGTAATGGCATCTATCTCACCAAACCAGCTGAGGGATTACTTTGGTGTATATATTTGCAGCAAAACCCATGTTGAGTCATCCCCACAATTAAGCAAAGCGATCTTTAATTTGTATACTTACTCAGAAGATACAATCTGTGTTTTGCCATAGTTACGTTATGGCTGGTGCTATTGTTGATTTTGTAGTTGGAAAGCTGAAGGAGCAAGCTTTCCAAGAAGTCATTTTCCAGTGGAGAATCAAAGCTGAGGTGGAGAAAATCAGTGGTCGGCTAGCCAACATGAAAGGCTACGTTGAGGATTCAGGCAAGGGGAAACAAGACAGCAAGGTAGCAGAGAGCTGGGTGACACAACTGAGGGATACCACACTTCAACTTGAGGACTTGGTGGAGGAGTTGATGTTGGATTCCAAGCTTCTGGAACTCAACACTCCTCCCTGCAATTTTTGTGAAGTGAAGTCCCTCTTTGCCAACGTGCAGAGCTTGGTGGAGAGGGTGAAGTTACAGTTTTGCTTCCATCAGCAGTTAAAAGCCATGGATGAGAAGCTACTTGCTCTAGAAGCAGACAAATCAAAGTACGGTATAAAACTCAAGACAAGTGATGGAAGAAACGAGTTACTGACGGGCAGTGGGAGTGGATATATGGAGGGGATAGAAGCAGTGGGGATTGACAAGCAGGTTGAGGATATAGTAGAGCTGATTCAGAATAAGCGTAGAGAGCGGATGTTGGTGATCACGGTTTGGGGAGCCGGAGGTTGTGGGAAAACTACTTTGGCCAAGCAAGTTTATGAAAGAGTGAAGAATGATGGGAGCATCGATTGTTTTTCGTGGGTTGATGTAAACCACTCCTCAGATATTGCATTTGTTCTGAGGGCAACAATCAATGGGCTGTACAAAAGTGTTGGAACAGAGATGCCGTCTCAACTGGAGAAAGCAGATGCAAATTCTCTTCAGCACCACATTTGCGATTACTTGAAGGGAAAAAGGTATGTTGTATTCTTTGATGATGTGTGGGATGAGAAGCTGTTGAGTAAAATCAACATTCCGCTCCATCCTGCATCTGCAATTATCATCACTAGCCGTGATAATGGTATTGCTAGCGGCTCTTTTCTTGGGGCTATGCCTCATTGTGTTGAGGTGAAGCCACTAGAATTCGATACAGCATGCAACTTTTTCTGCAAATTTGCTTTTGCTGCTGAGGGCAACTGGCCTAATGAGACGGTTAAAGAATTGGGAGAAGCATTGGTTAAGAGATGCACGGGTTTACCTGTTGCAATTCTTGCAATGGCTAGGTTGATGTCCACAAAGGGTGACGATCCATCAAAATGGAGGGATGCTCTCGAAAGCCTTGACTACTACTCAGCAGAATTCGAAGAAGGTGGCAGTCTAAAATCTCTCAACAGAGCCCTATTGTTGAGTTACAATGAGCTCCAACCTCACCTCAAGTCATGTTTCTTATACTGTGCAATGTTCCCCAAAACAAAGCGCCTTCTTGTCAAAGAGTTGATCCGGATGTGCATAGCGGAGGGGTTTATCAATGAGGATAGTGGCAGACCACTAGAAGGCATAGCAAGGGATTACCTCCTTCAACTCAATAATAGAAGCTTGATTCGGATTGTCAGCAATGAGTCTATATATGTTAGAATGGACGACGAAATTGAAATGCATGACCTGTTCCGTGATGTAGCTGGTGAGGTGATTAGAAGGGAAATGTTTGCTGAAATCAAATTGAAGCATAATACCAAACTTGAGTGGAAGCAAAGGCGTAGTTTGATAATCTTGAAAGGCAAGGGAAAGGTGGTGAATCTTGAAAACGGAAATATGAAGAAGCTACGTACACTCATCATCGAGGGTGGAAGGATTATTGTGAATTCGCTCCCTCAGATGCTCCAAAACATGAAGTTGCTCAGAGTTTTGGTGTTGGAATGGTTACCTGGTTGTGTGGAGGAACTGCCCAATGAGGTTGGGGATCTAATTCATCTTAGGTACTTAAGTCTGAGTCGTAATAGGTATTTGAGACATCTCCCCGATTCCTTGGAAAGATTGCACAATCTACAGACATTGGATTTAAGATTTACTAACTTGAAGTTTTTGCCTAAATGCGTGTCACAGCTTATGCAGCTGAGACATCTCTTTGGAGACAGCGTTACAGAACAAGCGGCAGATGATATAGTATTCACATGTTCTCAGCTTCGAACATTATCTGGCATACTGATTAATACCATTCAAGCAAGAGAATTAGTAAACCTCACACAACTCACTGAGTTGGACATTGTATTCAAGGAAGGGGAGGAATGTTGGAGAGCAATTTGTGATTCTGTCAATAAAATGACAAATCTACGCTCTCTATTTATTCGACATGAAATCATTAATAATGGTGATGGTATGGTATGGGAATTTGGAAATTTCTCACCACCCCTTTATCTCGAGAAGCTCAGGCTGGAAAATTTTCAGAAATTAGTAAAGTTTACCCGCACTCTTAACTATCTTCGCTCAATTTATATAGAATTCTGTGATGTAGACTTGGATTTCTTCAATAGTCTGGAGAAACTGCCAAGCCTGTTGGATCTCTACATTGGCTCTTATAGTGAAGAACAGTTATGGTGCAGTGACGGAAGCTTTCCAAAACTTGAGAATCTACGTATACGGTGCGGGAAGCTTACCAAGTGGGAAATTGGAAAAGGAGCTATGAAATGTCTCAAGTCACTAACTATGAGTGCTTGCAAATATCTAGAAATGCTTCCAGAAGGCTTGAGAGAACTTGAGTATTTGAAAGAACTGCGTCTATTCCACCCATCTCAACAACTTATTCAAAAGATAAGTGTTGAAGGATCAGATCGATGGAAGATTGAACATATACCAAGAATTACTATTCATAATCTTGGTAATAAAGCCTCGGGGTCACTATTCGAAACATTGATAAAACAAACTGTGCAGCAGCGCAGGCTCTCTTCTGCACAGTTCAGCACCAGAAACTCTTAAGAAACTGCATGTAGTAGTTTTTTTTTTTTGAAAACCACCAAGTAGTAGTTATCCTTAGCTTGTTTACGTGAGAATAAACACTCCATCTGTAGAAAAGCTTCTTTATCTCTATCAATGAAGAACTATATATATTTTTTCTCTTTTGTTTATATTTTCCTATATATATATATATATATATATATATATATATATATATATATATATATATATATATATATATATATATATTAGTCTTGTGCGATGCCCAAAAACATATGCCCAATATTCATATTTTTTAAAATAACTAACAAATCTCTATTAATTAAAATCTATATGAAATCAAATTTATTTATTACAATAATCCAATATATAATGTCTATAAATATTATTATCATTAAAGAATATAAGAAAAATTAAGGACTTTGTGGTCTAATGGTATGTAGTTGCTCTCCTAAGTAGCTGAGGTGATAGGTTTGAACCTCAGTGGAGGCGTTTAGTAGTTGGGTGTCTCCATGTGCATAGAGTAACAACAATAATGGAAAAGATAACAACAAGGCTATCTACCCAGGCAACGAGCCCAACCAAATAACAATAATATTTTATTTTTATTTTTTTTGGTGTACTCATGGTTTCCACCGTAGGATGCAGTGACTAATTCCCTCGCTGAATTATTATTATTATTATTATTATTATTATTATTATTATTATTAAATGACGATAATCCTACGCTAATTAAAAATTTGTAATTATATGGTCAATAATGCACAACTTAGGGAGTTAAAGACAAGTAGATTAGGTTAATCACCCCTTAATTAACTGGTTGTTGTAGACCAAGTTGGACATTGAATATCAGGGTATGTTAGTGGTGGTGGTGGGATTAATTAATTTGGTAATGGCATTCATCTCACATTCTCACCAAACAAGGAATTAAATGTGGTGGGTTCGTGTCAAAGGCCTTGTGGTTGAGCGGCATAGTTGTGGCCCCTTAAATAAGAGGTCTCATATTCAAATCTCAGTGTAGAGACATTGTCTCTTTGTGATTCAGTAGGTTGAGAAAGAAAAAAAAAATGTGGTGGCCGGCTCCTTGTATGCATCAGGTGCTAATCTTCTCGTCCCATTGCAAAAGTGGCGATGGTGGCTGTGTAATAATATGAAAACTAGCTAGCTAGTCCCATTGCAAAAGTGGCGATGGTGGTAGTCCCTGTTGGTCCCGATAGATAGTGTGGTGAGTCTAGAGGGGGGGGGGGGGGGTGAATAGACTCTCGTTTTTCTTTAGATTTTTAAAAGAAAAACCCTGTCAACACTTTTGTGTAAGATAAGCACAGCGGAAAGATTATAAAGAGAGGGTTGCACGAGTTTGGTGAAAAGATAAGATGAATGATGAAAAGGATGATATGCAAGCAGTAAACTAAAGCAGTAAGTAAAGAGAAGAGCGAGACGAGATTTTATAGTGGTTCGGCCAAACTTTGCCTACTTCCACTCTTCTTCCACAACTGCTGGAAGGATTGCACTATCACTCTTTAGTACAATTACACAAAGACTTCCTTGATCACTAAGCCGGACAGCCTTTGAAGGTTTTTCAACTCCGAGAGTTTACTCCGCCTCTATCAACTTCTTCTTCTAAGTTGAGGTTGGTGAGAAAGTATTTCTTGATTCCTCCAACTGTGAAGTCTTGTTGGTGTGGGATGATTGCTTCAAGAGTGCAAGACTTCTTACAAGATGTAGGGCAGTGATGGATGATCTACTTCAAATCCCTTAACACCTTAACTAGCTGGTTCGCAAAAAGCTTTGAGATTTGTTCACTTTTTAAGAGCCTTTTGCAAGAGAGTGAGTAGAGTGATAAAAATGAACCAGCACCTTCTTAGTTGATGAAGGTTGGTTTATATAGGTGATGAAAATTCATCCGTTGGAGGGAAATGAATTTTTAAACCTTTTATCTGTTGGACAAGGACCATGGAGCCTCATGCATTTAATGCTCCATTAATGGGTTTGTACTATGTAGCCGTTGAAGGTTTGGAGGATCTGATGACTTTTGTCTTTTAGCTCCAGAGATAGTACAACTTCATTAAATGCTCTTTGGATAACGTGTCCCATGAGTTGAGGTCCTTATTGTCCTAGGATGTTGTCAAATCAGACAGGTAGATTATTCTTCTTGTTGATGAGAAGAAGAATACTTGTTGAAATAGACTTGAAAAGAACTGTCTTTTTAATGACAACTCCTTCTTTCGTTGCTGTGGAGTCTTCTTTCGCCTTGATCAGCCTATCTTCTATTCATAACTCTTTTCGTGTGTTTGTTCTAGCTTAACACGAATTACATATGAGTTATGGCAACTTTCGTCTAGAACGAAAGTAGCGATACAATACAAAACGCAAGAGTTAGGGGTCTACTTTCTACATTACATTGGTATCATCAAAATCCTAATACAAGGTTCCTAACAGTCCCATTGCAAAAGTGCTAATCTTCACGTTGCAAAAGTGGCGACGGTGGTTGTGTAATAATATGAAAACTAGCTAGCTAGTCCAATTGCAAAAGTGCTCATCTTCACGTCCCTACTTATTGGTCGTGTTTTCTCATCCCATTGCATAAGTGGTGATGGTGGTTGTGTAACACTTATTGGTCTTGCTTTCTCGTCCCATTGCAAAAGTGGTGATGGTGGTTGTGTAATAATCTGAAAACTAGCTAGGTAGTCCCATTGCAAAAGTGGTGAATAAAAACTAACTTGAAGAGAAATGAGAAATAAATTATCTAGAAAATGTCTTTCAACTAAAAATCTATGAAAATATTTTTAATCACATTGAGTCTTTTATTGATGACTAAAATGTATATTTTCCTTTTAACTTTATTTTCTTTGAATACCTAAACACGAAAAATTTTGAACGTCATTTTTTGAGTTTTCAAATGGATTCTAAAATTTTGCTCAAATTAAGCACAATAATAATTAATAGATTGAGTCTAAAGGTAGCCACATTAAGTTAATTATTGATTAATTAAAGACCATACTAGAGACCCGAACGATTACAATTCTTTATTGGTTACTTTTGATACGTAAATTTTTTAGTAATTCAAGGTGTAGTCAGCTAATTGGCAAATTATGTTGTGCAAACGTGTTCACCATGCACATGGTGAACATAGGGGTAGATTCATAATTTTTATATAGTAGATTCATAATTTTGATTTTCATTTATTGTTAACGGTGTTTCTTTCTTCGCAATCACATTATTTCGTCTTCGTAGTACAGATATTATGAATTTACAGTACAGAAATTATGAATCTACAGTATAGAAATTATGAATTTATAGTATATAAGTTATGAATCTACAATATAGAAATTATGAATCTACAGTATGAAAAAATTATGAATCTACAATATAGAAATTATAAATCTACAGCATAGAAATTAAGGATCTACCCCCATGTTCACTATACGCATGATGAACACGATTCCACAACATAACTTTCCCAGCTAATTCATTAGTAACCCATGAAAGTAATCTCGAAAGTCAGTAATAGGAAATGGTATTGTAGAGTGTGTAATATTTACCTTAATTAAATTACTAATGACTATTTTCAAAAAAAAAAAAAAAAATTACTAATGACTAGGTCTATTTGTTAGTGTTGGCCGTTTGTGACCAACTTGGATATAAAATATATAAAGAAAATTGACTGGTTTGATGGTGCATAATAATAGTAATAATCACCCATTTGTTAATTGGTTGTTGTATATCACGTTGGAGATTAAATATATTTACGGGATTAGTGATGGGATTAATTAATTTGGTAATGACATCCATCTGACTAAACAATGGACTACTTTGGTGGAACCTTGATAGGTGCAGTGTAGGACTTACATCCAATTTTTTTTTTTTGGTTTAAACCACATTGTGGTCCGGATCTTTCTCTGTCCGTTTAACGGTCTAGGTCCATTCGGTTCGCTCCGAGAGACACAAAAACTGACTCAAAGAGAATCGTCACTTGTTTGAATCGAATCTGGGTTATCCCAGAATTCTCTCCTACAAAGAGAGCTCATTTGTGGACTTACATCCAATGTGATGGCCCTTTGTGAACACCAAACACTGATCTTTTCGATTAATAGATTTTTAAGTCACTATGACTTACTATATATATATATATATATATACATATAAAATATATATATATATATATATATATATATATATATATATATATATATATATATATATATATATATATTTTGGATCCGGTGCACACCCCCTTGGCAGATGAGCTTGTGAGCATTCTTCTTGGTCGTTGATGGGTTTTTTTTGAACGGTCAGATGGTGTGTTGATGGAATACACGTGTGATTGTTTTAGGGGTTGTTTTGTAATTTTCATTTGGCATTTATTATGTCTACGCATATTAACGGAGTTAATTTGGTAAAGAGAGTAGATAAAATAGGAATTTTGTCTTGTTATCTCCGCTGTCTTGTTTCTCGGTCTCTTCCGCTTCCCATCAGCTCTCGTTCCTTCTTCACCCGCGTCTTCAACACTTCGCATAATCTCTCCGGCGTACTCAATATTGCGGTTTCTTCATGGCTGATTCAAGCAGGAGGCTGTCCAAGAGGCTTAGGGGAATCTCTTCTGCTTCAAATACCGGTATTATGTTCATCCATTCTTTTATTTTGTCGTTCTTTATCCGGTCGCATTTTTGGTTTTCCATGGTGGGCTTTTAACCGGCGTTCTTTACCGGCCGGAGTGGTTGGGTTTTTGGATTTTTGTATTTTTATTTTGGTCGTAGTTCCTCTGGGCGCTTTAGTTTTCCGGTATTTTCATTTCGGGTTTAAGGATGGTGGTCGTCGATTCGAGTAGGGGTGGTGGGCGGCGAGTGTGTTGTTGTCGCTGGTCGAGTTCTGGGTCTAGGGTTAGGGTTTTCGATTTTTTTTTTCTAATCGGTTGGGGTATTAATGGGGTCGATGGTGTTTCGTTTATGAGACTAGGAGAATGTTTTTTTTTTTTTTTTTTTTTTTTTTTTTTTTTTTTTTCTTTCTGTTGTTCATGGAGGGGGGAGGTGGCGTGCGTGTTAATTGGTGGTGGTTTGTGCGTTTGTGACTGTGACCGTGTGTAATTTAGATTTAAACTGTGGTTGGGGAATTGCTAATGCTTGTTTTGTTGTTGTTTTTTTTTTTTGTTTTTTTTTTTTCTTTTCTAATCGATTGTGGTATTAATGGGGTCGATGGTGCTTCGTTTATGAGACTGTAATGTGTATTTTGTTTTTATTTCATGCAATGTGTATTTTGGTTTTAGTATTTGCTCAATTTTTTTTAATTAGGGGTACGAGGCTTCAAATGTGTGGGTAATTGGCTTGTGGCGATTTTTTTTTTTTTTTTATTTTTTTTATTTATAGTGGTGACATGTTTACTTTTCATGTTTTTTTATGTGTAGTGAAATATATATTAGCGCAGCACACAATGATGTTGAAACTGACGTTGTAACACAAACGATCTGTAACGCAGTTCGGGCAAACAACCCTAATCTGCGAGGCACTTCTCAATTTGAGAACTTGCCTAAATCCACTAAAAGCTCAATATTTAAAGTACACTGTTTGGAACCTGAGATTACACAATAGAATGATCTTTCCTACCAAACTATTGAAACCTAAACACATGTACTACTTTCTAGGGGAATTTAGTATCCTATTCTCAAAGACTCTCGTACCTCACCAGATTAATGTTGAAAGCTTAAGTTTTACAAGAAAGGACAACCCCTATTTATAGTAGCTATTCCTAACAGATTCGTGAATAATAAAGCTATTCCTAATCAGACTAGAACTAAACACTTCAATAACAATTTCCTTTAGAACTAGTACTCTTCAATAACTACTCCTCTTAGGCTTGGTATTCCTTTATAGATCTGGTATTCCTTTTGCACATAACTTTGACAAAACACTTTGAGTCAACAATCTCCCCCTTTGTCAAATTTTTGGCAAAAACCTTGATCTCATAGTGGCTTGATTTCCTATTCTTCTCCCCCTTAGTTGATTCTTCTCTCCCTAAACTTGATTCCTGGAGTTCTTGGAAAAAAAAAAAACTTGAAACTTGTATTTGAATGTGTGAGTGAAGAGAATTCTTCACTGTCTCTGTACATTTTACCAATGTGTGGTAAAGTAGATCCACACAGTCACAAAAGTAGAGGATTTGATCATAGATAAGTTCAAGTGGTTTTGGATCTGTAAATCAAATTTCGCCATTCACGCAGGGCAAAGCCCGCATCATGCATTTCATTTGGAAGAGGAAGCACCGGGCCATCAGAGATGAATATTCCGGTGGAATCTTCTCCGAGATCATATGGATTTCCATTGCCGTTTGAAACCGGAACGGTAGAGGATCCGAAAGCTGGGTGCGGATCCGACCCGAATCCATAGGGATCGGGACTGTGGACGGATTGAGGAAAGTGCTCAACTGTCACTTCATCGTACTCTCCCGGAAATCCCCCGGCTGATTGGTACGGTGGCGCGTATCCGCCGTAACCGCCGTCATCAAACGGCGGAGGAGCCGTTCTGACGTGCTCATCCATGGTAGATACATCGAAGATGCTGATTTCCCCGTCTTCTTTTATTTTCTGGTGATCCTTCGCACCAGGCTCTCTTCTGGGTTGTTGAGGTAGCAAGAAAATGAAGTTACCCGAAGACTCATGTCATTGGCTTCCATGGAGATTATTATAATAACCGGACAGTAACAGGTTTTGATTGGAAATCAGTTTCGTACTTGTATTCATTTATACAAACCCCTCTCGCATTTGGGTGCGCCTCAACTGTTCGACAGAATTTCGGAGTCATTGTAAGTGCAATCCAAACTTCATATTTTGTTCACATATGTCATAGCTCAACTTTATACCCCAATCATGTATATCTGTTACAGTTTAAGGCTTCATCAATGTTTTTTGGGATCAAACTTGGAGGTGTGGCAGTATACTCCTTTTATTTTGTGGAAATCTTGTTTCTTTCCTCTAGTCTTTATTCTTTGATTGAGATCTCCCATGATATTTTCCAAAGGATGATTTTTCTGATTTTTTAAGACAGTAGGATGACTTTTATCCTTTTCTTCATTTGGCTCTGTTTCTGTTCTGCAATTCTGCATATCATTAGTCAGAGGTGTTGGAACAGTTGTTTCAACAACTCTTGGACTTTTGTCATCATCAGTGGTTATTGCTGGAGTTACATCATCAATGATCACACTATTTGATGAATAGCCTGGGGATGCTCCTTGGTCATGAAAATTTATGTGTCCCATACGTTGGTGCCATAATTGTGTTTGACTGATGGTTGTCTGTAAACCGGATAGATCACTATCCCATGTGTAGCATTTGTTTGTAGACCTTTTTCCCATCATGACACAATCATGATTCTGATTAAACACATTGCAACTGTCTCTAGAGAACTCTACTTTGAGTTCATCTTCACAAAGCTGACTTATGCTGATTAGATTTGCTTTTAAGCTTTGTACTAAAAGGACTTTTGACAACTTAGGCAGCCCATGGACATTCAAGGTACCATTTGCAATAATTTGTCCTTTTCCACCGTCTCCAAAAGTGACATGCCCTTCATTTTTGTACTGGATGTTCTCAAGATTTTCTGAATTTCCAGTCATATGTCTTGAACATCCGCTGTCAAAGTACCATATATCTTGCTCTTTGTTTGTTTTGGAGGTATATGCAACATTTTGGTCTTTTCTTACCCAGATTTTCTTACTATTATTTCTGTTCTGTGTTGGCCACACTCTGTTGTTTTGTCTGTAGTAAAGATCATTCTGTCTCTTGTAGCAGTGAGTTTTGATGTGTCCTAGTTTGCGGCAATAGTAGCACCTTATTCTTCTTCGGTGTCGGAAGTGCTGTTGTGACACTTCCTGTGTCTCGGTTTGATGATTCTCACTAGTGTCTGTGCTTGGAGTCCTGGGTCTTTCGGTAAGCTCCTTGATTTCTTGTAGAAGTTTAGCTTCTTTGTTTTTGAAGTCTAATAGTTCGTTTTGAGCTTCTTTGTATTGTTTCTCTATTCGTTCTTTTTCATTCTTCAAATAGTGATTATCTTCCATGAGTTCCAAATTTTTCTTGATGATTTGCTCCCACTTGGCATTTAGTTGAGTGTATGCCTCTAGTAACTCTTGCATGTCATCGCTATTGTTGCTTTCATGGCTAGCGGTGAAGGCTACGAAATTTGTGTTGCTTTCATCTTCTTCACTATCTGAGTCGTCGCTTAGGGTTGATATATATATTTTATTTTTCCTTTTCAAGTATGTGGCACATTCTGATTGGATGTGTCCAAAACCTTTGCATTCATAGCACTGTATTCCTTCTGTATTTGAACTGTCTCTTCTTTTTGAAATAGATTGATTTTGTCCAGTTGGGAAGTCCCCTTGATTGATTGAAGCACTTTTGTTTCTAAATTTGTTGAATTGTTTGAGAACTCTGTTGAAATTCTTTGTTAGGAGAGCAATTGATTGTTCCATGGTTTCAGTATCAATTTCTGGACTTCCTTTCTGCTTTGATTGGAACGCAATTCCTTTGTCATTATCTTTCCCTTTTTGTAGTATCTCAAGCTCATATGTTTGAAGATTTCCCATTAGATCACTCAGTTTGTAGGTGTTTAGATCTTTATGTTCTTGAATAGCAGTGACTTTCATTTGGAATCTTCCGGGTAGTGAGCGTAGTACCTTTTTGACGATCCTATGTTCGGGTATAGGTTCGCCTAAGTTGAATGCATCTCCGGATATACTTAAAACTCTGGCACTGAATTGGGTGATGCTTTCTTCCTCTTCCATTTTCAGGTTTTCAAATTCAGTTTGTATCATCTGAAGCTTAGATTGTCTTATAGTTGTGTTTCCCTCATGATGATCGCACAATATACTCCACGCAATTTTGGCTATGCGAGTAGAGGCAATCAGTTTGAAGGTATCTTCGCTCACAGCTCCATAGATTGCATTCATTGCCTTCGAGTTGAAGTTATATTCTGTTTTTTCTTCTTCACTCCAGTCAATTTTAGGTTTTATGTTTCCTTTATCATCAACTGGAGTTTTCCATTCGTTTTCTATAGCATTCCAGACACCTTCTCCTTGTGCCAAGATGTATATTTGCATTCTGGCTTTCCAGTAGGAAAAATTCGTGCCAATGAGGGCAGGTGACCTAGTGTTTGACAGTCCTTCTCTGGGAAACTCCATTAGGATCCTGCTAATAACTTAAGCAGTTTGGCTCTGATACCAATTGAAATATATATTAGCGCAGCACACAATGATGTTGAAACTGACGTTGTAACACAAACGATCTGTAACACAGTTCGGGCAAACAACCCTAATCTGCGAGGCACTTCTCAATTTGAGAACTTGCCTAAATCCACTAAAAGCTCAATATTTAAAGTACACTGTTTGAAACCTGAGATTACACAATAGAATGATCTTTCCTACCAAACTATTGAAACCTAAACACATGTACTACTTTCTAGGGGAATTTAGTATCCTATTCTCAAAGACTCTCGTACCTCACCAGATTAATGTTGAAAGCTTAAGTTTTACAAGAAAGGACAACCCCTATTTATAGTAGCTATTCCTAACAGATTCGTGAATAATAAAGCTATTCCTAATCAGACTAGAACTAAACACTTCAATAACAATTTCCTTTAGAACTAGTACTCTTCAATAACTACTCCTCTTAGGCTTGGTATTCCTTTATAGATCTGGTATTCCTTTTGCACATAACTTTGACAAAACACTTTGAGTCAACATGTAGGTTTTTTTTGGCTGTATGTGTCTTCCCTTGTCTTTTTTCCAACCTAGAATGGGGTTTGGGTTTTGGATTTATTGGTGGGGTAAATGCATATGGGTCCAATAGTTTACTGTGATAGTGTCTGGAGTTGTAATATGCATTATGGTTTTCTGTTTCCACTTTTTTCATGATGGGGTGGTGTGTTACTGGTTATGGGGGCGGTGGTTGTTGCGTTGTAGGTGGTCGGTTTGTGCATGTTAGGGGTCAAGTGTGGTCGGGTTTGTCAATGTTGGTTTTATTTCAGTTTTGTACGTATGCGGGTTCCATAACTTGTATTGGTTGTCTGTGTATTTATTTTTGTTGTTTTTTGAGATTTTTGGACTTACCTAATCGGTGGTATAGGTTTGTGCGTTGCAATATGTTCCTTTGTGCAAGTTAGAGTGTAATGTACAAGCCAATTTACACTAGTTTTTTTAACAGGGGTTTTCATTTGGGGCACTAGCATTATGTTCCTTTGCGCAGGTTGGTGCGCGTATGATATTCGGTCGGTGCGTGCTTTTTAATTTATTTATTATTTATTAGGGGTTCGGGATGGTTCTCGTCTATTGGTGGTGGTTTGTGCGTTGTGTCTGTGACCGTGTGCATTTTAGATTTAAAGTGTGGTGGGACAATTGCTAATGATTGTTTTGTTGTTGTTTTTTCTTTTTTAGGTGGGTGCACCACTGTTTTTTTGTTGGTGCGTGTTTTTTGTTTATCGGTCGGGGTTTTCGGGGTTTGCCTTGTTAGTTGTGGTAGTTTGTGCGTAGCAGTGTATTACTGTTTCCACGTTAGGGTGTGGTTTAGTTGATAATTGGCAGTATTAGTTTTTTGGGATTTTTGGACTTACGTAATCGGGTGGCATAGGTTTGTGCGTAGCAATATGTTCCTTTGTGCAAGTTAGAGTGTAATGTACAAGCTAAATTGCACTAGTTTTTTTAACGGGGGTTTTCATTTGGGCACTAGAAGTATGTTCCTTTGTGCAGGTTGGTGCGCGTATGGTATTCGGTCGGTGCGTGCTTTTTAATTTATTTTTTATTTTTTAGGGGTTCGGGATGGTTCTCGTCTATTGGTGGTGGTTTGTGCATTTGTGTCTGTGACCGTGTGCAATTTAGATTTAAAGTGTGGTTGGGGAATTGCTAATGCTTGTTTTGTTGTTGTTTTTTTCTTTTTTAGGTGGGTGCACCACTGTTTTTTTGTTGGTGCGTGTTTTTTGTTTATCGGTCGGGGTTTTCGGGGTTTACCTTGGTAGTTGTGGTAGTTTGTGCGTAGCAGTGTATTACCGTTTCCATGTTAGGGTGTGGTTTAGTTGATAATTGGCACTATAAGTTCATGTCTTCTTCATTTAGGTTTGGTGCGTTTTTTTTTGTTGGGTCGGTGCGCCTTCATTTACTTATAACGTAATCCTCACGTGAACAAACTATTTTCTTTCTCATGATTACTCCCTAATGTCCCTTAAATTCTTTGGGGAATTGCTACTGCTTGGTTTTTTTTTTTTTTTTTCTTTTTTTAGGCTGGTGCACAACTGTTGTTGTGTTGATGCTTTTTGGGGTCTGCCTTGTTAGGTGTGGTGGTTTGTGCTTAGCAGTGTCTTACCATTTGCAAGATAGGTTGTGGTGTAGTTGCTATTTGGCACTGTTATTTATATTTTCGTGTCTTTTTCATTTAGGTTGGTGCGTTTCTATAGTTTGGTGGGTGCGTTTCTGTTGTTAGCACTAATGTGGTTTTGGATTATTTGCTTGTTTTGGTTACTTAGTTGTATAAATTGTAATGACTTTGTTTTTTGTTTAAAAAACGAATAGTTAAACAGAGCGGGGTTCGGGCTTGTGTTTTATTTTTTTTTTCTTTTTCATTTTTTTTTGGTGTAACTCTGATTAATTCTTGCCGTTACCAGACAATGATCCTTCTGAGCCGGTTGTTGTTGTTGCGCCTGAGCGGGTAGTTGCTGTAGTTGCTGAGCCGGTAGGTGCTGCCAATGTGGTTGATCCTTTGCCCCAGGCTGCGGTTGCTGCTGTTATTGATGAACCCGCACAACCAGCGCCGGAATAAACCATTAGGTGTTTCTTCCCATGTAAAGTGTTTTTTAGTGTGATTGTTTTTTGCTCCTAGACGTTTGTTTGGTTTACGGTTTACAATGTCAACATTCCCGTGATTTAGATGTTTCCCGTTTTTCTTTTTTACGGCGTGGTTGCTTTTTATTTCCCCCTTCGTTATTTTAACCAGTTTGTGCAATAATGTTATTCAGGGGGTAAGTGATACAAAGCAAATGTCTGTATCTAGAACTAAATTAATTTACACACGGATCCAGTTCTCCATTAATTTTTAGGTCATCTAATTTTAATTAAACCTTCTTGCTCATGAATCGCTTGGTTCATGCACCAACCAAACAACACAAACGCATCAAACCTAACAACAGAAACGCAAATAAACTAAATGAGAAAGACAGGAAAATATAAATAATATTGTCAATTAGCAACTAAACCACACCCTATCTTGCACACGATAAGACACAGCTACGCACAAACAACCACACCAAACAAGGCAACCCCCAAAAAACGCATCAACACGAAAACAGTGGTGCACCCGCCTAAAAAAAGAAGAAAAAAAATAGTTTGTTCACGTGAGGGTTATAAGTAAATGTAGGCGCTTCGACCCAACAAGAAAAACGCACAAAGCCTAAATGAAGAAGACCAGAAATATAACTAATAGTGCCAATTATCAACTAAACCACACCCTAACTTGCAAACGTTAATACACTTCTACGCAAAAAATAAAAAACTAAAAAAAAAAACAACCACTGCCCCACCGCATAACATCAGTATAATGCACAGATGATTACTACTACACGCACCCGGCCACTAAGCTCCCATCATATATACTTGATGTCATAAACCCGGACGGGTAGCAAATGCTTATATGCATCCACGCTACCACGCGCCAGCTGTTTCCTGAGGTTCTGAGATAGACCTAATTGATAGTCAGCTATTCCCATCAACCAAAACATTAGTAACGTTCCTATTGGTTATATGCACAGACCAACACACGACTACGCACCGACATAGTATCTAATCATCTATACTGCACTGCCTATTGTTACTCCACGAACCCGGCCCCTAAGCTCCCATTATATATACATGACGTACTAAAGCCGGAAGGGTTACAGACGCTGGTATGCATCCACGATTACACGTAAATGCTGCTTCGAGAGGTTCAAAGATACCGGTATTTCGTAGGTCGTTCATCAAGTCAACAAAACCAGTAAGAAATGCAAATACATATATTACGCACACGCCACTATGAACGAATTCAAATACCTGTGCTTGGTCCAGCCATTATTGAAGTGCGTTTCTTAGTTCTCTCGGTGCTCTGTTTTCTGACTCTCGTCCTTCTGCACTATCAGTATCATTCACGCGTTTAAAGTTTACTACGTGTATGCGGTTGATGAAACGATCCATCTCCTCAATTACCATACATTATATCCCTAATTTAATGCTTAAGATTCCATTACAATTAATGCCATAAATAGTTCAATAAGTACAATTACAGTTTAATCCTTTTGGTTAATATATATCCTTTCTTCTTTTAATAATCTCTAATTATCTGAACCATTGATGGAAAATTAATCAATGGATAGCATGAGTTCTCATGACCTCATTTATCAAAAGGGGGTGCACCGGATTCGAAGCATATATATATATATATATATATATATATATATATATATATATATATATATATATATATATATATATAGATTTAAGATCATTTGAGAACATGTGTTTGTGTGAGAACGGGAGAACACATCATGTGCATCCATTTAATATTTTTTAATGGTCTAGATTAGATTAAGTGTGTGCGAATGCGCATTAAATGTGTGCAAACGCGACTTAGTGTGGTTGCACACATTTAATGCGCGTTCGCACACACTTTATCTAATTTAGACCATTAAAGAATATTAGATGGATGCACATGATGCGTTCTCACGTTCTTACCTAAGCACATGTTCTCACTGGAACCCTACCATATATATATATATATATATATATATATATATATATATATATATATATATATATATATTTATAGTGAAAGGTTCCCGTGCAGTTGAATGCTTCCCGTGCGGATGTGCGGTGGATTAATGTGCGTGAGATTTGTACTCAATGTGCGTGAGTGTTGTGCTTAATGTGCCTGAGATTTGTACTTAATGTGCGTGAATGTGTAAAATGCAGCAGAAAATATTGATGTCAGCTTCTTCCCCATCCCCAGTAGCCATTGTCCCCTCCCTGATGATGATGATGCGGAGGCGGGCTATGGTGGTTAAGAATTATCGGAATAATACAACAGAAATCCACACTTAGCTGCTGTGCAAATTTTACTATGCGTGCGTCATCTATATAAACATTCAACTGCATTGAAGATAGCTGATAATCCAGAATCCATGGCCAAATTGAAGGAAGAAGTAACAAGAAGCTTGGGCATTAATGTGTGTGAGTTTCTGTTCTGCTTCCTTCTGAGCTCGTAATTATATTCTGAAATACTCACGCACATTAAGCACAAATCTCACGCACATTAAACACAATACTCAGACACATTAAGTACAAAACTCACGCATATTAACATGATGCACATTAAGTACAAATCTCAGGCACATTGAGTACAAATCTCACGCACATTAAGTATAAACCTCACGCACATTAATCCCCCGCACATCCGCACAGGAAGCATCAAATGCACCTGATCTCTATAGGTGCGGTTGTGCGGTTTAAAGAATATAAGAAAAATCAAGGAATTTGTGGTCCAATGGTATCCAGTTGCTCCCCTAAGTGGGAGGTGATAGGTTTGAGCCTCAGTGGAGGCTTTTAGTGGTTAGGTGTCCCCATGTGCAGATTCCAACAATAATGGAGAGCAATTTGTGATTCTGAAAAATTGGTAAATTTTATTAGCACTCATAACTATCTTTCGCGTAATTTATCTATGTGATGTAGATGAGGATTTCTTCAATAGTTTGGAGAAACTGCTAAGCCATCTCTACATTGAGAATTATAGTGGAGACCAGATAGTGTGCGAGAAGCTTACCAAGTGGGAAATAGGAAAAGGAGAGGAGCCATGACATGTCTTGAGTCACTATCTATGCTTTATTGCACACGTCTAGAAATGCCATAGGAAAAGGAGAGGAGCCATGACATGTCTTGAGTCACTATCTATGCTTTATTGCACACGTCTAGAAATGCCGCTTCCAGAAGACTTGAGAGATGTTAAGCATTTTGGTGGGAAATAGGAAAAGGAGCCATGACATGTCTTGGGTCACTATCTATGCTTTATTGCAGACGTCTAGAAATGCCGCTTCCAGAAGGCTTGAGAGATGTTAAGCATTTTGAAAAAATTGCATCTATCCTGCCCATCTCAACAACTTGTTCAAAGGATAAGTGTTGAAGGATCAGATCAATGGAAGATTAAACATATACTAAGAGTTACTATTCAACGCAATTATGGTGAAAAGCATTCTCAATTAAATTAAGAATATTATTGACAAGAAAGATTAAAACTTTTATTAATTTTATGCTTTGATGTTGTTTTTCAATTCTTCCAAATCTCTTGGTTTTGTTTTGTTTTGTTTTTTTTTTAAATAATCAACTTTTATATTTTTTGTATTTGTACATTATTCCATTAGTTGTATGAGCTCATGTTTTACTTTCCAACTTACATATATATGATGCATATATTCTCTCCATATCTTTCTAGAAAGTTTCGTATATTGAAGTGTCTGATCTTCTCATGAACTGAGTCTCAATCATATCATACATAGCTTATAGGCAGATTGCGATTCTACATTGACGACTATGCTACCATTGGTACAGGATGTTGGTTCATTTGGTCTAAACGTGAAAGAAACATAGCCAGGCCAGGTGGAAATTTGCAATTAATTTAAATGAGGGAAGAGGTTGATATTCTGGAGAGGAAGGATATGCAATGGCCTCTTAACACCTGATTGTTGATACGTATCAACATTTTTTAAATCAAATAAGTAATAAACAGAAAATAGCATGCTCCAACAAAATGAGTTTCTGCAGAGGCCTAGCAGAATAAATTGAGAAAAACAGAATCACACAAATTCAGTCTTTATCCTAATTTCATTAAACAAACCGAAGCATAAAGAATATGATTTAACATTCAAGATTCAATGTATTCCCTTTTTCCAAGAATAAAACACAATCCATACTAGAGAAATATACATAAAAGTATCCTGCAGATCGGAGAAATAAAAATATTCTCAATCTGAGCAACCTCTTTGGGGGGGCTTTTTAGTCAATTTTCTTAAAGATCTACTACTATTAGTCTATTACAACACTTTAGAGCGTGATCTTATTGAGATGCTATTGCCATCAAATCTCAGCACAAAGTTCAAGATTTTCAGTGAAACAAATCACACAAGACACATAGACATACAAATGTTATATATTCACTTGTTTTCAAGTCTAATTTAGATGGAGAATTTATGTTTTATACACACATAATTACACAACATAAGACATAAACTCATAACATAAAGACACAATAT
Source organism: Ipomoea nil (assembly GCF_001879475.1). Lineage (NCBI taxonomy): Eukaryota > Viridiplantae > Streptophyta > Magnoliopsida > Solanales > Convolvulaceae > Ipomoea > Ipomoea nil. Next base: position 1,898,391 of record NW_017618707.1, on the reverse strand, counting down.
GTTGTGTGTTAGATAACTACTAATTCGTTCAAGGTATAGAACTTATACTCTTAAAATACTGAATTATGTAACATAAGATACATAAACGGACAACGCAAGACACATAAACATGTTTTACAGAAAAAAAAAAAAAAAAAAAAAAAACATGTAACCTAAATTGAACAACAAACAGTCTCCGTCAAAATTAAAATTCAAAACGCCGTTTAGGACCAGGGTCCACAATGCACTATGGACCCTAGTCCATGGTATAACGAATGTATTGATCACCTCCCAAGCAAATCGATCTTTTGTTCAATGGTATACTTAGATTTAATTGAGATAAAATAGGAAATAACAAATTTAGACTATTTTTAAAATTTCAGGAATAACTTAATATCATGAGGGGCCTGAAATTGTTGTTTATTTTGTAAGGGGAATAACTCATTCCTAAGAATAATATTATTGGGAACATTCAATTCCAGCGGTAAGTTAATTATTGATTAATTGAAAGTGACTAATAGGGAATTGTATTGTAGAGTGTGTAACATTTACCTTAATTAAATTACTAATGATTAGGTCCATTTGTGACCAACTTGGATATAAAATATTTAATGAAAATTGACTAGTATGATGGTGCATGAATAATAATAATAATAATAATAATAATAATAATAATAATAATAATAATAATAATAATTTGGTTGGTAGATCAAGACTTGTTTATTTATATAACTTAGAGAATATAATGGAAGATCGTTTATCGTAGTAATAGTACTGTAGGAGTTTCACCCAATGTGGTAGTATGTAGGTTCTTTGTAGGCACCAAACATTGGTCCTCCCACCTAATAGGCTATTAATTCAACGTAATTTACCCCATTCATTATCTTTTCGAGCCAAGGTGTGGACTAGGGGCGGTATTAACTCTTTGTGCTTTAGTAGATTGATAAAATAACTAGTTATGAACATATATTACATATTTACATTGTAACAGAGTCAATAGTACTAAAAAAAAAAAAAAAATACTATGGACCATGGTCAATATTGCAATGTGGACCATGGATTAGTATTCTTTTTAGTATATTAAATGTTCATTTTTAATAGTAAATCTAAAAATTTCCCTTCCGTAACCCAAAAAAAAAAAAAGAAAATAAATAATAAAAAAAATAAACTGAACATTCTATATACTAATAATGAATCTTTATGTCAATGATTCATTTTTTAAAGATGGACCATAATCTATAGTATAATAAAAGATATTTTTTTGAACAATGCTAACTCTGTTACAATATAGTACGTATCTGTTCATACATACTTTCTCAAGCTACTTGGCATAATAAATGATATTATTTATACAGAAAAACATAAAATTATTATTTACGTTTTGAGTATAGTATCATATATGACATGTGGTTGGTTTTCACCTTTGATTAGTTAAATTGCTAGGAATAGCACATCAGGTGTATAAATAAAGACAAATAGATTAGGTTAATCACCCATTAATTAATTGGTTGTTCTAGACCAATGCAAGTTGGAGATTAAATATTGTTAGGGGGTTAGTGGTGGGATTAATATAATTAATTTGGTAATGGCATCTATCTATCTCACCAAACCAGCTGAGGGATTAATTTGGTGTATATATTTGCAGCAAAAACCATGTTGAATCACCCCCACAATTAAGCAAATCCATCTTTAATTTGTTCAATCTGTGTTTTGGCATAGTTATGGCTGGTGCTATTGTTGATTTTGTAGTTGGAAAGCTGAAGGAGCAAGCTTTCCAAGAAGTCATTTTCCAATGGAGAATCAAAGCTGAGGTGGACAAAATCACTGCTCGGCTAGCCAACATGAAAGGCTACGTTGAGGATTCAGGCAAGGGGAAACAAGACAGCAAGGTAGCAGAGAGCTGGGCGACTCAACTGAGGGATACCACGCTTCAACTTGAGGACTTGTTGGAGGAATTCATGTTGGATTCCAAGCTTCTGGAACTCAATACTCCTCCCTGCAATTTTTGTGAAGTCAAGTCCCTCTTTGCCAACGTGCAGAGCTTGGTAGAGAGGGTGAAGATACAGTTTTGCTTCCATCACCAGTTAAAAGCCATGGATGAGAAGCTACTTGCTTTAGAAACAGACAAATCAAAGTATGGTATAAAACTGAAGACAAATGATGGAAGAAATGAGTTACTGATGGGCAGTGGGAGTGGATATATGGTGGGGATAGAGGCAGTGGGGATCGACATGGAAGTCAGCCGGATAGCAGAACTGATTGAGAAGCGTAGTGGCCAAGTGAAGTTGATCACGATTTGGGGAGCTGGAGGTTGTGGGAAAACTACTTTGGCGAAGAAAGTTAATGAAAGACTCATGAAGGATCGCACCATTGATTACTGTTGGTGGGTTGATGTGAACCACTCCTCAGATATTGAATATGTTCTGAGGACAACAATCAATGGGGTGTATAAAAGTGTTGAAACCAAGCATCCTGCTGAACTCGAGAAAGCAGATAGAAATTCTCTTCAACAACACATTCTTGATTACTTAGAAGGAAAGAGGTATGTTGTATTTTTTGATGATGTTTGGGATCATACTCTCTTGGCTAAAATAAAACTTCCGGGCAATCGTGCATCTTCAATTATTGTCACTAGCCGTGACAAAAATATAGCCAATGGGTCTTTTCTTGTGGCTGCACCTCATTATGTTGAGGTGAAGCCGTTAGAATTTGATTTGGCATGCACCCTTTTCTGCAAATTGGCTTTTTATTCTGGCAGCTGGCCTAATGGGCTTGAAGAAGCCGGAAAAGCATTGGTTAAGAAATGCTCAGGTTTACCTGTTGCAATTCTTGCAATGGCTCGGTTGATGTCCACAAAAGCTGATGATCCATCAAAATGGAGGGATGCTCTCAAAAGCCTTGACAACTACTCACACGAATTTGAATCTGAAGCAGGTGGCAGTCTAGCATCTCTCAACAGAGCCTTGTTGTTGAGTTATTATGAACTGCCAACTCACCTCAAGTCATGTTTCTTATATTGTGCAATGTTCCCCAAAACATATGGCATCCGTGCCCAAACATTGATCCGCATGTGCATTGCGGAGGGGTTTATCAATGATGATTCCCATAGTGGAAGAAAACTTGAGCACATAGCAAGGGATTACTTCCTTCAGCTCAAAAATAGAAGCTTGCTTCAGATAATTCCCAATGAGTACAATGGTAAAGAGTTGGGAAGAATTGAAATGCACGACCTTTACCGTGATATGGCGTGCGAGGTGATTAGAAGGGAAATGTTTGCTGAAATCATCAAATTGGAGCAAAGTAGCTGGAAACTTGAGTCGAAGCAAAGGCGTAGTTTGATCATCCTAGAAGAAGAGCAAAAGATTCAGCTTGACAATTGCTACGAAAATATGAAGAAGCTACGGACACTCATCATCAACCACTGTAAAGGGATTGCTGTGAATTCATTCCCTCAGATGCTCCAAAACATGAAGTTGCTCAGAGTTTTGGTGTTGGAATGGTTACCTCATGGTATGGAGGAACTGCCCAATGAGGTTGGGGATTTAATTCATCTTAGGTACTTAAGTATGGGTTATAATAACATGACACATCTTCCTGATTCGTTGGGAAGATTGCACAATCTACAGACATTGGATTTAAGAGGTACTCTTGTAAATAGTTTGCCTAAATGTGTGTCGAAGCTTAAGCAGCTGAGACATCTCTTTGGAAGCTATGGAATACAAGTGGCAGATATAGTATTCCAATTTTCTCAGCTTCAAACATTATCTGGCATACTGATTAATACCATCCAAGCAAGAGAATTAGTTAACATCCCACAACTCACTAAGTTGAATATTATTTTCAACGAAGGGGAGGAATGCTGGAGAGCAATTTGTGATTCTGTCAAAAAAATGACAAATCTTCACTCTCTATTTATTCAAAGTGGTGAATTACAAGAATTTATAAATTTCTCGCCACCCCTTTCTCTCGGGAAGCTTCAACTCTTTGGGTTTGGGAAATTGGTAAATTTTATTAGCACTCCTAATTATCTTCGCGTAATTTTTATACATATGTGTGATGTAGATGAGGATTTCTTCTATAGTTTGGAGAAACTGCCAAGCTTATTGGATCTCTACATTAAGAATTATAGTGGAGACCAATTATTGTGTAGTGAAGGGAGCTTTCCAAAACTCAAGAAGTTAGCCATAAATTGCCCAGAGCTTACCAAGTGGGAAATAGGAAAAGGAGCTATGGCATGTCTTGAGTTACTATCTATGCTGGACTGCAAATGTCTAGAAATGCTTCCAGAAGGCTTGAGAGAAGTTGAGCATTTGAAAAAATTGCATCTAGTAGGCCTATCTCAACAACTTGTTCAAAGGATAAGTGTTGAAGGATCAGATCGATGGAAGATTGAACATATATTAAGAGTTATTATTCAACACAATAATTATGGTGAAAAGCCTACTCTATTAAAATAAAAATGTTATTGACAAGAAAGATTAATAACTCTTATTATATTTTTGCTTTGATGTTGTTTTTCAATTCTTCCAAATCTTGTAGTTGTCATTGTTGTCTTGTTGATATTTTTTGTGTTTAAATATCAATTTTTATCTTTTTGTATTTGTACATTAATTATTCCATTAGTTGTATCACTTGTATGAGCTCATGCCTCATTGTATGATGTATACAATGCACTTATTATCATAAAAAATTTATAAATATTTTTTTATCATGCAATTGATTAGGATAAACTTCGTACTTATCATGCAAGTGTTTTTTAGTTTTAAAAATGATTTTCAAGTGTGCTCTTTTGTTTAAAAATGATTTGTTCTTTAATTTTAAAAATAATTTTCAAGTGTGCTTTTTTGTTAAAAAATGAATTTCAAGTGTTCTTTAGTTTTCAAAATGATTTTCAAGTGAGCTCTTCTTTTTTTTTTTTTTAAATGATTTTCAAGTGAACTCTTTACAAATGATATGATTTTTAAGTGAGCTCTTTTCTTTAAAAATGATTTTTAAGTGAGCTATTTTCTTTAAAAATAATTTTCAAGTGAGATCTTTTCTTTAAAAATGATTTTGAAGTATACTCTAGTTAAAAAAATGATTTTCAAGTGTGCTCTTGAGTTTAAAAATTATTTTTATGTGTTTTTTAATTTTAAAAATTATTTTCTAATTGTTCTTTTAAGTTTAAAAATAATTTTCAAGTGTTCTTTAGTTTTGAAAATAATTTTTAAGTAAGCTCTTTAGTTTAAAAATGATTTTAAAGTGTGCTCTTTAGTTTAAAAATTATTTTCAAGTGTTCTTTAGTTTTAAAAATGATTTTCACTTTTAAAAAAGGATACACCAGAATATGTGTCACATGGTGAGAAGTTAGTAACAACATCAATTGCTACTCTTCCAACAAGGAATATGGTACTCCATTTTGATGATATGGAGGATCTCTTAGTTTCCCTTGTTTTGATTTCATTCTTTCTTCTATCATCTCATGTTGCAATGTAACAAATTATACGGAGAAGCCTGTTTAATTGCTTTGTTCAAGCATATCGGTAACACTGAAGACCGAAGTGCAGAGGAATTAAGTACTTGGGAGAGCACTTTATTAGAAATAATTAAGGTGAGACTTCAATCAAACATTTTCATTGTCCATTTAAAGCACAAGGAGTCAATAAGTTTTTATTGCTTTTTAATTATACAAGGTTTTGTCAGAATTCTGTAATTAAACTCAATGTAACTGGAGATGAGTTCAACATGTTCTTGAACTTCTTGAAAAGCTTGAAAAGGTAAATACCACTTAAGCATTTGAATATTTGATAGTCTCCAATTTGTTTCTGCATTCAGTTACCTCTTAATATTTTTTTAGAGGGGAGCATCAAGCAGCAAGTTTCTTTTTTCTTTTATTCCCATCCAAGGTCTCCTCTAAGTACTTCTCCAATGGCCAGATCATATACTTCCCAATTCATTTTAATCTTATAAATAAACCAATTAAATTTCAAATAGTTCAACATTGTAACCAACTTGATTCATTATTACTTTTCTAGCATAGTGGATTAGTCACCCTAAAAAGTAATTAAATATAACCAAAGCAATGTTATTTTAACTTTGTTAAAAATTAAAAATAATAAAAAAGCTGACAAGATTATCATATTTAACCGACTTTAGTGTGCTAATTTTTTATCTTTTATTTCATCATAGTGTTTAATTAGGATCAAATAATTAATCAAAATTTAAATGAAGAGGCCATATTAATAATGATTAGGTCCATTTGTTAGTGTTGGCCGTTTGTGACCAACTTGGATATAAAATATATAAAGAAAATTGACTGGTTTGATGGTGCATAATAATAATAATAATCACCTATTACTTAATTGATTGTTGTAAATTAAATCACGTGGAGATTAAATATATTTATGGGGTTAGTGGTGGGATTAATTAATTTGGTAATGGCATCCATCTAACTAAACAATGGACTAATTTGGTGGAACATTGATAATCGCATTGTAAAAGTTACATCTAATGTGGTGATTCTTTATGGATACTAGATCAGGGCCGTATTTTAAATTTTGGTGGCCCTGTTCTGGTAAATAAATGTGGCCCTACCAAAATCACAATTTTTAAAATCAATACATGCAAGTTTCGAACCTTTGACCTCCAAGTTAAAATACAATAAATATACATTTTTACCATCTCTTCATAGAACCTTTTAAGTTTAATTGAAAACTCTTAATTTTTATTTCTAAACTAGCTAGGTAAAAATTAAATATTGGACCTATAAAATTTGGGGCCCCTCTAAAATTGGGGGCCCTGTGCGGTAGCCCAGCTTGCACAGCCTAAAATCCGGCCCTGTACTAGATATTGATCTTTCCGGTTAATAGGTTGTTATGGGCAAGGATTAATTTGGTTTGTATATTTGTAGCAAAAACCATGCATGTTGAATCACCAAGCAAATCTTCTGTTCAATTGGTATAATTACTCGGATCAGTTGACACAATCTATGTTTTGCCATAATTACGGATGGTGGTCAATAATGCACAACTTAGAAGGTGGGTCCATACTTGGTTGTACGTTACGAAATTAAAGAAAACTGGATTAGGTTAATTATTGATTAATTAATTAAGTGTGTGCACTATTTTTAGTTGTTTCTTGATGATCTTGGTTTGAACCTTACCGAGGACATTGACTCTTCGTATTCCAATAATTTGTAAAAGTATATATGAACAGGTACTATATAGTAATAGAATCAGTGATACTAAAAAAACGAAGAAGAGTAATAATATTGATGTATATATAGTTATATTCGGATGGTGTCAACTACAAGTACGGTTCTAGGATTGGTTCGGGGTTCGGATCCTTCATTTAATCTGCTTGTTGGTTTAAGTTGAGCTCAGAATATTTGACAGTGGGTCAAAGATTCACGAGCTAATAGCTAGAGTGTAGAAATAGTCAAAAAATTTTTCTCTCAACAATAAATACAGTATTTATAAAGAAGAAAAGCATGTTCTAGTCTTGCAACATGCATGGCACGTGAAACACATGCACAGGTTCAGGTCGGAGCCCAATGGGACTTGACCACGTGCTGATATTCCTGAGGTCTTTGCATACTGCTACTGGAACGCATAGATAGATACATGTTGCCATCAACATTCATAAATAAATGTATTTCTTCACCCCTTCCTACTTTTTTTTAATTACAAATATATGCTCAATAATGAACAACTTATGAGGTGGGTCCACATTTGGTTGTTACAAGGTTAAAGAAAACGGGGTTAGGTTTTTTTTGAAAGCCAACCAACTTATAATGCATTAGCCATTCTAGGCTCAAGAAAAGAAGGAGGAGAATCCCTCCAGACAGTTCGTGCCCATGAGGCAGCTACATGCTTAGCCATAACATGGGCATCTTGCAAATCCCTCCTACGAACATGAAAAACAATTGATCTAGACATCATAGACAATAAACGATTGCAATCTAACAAGACATTTCCAAAATAAGTACGAAAAGAACTAGCATGCTTAAGACTGGAAACTAAGACGAGACTATCAGAACACACAGAAATTCTCGAATAACCATTCTCCCTTAGCCATGACAACGCCTCACGCATAGCCATTGCTTCCGCCAAGAGTGGATCATATGGGCAAATAAGTGGGCCATTCCCAGCCGCCACAAAGGTACCATCTTTCTCATGCACTACAAAACCAAAAACCGGGGTGTGTGTGGGGCCATTGAAACCTGCATCTACATGACAGACCACTCCATCCTCCAAAACTGTTGTAGTGGCGGGTTGGGGAGCACTGGGTGTGGTGTGCCGTTTCTGTTCAATCGAAGTCCAGGAGTTCCACTTCACTGCGAACCTCCTCACCACCACGCATGGCACTGGCAAAAAACCATCCCAAACTGCCTCATTTCTGGCAGTCCAGATATCATATAGCAAGCCGCAAATCCTCCCCTGTTGTTCAGCATTGTAAGGGCTCGTAGAGCCAAGCCAGAGATCGGTCCATTGAGAGAAATTCCTGTTTGCAAAAGTGGGGATTAGCATATGAGAGTAATTCCACACCTGTGAAGCAAAAGCGCAAGTACATAAAGCATGCATGATATTTTCTTCTTCCAAACCACAAGCTGGGCAAACATTAAATAACTCCACCCTTTTAATCAACAAATTATCTAGAGTGGGCAAAATATTAGACAAAGCTCTCCACATGAAAATTCTCCATCTTGGGGGGACCTGCAAATTCCACAAATTACTCCACACTGGCAAACACGGACCATTGACCTCTCCCATCCTCCTGTACCCATCCTTAACCGAGTAACAACCCCTCAGATCACTGTCCCAGAACCAGTCATCATCATAATTCAAACATACAGGCAGCTGCTTGATCAGACGCACTAATTTTGGCTGTTTCGTGTAGAGGTGTACAATCGGTTAAATATTCGATTAACTGAATCATTTTAATCAAAAATTTTAAAGGTCTAATCGTTAGTCGAATCGAATTTTGTATTATCCAATTATCTGAACCAAAGTTTTTTTTTAGGTTAATTGATCAGTTAATCAATTAATCGAAGTTTTTTAAGCTAAAGTTTTAAATCTTTAAAATAATAGTTGTAATAATAAATTTAAGAGTTAATTCCACTAGAGGTCCCTTGTCTTTGGTGGCAATTTCAAATTTAATCCCAGACTATCGTTTTTGCCATTTAACATCCCAAACTATTTTTTTTTTTTGGACACTTTTAGTCCTTCTCATTACTTTTCCTATTTTTAGTAAGGGTATTTTTGTCTCTTCATATTTTTCTTTTGTTATTTTTTTTATTTCAACCGATATAATTGGTTTAGGACTTTACTAAAAACCGATTAAAAAATATGATTACTAAAAATCAAGTCTAAACCAATTAAACCGGAAAAATAACAAAAGAAAAATATGAAAACACAAATATGTCCTTACTAAAAATAGGAAAAGTCATTAGAAGGACTAAAAGTGTCCAAAAAAAATAGTCTGGGATGTTAAATGGTAAAAACGATAGTCTGAGACTAAATTTGGAATTGCCACAAAAAACAAGGGACCTCTGGTGGAATTAACTCTAAATTTAGTTAAAATAATACCTATAATAATAAATACATAAGAAAATATATAAACACAATACCATAACAACACTACAAACATAAAAGCACAAATTATAACATCCATATATATATATATATATATATATATATATATAATATATATATATATATATATATATATATATATATATATATATATATATATATATATATATATATATATATATATATATAATATATATATATATATATATATATATATATATATATATGTGTGTGTGTGTGTGTGTGTGTGTGTGTGTGTGTGTGTGTGTGTGTGTGTGTGTGTGTGTGTGTGTGTGTGTGTGTGTGTGATCAAATGGTATGCATCAATCTAATTAATTTTAATGTTCTAGATTAAGTGTGTGCAAACGCAATTAAGTGTGTGCAAATGCGATTGGTCTAGATTGGTCTATGTGACATTGTGAGATCAAATCTTGTGCATCAATATAATAAATTTAATGGTCTAGATTGATCTAGATTAAGTGTGTGAATGCGATTAAGTGTGTGCGAACGCAATTAATCTAGACCATTAAAATTTATTAGATTGATGCACAAGATTTGATCTCACAATCTTATACCTAAATAGGTGTTTTCATATGAACCCTCATATATAGGGGTGGCTTAATATATGAGGGTTGAGGAACCCTCACAAGATTTTTAATGGGCTCATATGAACCCTCACAAGATTTGATCTCAGAATCTTAATGGGCTTGAGGAACCTGGAAAAGCATTGGTTAAGAAATGCTCAGGTTTACCTGCTGCAATTCTTGCAATGGCTCGGTTGATGTCCACAAAAGGTGATCATCAATCAAAATGGTGGGATGCTCTCAAAAGCCTTGATAACTACTCACACGAATTTGAATATGAAGCAGGTGGCAGTTTAGCATCTCTCAACAGAGCCTTGTTGTTGATTTATTATGAACTGCCAACTCACCTCAAGTTATGTTGTTGGAAAATCGGTCAGAATATGTCGTAGATCTAGGCTACTATTTATATAGGCTGAGTATAGAAGAAATCCTGAATCAATCAGTGACGTGCGCAAGACACTACCTTAAAAGCAAATATTGCCCGGAGACGGTAACAGTCTTACCGGTTACTTTCGACCAGTTAACACGGAAGCTCAAGATTGCAGAATAGAAGAAGAGAAGAATGTATTGAGTGATTAGAACTGAGGAAGAGCAGGGTATTTATAGTGCTGAAAATACCCGCCCCTCCTCTCTCAGCCATTCATTATTCCGCAAATTAAGGTGAGTTTGTGGTGAACATGCCCACAAAATAGGAAGACAACTGTAACACAAATTAATGTGTAGATAGTAGATTTCTAAGCCTTTCATGGTGGCCTTTCTAAGCCTCGCACATAGAGTGGCTGTCTAGGTACATAAACCTATATGCAGCGTTATTTTCTGCATACCCCACAAATATTGCATCTGAGGTTTTAGGGCCAAGATTAGGTTTCTTGAAGTGAGAAAGACCTACCTTGGCAAGGCACCCCCATACTTTGAAGTATTTTAGATTGGGTGCATAACCTTTCCATAACTCATATGGAGTTTTCTCATAACCTTTGTGAGGTATCCTGTTGAGGATGTGGTTAGCTGTTAAGGCAGCTTCCCCCCACAGAGAGTTTGGAGCGCCTGCGCTTATCAGAAAGGCGTTGATCATTTCCTTGAGGGTTCTATTTTTCCTTTCAGCCACATCATTTTGTTTGGTGTATAGGGTGCTGTCACTTCATGGATGATCCCATGTTTTTCACAAAAGGTTTTAAGGGAGGTATACTCATACTCTCCACCTCTGTCAGACCTAAGTCTTTTTATCTTTTTCTCTAATTGATTTTCTACTTCAGTTTTAAAGATTACAAATTTTTGTTCTGCCTCATCCTTAGTTCTAAGCAGATATATCATTGAAAAACGAGTGAAATCATTTATAAAGGATATATAATATCGCTTTCCCCCTTTTGTCTCAGTACTTTTAAAATCAGCTATGTCTGAGTGAATTAACTCTAAAGCACAAGTTGTATGATGCTTTGCAGTAACGAAAGGTTTTCTAGCTAGTTTAGCTTCAGCACATACTTCACATTGAGAAAGCTAATCATTTTGCACGTTTGAAAGCATATTCATAGTTTTTAATCTACTCATGCATTTGAGACCAATATGTCCTAATCTAGCATGCCATACATCAAAAGAAACAGCAATATACGCAGAACCGCAATTACGAGTGGCAAGATTATTCATGAAAGTCTCAAAGTTAGCAGAGGAAACGCAATGAGGGGCAAAACAAACAGCCCCCCACGTAAATAAGCTTTCCCTAAATACCCCCCCCCCCCCCCCTACGAGTCATGATCATTCGTTCGGATTGAAACACAAGTTTGATCCCGGCCCTAACCAACAAAGGCCCCGAGACCAAATTCCTTCGTAGGGAGGGGACGTACAACACATCAGACATAAACATATACTTTGTGGAATTGGATTTTATCTCTACTGTTCCTACACCTCTTACCTCAGCTGTACTGTCGTTTCCCATAAAGACTTGATCTCCTTGTCCTTGAGTGAAGGCACGGAACTCCTTGAACATGATCCTACTCGCGCAGAAGTGACGAGTTGCTCCAGTGTTAATGATCCACTCTTCCGTGCCAGTCACCACATTTGCCTCCAGCGTCACAACCGCTGCTATGACTTCAGTCTCTTCCACCACGTTTGTTTGATGCTTGTTTTCTTGTTGAACGGTCCTCTGGTCGTTTGCCCCCCATCGGCGGTAGCATTGAGCCGCGCGATGACCGTTCTTCCCACAGACGTAACAGGGTCCTCCTTTCCCTTGCTTCTGGTTCTTGTTGTTTTTGAACTTGTTGTTATTGTTAACTTTGAATCCTCTTTTCCAGCCTTTGCTTTGTCCACCATTCCCAGTTTTGGACCTATCACCTTTAACATCACTGGATTCAACCATGTTAGCTTTTAACGTACCAAAATTAGAAACAGACCTTTGGCGATAGAAGTCTTCTATGTTGATGTGATTGACCATCTCTTCCCAGGTGTAATCCTTGGACTCATGTTTCACTTTGTTTTGAAACTCTCCCCAGGATTCTGGCAGCTTCTCAAGTAAGGCATAGGTTTGTAGCATTACACTTACCGGAATTAGTTCAGCTTCAAGGTTGGACACCAGGTTCTCATATTCGTGCACTTGCTCGATAACTGGTTTCGTATCTACCATGCGATAGTTGATCCAGCGCCCAACCGTGTACTTTCTCTGGCCAGCATCATCAGCGCCATACTTCCTTTTGAGCATGTCCCAAATCTCCTTTGCAAATTTGTATTTAGCATATATGTCTAACAGGTTGTCAGACATATGGTGCAGCAGGATACTGCGAACGGTTTTGTTGTCCCGCTCGAACTTAGTCCGGATGTCTTGGGACTTGTCAGCTACGACAGGTGGTGGAGTGATAGCACCAGGGGTCCTAGGGGAGCCGTCATCTGGTTGAGGATTAGAAGATTCACCAGTTTTGGTTTCAGCAGGTTCAGGGACATACGTGAGCACATATTCTAGCTCAGCAGATTCGAAGTGTATGAATATCTTGACTGCCCAACGACGATAGTTTAGGCCATCAAGAGGTTGAAGCTTGGCAAGGTCAGTTGCAGGCTTAGATCCGAAGGTTGATGTCCACAAAAGGTGATCATCCATCAAAATGGTGGGATGCTCTCAAAAACCTTGACAACTACTCACACGAATTTGAATCTGAAGCAGTGGCAGTTTAACATCTCTCAACAGAGCCTTGTTATTGAGTTATTATGAACTGCCAACTCACCTCAAGTCATGTTTCTTATATTGTGCAATGTTCCCCAAAACATATGGCATTAGTGTCCAAAGGTTGATCCGCATGTGCATTGGGGAGGGGTTTATCAATGGCTATAGTGGTAGAACACTAGAGAACACAGCTAAGGATTACTTCCTTCAGCTAAAAAATAGAAGCTTGCTTCAGATCATTCCCGATGAGTACAACGGTAAAGAGTTTGGAAGAATCGAAATGCACGACCTTTACTTTGATGTGGCGTGTGAGGTGATTAGAAGGGAAATGTTTGCTGAAATCATCAAATTGGAACAAAGTAGCTGCAGGAAACTTGAGTGGAAGCAAAGGCGTAGTTTGATCATCCTGAAGGCCGTACACTCATCAGAGGAGCAAAAGGTTGAGCTTGACAATTGCTACGAAAATATGATGAAGCTACGTACACTCATCATCAACCACTGTAAAGGGATTGCTCTGAATTCATTCCCTCAGATGCTCCAAAACATGAATTTGCTCAGAGTTTTGGTGTTGGAATGGTTACCTAATGGTATGGAGGAACTGCCCAATGAGGTTGGGGATCTAATTCATCTTAGGTACTTAAGTCTGTCCTTCGGTTATAACATGACACATCTTCCTGATTCGTTGGGAAGATTACACAATCTACAGACATTAGATTTAAGAGATAATACTGATTAAATAGTTTACCTAAATGCGTGTTAGAGCTTGAGCAGCTGAGATATCTCCTTGGAAGTTATAGATTACAAGTGTCAGATATTGTATTCACATTTTCTCAGCTTCAAACATTATCTCGTGTACTGATTAATACCATCCAAGCAAGAGAATTAGTAAAGATCCCACAACTCACTAAGTTGAATATTATTTTCAAGGAAGGGGAGGAATGTTGGAGAGCAATTTGTGATTCTGTGAAAAAAATGGCAAATCTTCACTCTCTATTTATTCATAGTGATGGATTACAAGAATTTATAAATTTCTCGCCACCCCTTTCTCTTGAGAAACTCCAGCTCTTTGGGTTTGGAAAATTGGTAAATTTTATTAGCACTCATAACTATCTTCGAGTAATTTATCTGTGTATGTGTGATGTAGATGAGGATTTCTTCAATAGTTTGGAGAAACTGTCAAGCCTGTTAGATCTCTACATTGAGAGTTATAGTGGAGACCAGTTATTGTGCAGTGAAGGAAGCTTCCCAAAACTCAAGAAGCTAGAGATAGTGTGCGAGAAGCTTACCAAGTGGGAAATAGGAAAAGGAGCCATGACATGTCTTGAGTCACTATCTATGCTTTATTGCACACGTCTAGAAATGCTTCCAGAAGGCTTGAGAGATGTTAAGCATTTGAAAAAAGTGCATCTATCCAACCCATCTCAACAACTTGTTCAAAGGATAAGAGTTGAAGGATCAGATCAATAGAAAATTGAAAATAGTATTAGCGGTTGTATCAACCTAGGACCACCACACCTCGGCCCGAAAAGATAATGAATGGATAAATTATGTTGAAAATCAATAACCCATTATGTTAACCCAACAGGGTAGCTCAAGTGGCAAATGAGCTCTCTTTGTGTTTCCTTTGGGCCAGCTTCTGTGCCTCTCGAAGCGAACCGGGTGGACCTGGTCCGGGGTCATCCGAGTATGATGATTTTGCCACGTTTAGTCTTAAATTTTCAAATTGATCATCTATGGTCACCAACTTTTGAATTTCAACCTATCGTGGTCATTCTGTTACTTTCAGCCGTTTAGGCCGTGAAAAATAAGGGTAAACGCATCTTTTAACATCGTTTATCTAATTTTAAGGCGAAAGATCACCATTTTAGATTCAACATTGAGCATTGATGAAATGGTACACCTAATTTACAATATATATTCAACACAGATGAAAAATTATGCTTATTATCATTGTCTTTTTTGGGAAGAATGATTTGGTTTTGTTTTTGAAGGTGTACTGCGCCAAGACACTAAAATTGTAGTGAAGCACACCAGGGGACTAGATCAAATAAAAAATTCATTTCTAACGAAAATGGCAACAAGATGATGCACGCCGGATCACACCAATTAATTGGGTTTTTTTTGTTGCAAAAACTATGCTTAGGGTAATTTGCTTACCGAGGTGCTTTCCTCTAAAATAGGTATTGTATTAGTTAATCCAACATTTCTGCCTCAAATCATAGTTATACATTCTTAAAATAGTTACTTTTATGACAAATTTGATAATTTTGCATTGATATACACCAGGATACTGAATGATAATTTGATAAATTATGAAACACTAATTTAAAAATACACATTATATTGGGCATCAGATTATTCGCGCAATGCGCGTGTAGTAAGTAATTTATCAACCAAGGCCAATTCTCGTAGTATTTTTTTAAAATTTTTTTTAAATTTTTTTTAAATTTTTTAATTTTTTTTTTTTTTTGTGAAAGTTGAAGCATCAAGTTTTCAATGAAATAATAGTTGTGTCGGAAATCAAATTAAAGGAAACACACACATAAAGACAATAAAGTCATGTTCATATAGATTGACATGTGATGGAACCAAGTAACGACAAGTAGCCAAATACATTGTGCTCAGATGATATGTAGGGACTCTCTCATATGAGAGACCATGAGATCGAATTTCAGTGGAGACAGTGTTAACTCTTTGTGCTTCAACAAGTTGAGAAAGTAAGTAAAGTAAGTATGTATGAATAGATGCTATAATGTATTACTTTAAAAAAAAAAATGTTACGACAAGTAGATAAATTAGTAATGAGTGACAGGCTGACAGCTATGTTTGTCGAATTCCAACTTTGATATAAATCATAGATAGAAAATTGGTGGTGTCTGTCGGAGCTGTGTTGATACTTCATTTTCACAAAGTTAATACAGTAAATGAAATTCATTTTTTTTAATAGAAAATCGCAGTTACACTATTCAATTACTTTCACACATTGATGGAAAAAAAAAAAATCACTGTTATAGACAATTGAGGAATGAAAAAAAATCACTTCACAAATAATTGAGAAACAAAAAAAAAAAAAAAAAAAAAAAAGGTCACAATATAATTAATAAATGATAAAAAGTTATTTTTCTATGATAAGAAGTGCCATTTTTTCTTAAATTATATGAAAATTGTATTTAAGTTTTTAAAATTTGTAATATATGATTTTACTTCTTCATTATTGTTCTTTAAATACCTTTTTATTATTTATAGGCTAATTAAAATTTATGATAATGTGTATATATATATATATATATATATATATATATATATATATATATATATATATATATATATATATATTGTGTATTACAAGGTAAACCACTAGTTATTATCTATAGTTAGATAAATCACAAGACACAAAAATTTAATAATAAATGATCAAAATATAGTTGAGTTTTATTTCACCAAACCTGTTCAATATAATTTATCTATTTGTTGTTGTCCTACGATCTTGTGACCTTCTTTGTAGGAGAGTTATAGAAGTGCCAACTGAGTATAAGGTAATGAATGTTAGAATAATGAGAAAGAATTTATGAGTTATCATATTTTATTATAGATAAAACCTAAGAATCACTGCCTAGATAGTTAGGATAATGAGAAATAATAAGTAATTGAATATAGAATTAAATTACGAACTAAATTTAACAGTACGTGCCAAGCACCTTGTACTCAAATGACCTATCCGTGACTTGCCTTGAAGGAAGGTCACAAGATCGGGGTATGATAGAGAAAGCATAGAATAGATACTACCTTGTAATAGATCAGTAGTACTAAAAAAGTGATAATTTTCTCAAAAAGAAAATGTAAAAATGTAATTAACCCAAAAATAAGTTAATATATTTATCAACCAAGGCCAATTCTCTTAGTATTTTTTTGTGTGAAAGTTGAAGCATCAAGTTTGCAATGAAATAATAGTTGGGTGGGAAATCAAACAAAACACACACATCAAGACATTAAGTTCTGTCGGAAATCAAAGAAACACACACATAAAGACAATAAAGTTATGTTCATATAGAATTGTCAATAATTGTGATGGTATGGAGTTAATGAGTGATAGCTATGTTTGACTAATTCCAACTTGAATATAAATCATAGATAGAAAAATGGTGGTTTTTGTGCAGTGGAAGATGTGTTCATACTTCATTTTCACAGAATTAATACAGAAAATGAAATTCAATTTTTTAAAAGAAAATTACAATTACACTATTCAATTACTTTAAAACATTGATGCAAAAAATCATTGTTATAGACAATAGAGGAATGAGAAAACAAAATCACTTCACAAATAATTGAGGAAAAAAATTGACAATATAATTAAAAAATGATAAATGTTGTTTTTCTATGATAAGAAGTGCCATATTTTCTTAAATTATATGAAAATTATATTTAATTAAGTTTTTAAAATTTGTAAGATATGATTTTTCTTCTTCATTATTTTTCTTTAAACATCTTTTTATAATTTATAATTTTATTCAAATTTATGATAATATAATTTTTGTGCATTATAAGGTAAATCAGTAGTTATTATCTATAATTAGATAAAGGAAAAATTGTAATTTATACCCCTTCATAATATGTTAATTATTAATGTCACTCTTGAATTAATACTGATGTAAATAGTTTGTCTAAATGCGTGTCAGAGCTTAAGCAGTTGAGATATCTCCTTGGAAGTTATAGATTACAAGTGTCAGATATTGTATTCACATTTTCTCAGCTTCAAACATTATCTCGTGTACTGATTAATACCATCCAAGCAAGAGAATTAGTAAAGATCCCACAACTCACTAAGTTGAATATTATTTTCAAGGAAGGGGAGGAATGTTGGAGAGCAATTTGTGATTCTGTGAAAAAAATGGCAAATCTTCACTCTCTATTTATTCATAGTGATGGATTACAAGAATTTATAAATTTCTCGCCACCTCTTTCTCTTGAGAAACTCCAGCTCTTTGGGTTTGGAAAATTGGTAAATTTTATTAGCACTCATAACTATCTTCGAGTAATTTATCTGTGTATGTGTGATGTAGATGAGGATTTCTTCAATAGTTTGGAGAAACTGTCAAGCCGGTTAGATCTCTACATTGAGAGTTATAGTGGAGACCAGTTATTGTGCAGTGAAGGAAGCTTCCCAAAACTCAAGAAGCTAGAGATAGTGTGCGAGAAGCTTACC
Source organism: Ipomoea nil (assembly GCF_001879475.1). Classification (NCBI taxonomy): domain Eukaryota; kingdom Viridiplantae; phylum Streptophyta; class Magnoliopsida; order Solanales; family Convolvulaceae; genus Ipomoea; species Ipomoea nil. The sequence continues at coordinate 1,879,908 of NW_017618707.1, read as the reverse complement.
AAGTGGGAAATAGGAAAAGGAGCCATGACATGTCTTGAGTCACTATCTATGCTTTATTGCACACGTCTAGAAATGCTTCCAGAGTCACTATATATATGTATAGATGTTACAACCTCACGGTCAAATCTATACTATAATTAAAAACAAAATCCTATTTACTTGATTTTCTGTCCAAACAATAGTAAATAGTAAAGGTAAATTAAAAAAAGAATGAAAAAAGAAACATAAATATTTCACAATAATATTCTACATCATCAATTAAAAATAGAATGGAAATTAGGTAAATTGGAAAAAGAAATGAATATTAATAATTTACTGAAAATTAAAAATGAAAAAAAAGGAATTGAAGTTAGGTTAATTGGAAAAGGAAATGAATATTAATAATTGACTGAAAATAAAAATGATCCATAATTGACTAAAATGAAAAAGGAAATGGTCAGATCATTGCATTTTAATTTTTCACAATAATATTATACAGTATAATACATCAAATCACAATTATGTCATAAATCTTTCACAATTTTAAACAATGAAATGAAAATTAAAAATAGAACGAAAATATTTTAATAATAATATTCTACATCATCAAGTAAAAGTAAATTAAAAATAAAAAAGAAATATTTACATAATAATATTCTACATCATCAATAGTAAATGCATATTTTAAATAATAGTAAAGGTAAATTAAAAATGAAACAAAAATTAAAAATGAAACCGGAATATTTCAATAATAATATTCTACATCATCAATTAAAAATGGAACGAAAATTAGGTAAAAATATCACTGCATCTGATATTCTAATTGACTAATTGAATAAAAATAAAATAAAATAAAAAGAATAATTGGCTGAAAATGAATATGGCATTACAAATTGACTGAAAATATAAAAAGAAATGAATACTAATAGTTGACTGCAAATAAAAAATGATCCATAATTGATTAATATGAAAAAAGCATTGGTTTGATTATTGCATTTTAATTAAAAATGGAACGGAAACTAAAATTTGATGGAAATATTTCAATAATATTTCTACATCATAAATAGTAAGTGCATATTTTAAACAATATTAAAGATAAATTAAAAATGGAACGTAAATATTTCAATAATAATATTATACATCATCAATTAAAAATTGAACGAAAATTAGGTAAAAATATCACTGCATATGATATTCTAATTGACTAATTGACTAAAAATATAAAAGAATAATTTGCTGAAAATGAATTTGATATTACTAATTGACTTAAAATATAAAAGGATCGCTAATTGACTAATACTCTACTATTATATATTTTCACCCGAATCACCTATCCTGATGGACTGAAGGTGTTAGCTCTATACGATGATGGACAGGATTGCGTTGCTACAACCAATGTCATCTACAAACAGGTTTTAATAATGTGTAAATACAATCGTTGATATTATGTTTTCTTAAATGACAAAAAAAAATACTAAACAATGATAAATAAAATCTCCATAGTTACAGCTTCGCATGCATACATTTACACATTAACTATTAATTTGAGCAATTATTTGCTCAAATTCAAACAATGATAACATCAAAACACATAAATAATCCAAAACATATCTTCAATTGCACTGTATAATATTTGATGTTCTAATTTAAATAATTATATATCAATCCAAATATTTTTAATATATTATAACAAATCCATCCCGTGCATCGCACGGGCGAAAATACTAGTCCAACCAAATAATAGAATCACTGTTTCCAGTAAATTCTTTTCAACCAACCAAACAATAATGGTGAAGCAATCTTCTTGAAAATTTCTTTTCATGAAATTTCAATTCCATTTCACTTTAAATATTTTTTGCGAACCAAATAGAAATTTCTTCTCATGAAATTTCAATTCCATTTCACTTTAAATATTTTTTGCGAACCAAATAGGACCTTATAGATGAAATTAAAGATGAGAAAATGCTTCCCATTATTATTAGCTACTCGGGCTACTTCTGTTTTTTTTTTTTTGAATGCTACTTGTTCTATTATGCTGAAGCTTGAACTCACAACCTTCCAAATGGAAGTCCAGCCCGGGTACCATTAGACCACATAGTCTGAATTTAAAAAATATATATATTATTTATTTTTATGAATTATTGGTGAATTGATTGATTCGACTTTGACTTAATAAGGAATCTATATATTGATGAATAAAACGATTACATATAGTGACTAATAGATAATGATAATTGCAAAAAGACAAAATGATAGGTGTTGATGATAGGATGTTTGAATTGATTTACGGAGTACAAAATACAAAAATTTGGTTGTCAAAACTTAGAAAGTTTTTTTTTTTTTTTTTTTTTTTTTTTTTTTTTTTTTTTGTTAATTTCACATAAGCCTATCTTATTTGATTGTTTGGTCTATATATCTGCAGCACTATAACCATGGATGCATCACCATCAAGCAAGTCCTACTGCTTTAAGACACTCTCTCTTATTCTGTAATAACCATGGCTTCTACTGTAGTTAATGCTCTGGTTGAAAAGCTGAAGGAACCAGCTTACCAAGAATTTATATTCCAGTGGAGAATCAAAGCTGAGACAGAAAAAATCACAACTCGGCTAGAAAATATGAAAGGCTATGTTGAGCATTTGGGTTGGGGGAAACAGGAAACCAAGATAGCAGAGAATTGGGTGAATCAGTTGAGGGAGACCTCACTTGAACTCGAGGACTTGGTTGAGGAGTTCATGGTGGATATGAAGCTCCTTGAGCTCAATACTCCACCCTGCAATTTCTGTCAACCCAAGTCCCTCATCGCCACTATTCAGAGCTTTGCCAAGAGGGTGATGATCCAGTATCGCTTCCATCAGCAGCTAAAAGAGATGGATGAGAAGCTGCTTCTTCTAGAAGAAGAGAAGTCAAAGTACAAAATAGAAGTTAAGACAAATGAAGGAAGCAGCAGCAGCAGCAGCAATGAGTTAGTAGGAAGTGGGAGTGGATATATGGAGGGGATAGAAGCAGTGGGGATCGACATGGAAGTCGACCGGATAGCACAACTGATTGAGAAGCGTAGTGGTCAAGTGAAGTTGATCACGATTTGGGGAACTGGAGGTTGTGGGAAAACTACTTTGGCCAAGCAAGTTCATGAAAGTGTCAAGATGGATCGCACAATTGATTGTTGTTTGTGGGTTGATGTGAATCACTCCTCAGATATTGAACATGTTCTGAGGACAACAATCAATGTGTTGTATAGAAGTGTTGGAACCAAGCCTCCTGCAGAACTCGAGAAAGCAGATAGAAATTCTCTTCAACAACACATTCTTGATTACTTAGAAGGAAAGAGGTATGTTGTATTTTTTGATGATGTTTGGGATCATACTCTCTTGGCTAAAATAAAACTTCCGGGCAATCGTGCATCTTCAATTATTGTCACTAGCCGTGACAAAAATATAGCCAATGGGTCTTTTCTTGTGGCTGCACCTCATTATGTTGAGGTGAAGCCGTTAGAATTTGATTTGGCATGCACCCTTTTCTGCAAATTGGCTTTTTATTGTGATAATGGTGGTAGCACTAGCAGCTGGCCTAATGGGCTTGAAGAACCTGGAAAAGCATTGGTTAAGAAATGCTCAGGTTTACCCGTTGCAATTCTTGCAATGGCTCGGTTGATGTCCACAAAAGGTGATGATCCATCAAAATGGAGGGATGCTCTCAAAAGCCTTGACTACTACTCACACGAATTTGAATCTGAAGCAGGTGGCAGTCTAGCATCTCTCAACAGAGCCTTGTTGTTGAGTTATTATGAACTGCCAACTCACCTCAAGTCATGTTTCTTATACTGTGCAATGCTTCCCAAATCATATGGCCGCATTCGTGCCCAAAGGTTGATCCGCATATGCATTGCGGAGGGGTTTATCAATGATGATCCCCATCCCCATAGTGGCAGAACACTAGAGCACATAGCAAGGGATTACTTCCTTCAGCTCAAAAATAGAAGCTTGCTTCAGATCATTCCCAATGAGTATAATGGTAAAGAGTTGGGAAGAATCGAAATTCACGACCTTTACCGTGATGTGGCGTGTGAGGTGATTAGAAGGGAAATGTTTACTGAAATCATCAAATTGGAGGAAAGTAGCAAACTTGAGTGGAAGCAAAGGCGTAGTTTGATCATCGTGGAAGGGGAGCAAAAGGTTCAGCTTGACAATTGCTACGAAAACATGAAGAAGCTACGTACACTCATCATCAACAACTGTGAAGGGATTGCTCTGAATTCATTCCCTCAAATGTTCCAAAACATGAAGTTGCTCAGAGTTTTGGTGTTGGAATGGTTACCTGAGGGTATGAAGGAGCTACCCAATGAGGTTGGGGATCTAATTCATCTTACCTACTTAGATCTGTCCGGTTGTGATATGATGAGACATCTTCCTGATTCGTTGGGAAGATTGCACAATCTACAGACATTGGATTTAAGAGGTACTCTTGTAAATAGTTTGCCTAAATGTGTGTCGGAGCTTAAGCAGCTGAGACATCTCTTTGGAAGCTATGGAATACAAGTGGCAGATATAGTATTCCAATTTTCTCAGCTTCAAACATTATCTGGCATACTGATTAATACCATCCAAGCAAGAGAATTAGTTAACATCCCACAACTCACTAAGTTGAATATTATTTTCAACGAAGGGGAGGAATGCTGGAGAGCAATTTGTGATTCTGTCAAAAAAATGACAAATCTTCACTCTCTATTTATTGATTGTGAAAGTGGTGAATTACAAGAATTTATAAATTTCTCGCCACCCCTTTCTCTCGGGAAGCTTCAACTCTTTGGGTTTGGGAAATTGGTAAATTTTATTAGCACTCCTAATTATCTTCGCGTAATTTTTATACATATGTGTGATGTAGATGAGGATTTCTTCTATAGTTTGGAGAAACTGCCAAGCTTATTGGATCTCTACATTAAGAATTATAGTGGAGACCAATTATTGTGTAGTGAAGGGAGCTTTCCAAAACTCAAGAAGTTAGCCATAAATTGCCCAGAGCTTACCAAGTGGGAAATAGGAAAAGGAGCTATGGCATGTCTTGAGTTACTATCTATGCTGGACTGCAAATGTCTAGAAATGCTTCCAGAAGGCTTGAGAGAAGTTGAGCATTTGAAAAAATTGCATCTAGTAGGCCTATCTCAACAACTTGTTCAAAGGATAAGTGTTGAAGGATCAGATCGATGGAAGATTGAACATATATTAAGAGTTATTATTCAACACAATAATTATGGTGAAAAGCCTACTCTATTAAAATAAAAATGTTATTGACAAGAAAGATTAATAACTCTTATTATATTTTTGCTTTGATGTTGTTCTTCTATTCTTCCAAATCTTGTAGTTGTCATTGTTGTCTTGTTGATATTTTTTGTGTTTAAATATCAATTTTTATCTTTTTGTATTTGTACATTATTCCATTATTTGTATGAGTTCATGCCTCATTGTATGATATTTACATCGCACTTTATTTATTTCAGCCAGCTGCGAGTGAATCCAATAGACTTTATGTCCAACACCAACCTTCTTGTCGTTGAATATCCTTTCATTGCGCCACTTCCATAACCACCATAGAGTAACTACGAACAGGATACAATTGTTATATATATTGTCGGTTCCTTGAGAAACCTGTAATGCCTTCATCAAACCAGCTAGTAAAGGAATGTTGCCCCTTTCATGGATCATGTTGGGCATTATTAAATCCCAGACGCGTCTAGCCTCCGGACACCATCTCAAGATATGGGTCAACTAATTCCACTTCCATAGTTCCATATTGCAAACACCACACAAGTTACAATCAGTAAATCCCCTCTTTGCCCTATTCTCATTAGTCATTAATCTGTTGAGTCTGTCTAGCCAAAGGAATGTTGGTACCGTTGGTAGGAAAACAAATAATAATCAAATAAAATTGACTATTATTTTCTGGAAAGAAGGGAAGAAAAGATGAAGAAAAGTGGCTAGTGTTTGGTGTTGGGTTTTTGCAAGAGTCGAGTGAGCACTCTTTCCTTAAAACCTTATTTGCCACCTCCCGTAGATGCTAGGAGCGTTGTGGCCTAGGCTTCCCAGGATAAAACTTGCTATGATCCAATGTTTGAGCATTCAAACAAAGGATCCGGCGAGCAAGACAATGGCTATGAACACAGTATAGCTAAAGAAAGAGTAGAAGCAGAGATTTTTGAAGCTGGAAAAGTATACTTTCGTGCTGTGTAAAGCTGTGTGTAAAACTCTACTGCCTCTACCCTCTCTTATATAGAGTTGAAGGAGCCAATAGCCTTTATTATGGCAATTAAAAATGACATTAAAGCTGCCTTCCAACAGCTATAACAGCAGGCCACTACCTGGGAATTGAATTCAGAATTCAAAATTGGAATTAATAGACAATTAATTCCGTAACAGATGAATTCAAACCCCTCAACAGTCAGAACTTTCGGGTTCCTAACCGTTAGCGTACAGGGTTCGGTCTCAACTTTCGACCTCATCCAGTTTCGGCCCTTGCACCTTTCGTGGACTCTGTTGCACGAGAGTTGTGCTCTCGGTGCACCACAACCTCTCGTGCTCTCTTGTAGCACGAGAGTAGGTGGCTGTTGCACGAGAGTTGTGCTCTCGGTTGCCGAACCCGAACCAAGTGGCTATACCAGTTGGAAAATTGGAAAATGATACCGAAGTTTGGCATAACTTTGCCCGCAAGGCCAGCCAATTTCCGGACGACATTCGTGCCCCCGGGCTTGAATCAAGCCTTTTTCAATCTGTGCTAGTTGGAATTTGATTTGCACCCCCCCCCTCCCCCCGCGCGAGAGAGCCTCTATGCTATACAATTCTACAAGCTTCAAAAGAGCTCTTGTATATAAGGGGGGAAAATCTTCATTCCAAAGCAATGTGGGACAAAAGCACACTTTTTCCCTTCATTTTCCAACTCAAATGGGTCTACTTTGAGAATCAATATCTCATTCACCCATTATCCGTTTTGAGCGTACAATATATCGATCTCTTCGTCTCACTACGAAGAATCCGAATCCACTTTAACCCGTCCCAAATCGGAAGTGGACCCCACTGATAATTGTACCACAAAATAGCCACTTATCATGTCATTTTATGCCATTTTTAAGCTATTTTTTCCAACAAGGAATGTGTGTAACCAGCATAAAGGAAACAACATAAATAAGTATTTAAAATATGAAGAAAAAGGAAGACGGCAAAAATGGAGCCCAACAATTTGCCCGTTATAGCGAAGAGGTTTCGGAACGTTGTTAGGGCGGCTCTTTCCAAGGAGAAGCTCATGCATGCTTGATCTTAATCTACGGCTGAAGCGCGGCAAGATCGCCGTCGGGAAGGCCGCTGTGCACAATCTCATCTTATTAGTTTTTTTTTTTTGGAAGAAATCTCATCTTATTAGTTATTAATTAGTTATTTATACACAAAAACAAAACTTATTTATTATGTTTTGAGTATAGTATCCTATATGACATGTGATTGATGTTTACTTTGATTATTTAAATTGCTAGGAACAGCTCATTAGGTGTATAAATAAAGACCAAGTTGATTAGGTTAGTCAGATCACCCATTAATTAATTGGGTGTTACGTTGTAGACCAGTGCAAATTAGAGATTAAATATTTTGAGGGGTTAGTGCCTTAGTGGTGTAATTAATTAATTTGGTAATGCCATCTATCTCACCAAACGAGCGGAGGGGTTAATTTGGTGTATATATTTGCAGCAAAAACCATGTTGAATCTATCACCCCACAATTAAGCAAATCCATCTTTAATTTGTTCAATTGGCCTGCTATACTTACTCAGAAGACACAATCTGTGTTTTGGCATAATTATGGCTGGTGCTATTGTTGATTTTGTAGTTGGAAAGCTAAAGGAGCAAGCTTTCCAAGAAGTAATATTCCAGTGGAGAATCAAAGATGAGGTGGACAAAATCACTGCTCGGCTAGCCAACATGAAAGGCTACGTTGAGGATTGTTCAGGCAAGGGAAAACAAGACAGCAAGGTAGCAGAGAGGTGGGCAACACAACTGTTATAATAATATTATTATTATAATTATTAAACCAAGCAAGTAATTAATAATTAGTTAATTTGTTGGAAATAATGAAAGTAATGGGTGTGGGTCATGCATTGTATGTGAAGAGTGGCCTAAATTATAGCATTAGTACATGGAGCATTAGCTTCCTGATTAGTAGCTTTCATTTAGTATAAATATGTAGTTTGTATTCATTTGTTAATCATCCCTTCAAATAACATTATTCATTCCTCTCTCTTCTCTCTCAATATATAAATATAATATATTGATATATTATATTTAATATATATTATAGATATATTATATTATATTTAATATACATTATATTAAATATATTATATTTAATATATCTAACATTTGGTATCAGAGCCAGTCAACCTTTCAACCCCGAGGTATTTTTCATAGTGAATTATGGCCACAAATTTCAATATTGTATGGTCGGGTCCCAAATTGGACGGGAACCTCGATTACAATTATTGGCAAATTATGATGTCCACACATTTGCAAGCTCAAAATCTTTGGAGCTTTGTTGATCCCGGTCTACCCGAAGGAGCTGATGCAGGCGCTATACGGCGAGATAAATTGGCCTTGGGTCAGATTCACCAAGGTGTTCATTATTCCATTTTTGGGCAATTAGCTCGTGCTCAAACAGCAAAACAAGCTTAGGACATCTTAAAGGTGTCACACAAAGGAGTCGATCGGGCGCAGAAGTCTAAGTTGCAGTCGTTGAGAAGGTTGTACGATAATTGTGAGATGACCTCTACAGAAACAGTAGATGCATATTTCACTCGTCTTATTGATATGGTGAATAAGATGAGGCTATATGGAGATACGATTGAAGATGGTGCAGTGGTTGAAAAAGTTCTTCGAACTATGCCGATGAAGTATGACCATGTGGTGGCTTCAATAACAGAGTCACACAAAACCGAGCTCTTATCAATTGCAGAACTGAAAGGTATGGTAGAAAGTCATATTGACAGGATTGCGTCAAAATCGGAACCACTAGCAGAAGAAGCTTTGAAGAGTCAAGCCACCCTTAATGTGACTGGCACTAATCAAAGAGGTGGAGGATCTGGTAGAGGTCGTGGAAGAGGAAGAGGAGGTTCTAGTGGAAGAGGTCGTGGTAACTTCAACCAAGGAGGAGGACGTGGTAACTCCAACCAAGGAAGAGGTGGAGGTAATACCAAACAAGGTAAATTTCCATTTCATTGCTACAATTGTGGCAAGTATGGGCACAAGATTGCAGATTGTTGGTATAATGAGGACAACAATCGTGGAAATCAAGCAAACATTGCTGAAAAGTCTGGTGAGAGTTCTGAAACTTTACTTTTGGCCAGCGATAGTTTTTCTGCAGATAAGAACATATGGTTCTTGGATACTGGGTGTAGTAACCATATGTGTGGGAAGAAAGAATTGTTTTCCGAACTAGATGAATCAGTCCGGTCTGAAGTAACGTTTGGCAATAAGTCAAAGGTGCCAATTTTGGGAAAAGGTAAAATCTCTATTCAGTTGAAGGATGGTACTCACAATTTTATATCCGATGTGTTCTATGTTCCTGAACTACACCAAAATTTGTTGAGTATGGGTCAGTTGTCAGAAAAAGGATATAAGATACATATTGCTCAGGGGTGTTGTACCATTGCAGATGCTAAAGGAGTTTTGATTGCAAAGGTAAATATGTCCCAAAATCGACTATTTCCTTTGAAAATTAAGCATACTCTCCTTGCTTGCTTTAATTCTGAAGTTTGTGATGATAATTGGTTATGGCATATGCGGTTTGGGCATTTTCATTTTTCTGGGTTAAACTATCTTGCGAGAAAGGAACTTGTTTCTGATTTACCTGTTGTGAATGTCCCTAATCGTATCTGTGAGATTTGTGTGATTGGGAAGAAGCATAGAGATCCCTTTCCCGTGGGCAAGTCAAGGAGAGCCACAAAACAGTTGGAGATTGTTCACTCAGACCTGTGTTCGTTGGAGGTTCCCTCATATGGAGGTTGTAAGTACTTTATTACTTTCATTGATGATTTCAGTAGGAAAACATGGGTTTACTTTCTGAAGCAAAAGTCTGAAGCATGTGATGTTTTCAAACAATTTAAGGCTTTTGTTGAAAAGCAAAGTGGTTATGAAGTTAAAATCTTGAGAACTGATAGAGGTACAGAATATATTGCTTGTGATAATTTTCTGAAAGAAAAGGGTATTCAGCACCAAATGACAGCTAGATACACTCCACAACAAAACGGAGTGGCTGAGAGGAAGAATAGGTCAATCATGGATATGGTGAGGTGCATGTTGAAATCTAAGGATCTGCCTAAGCCTTTTTGGGCAGAAGCTGTTGCTTGTGCTGTCTATGTGTTGAATAGGTGTCCAACTAAGAGTGTCCGTGATAAGACGCCCGAAGAAGCTTGGAGTGGGAGAAAACCCTCTATCAAATATCTCAAGGTTTTTGGATGTTTGGCATATGCCCACGTGCCGAATCCATTGAGAAAGAAGTTGGATGATAAAGGTGAGAAGTGCATATTCATTGGTTATAGTGACGCTTCAAAGGCTTATAAACTATACAATCCTGGAACTAAAAAGGTTGTTATAAGTCGTGATGTCACTTTTGATGAATATGGTGCCTGGGATTGGTTAGCTAAAGATGAAAGTTCAGTTGTTATTCCTGCTGTTGAAAATATTGTTGAAGAGCAACCGATTCCAGATAATGTCCAGTCTCCTTCACAGCCAGAGTCGTCAGTTCGACGATCTCAGCGCGAGCGCCACTTACCAGCTCGCTTGCAAGATTATGTTTTGGGTCATGATAATGACCTGTCTGATGAAGAAATTGTTCAATTTGCTCTCTTTGCAGATTGTGATCCTTTAACTTTTGAGGAGGCTGCTACAGAAACTAATTGGCTTAAGGCGATGGATGAGGAGATCCGTGCCATTGAAAAGAATGGTACCTGGGAGTTAACAGATTTACCTCCTGGAAAGAAGCCAATTGGAGTGAAGTGGGTTTACAGAACGAAGTACAAGTCAAATGGAGAAATTGACCGTTTTAAGGCACGGTTAGTAGCAAAGGGTTACAAGCAGAAACCAGGTATTGATTATTTTGAGGTTTTTGCTCCTGTAAGTAGACTTGATACAGTTCGAATGGTTATTTCTCTTGCTGCTCAAAATGATTGGAAATTGCATCAAATGGATGTCAAGTCTGCTTTTTTGAATGGTTTTCTTGAAGAAGAAATATATGTTGAGCAACCTGCAGGATTTCTGAAGAAAGGGGAGGAAAATAAAGTGTACAGGTTGAGAAAAGCCTTGTATGGCTTAAAGCAAGCGCCTAGGGCGTGGTATGGTTGCATTGACTCATATTTTGTTGAAAGTGGTTTTGTGAGATGTCCTCATGAACACACTTTGTATGTCAAATGCACGGATTCTGGTGATATTGTTTTAATCTGTCTGTATGTTGATGATCTGGTTTTTACTGGAAACAACTTGAAGCTAATCTCAGAATTCAGGGAGGCACTCATTAAGAGGTTTGAAATGACCGATATGGGCCTTATGTCTTACTTTCTTGGCCTTGAGGTTATTCAGATGGATGGTGGAATCTTTATTTCACAGAAGAAGTATGCTGCTGATATTTTGAAAAAGTTCAAAATGGAAAACTCCAAACCAGTTTCGACTCCGTTAGCTGAAAAGTTAAAGGTGTCCAAAGATGAGTGTGGTAAGAATGTGAACGTTACATCTTATAAAAGCTTAATTGGGAGTTTGAGGTATCTGGTGGCAACAAGGCCAGATATTTCTTTTGGAGTTGGAATTCTTAGCAGATTCATGGAGGAACCAAAAGAATCACATTGGGCTGCAGCAAAGCGAATTCTGAGATATGTCAAAGGTACAAGTAATGATGGAATTTTTCAGGCAAGGGAAAACAAGACAGCAAGGTAGCAGAGAGGTGGGCAACACAACTGAGGGATACCACACTTCAACTTGAGGACTTGGTGGAGGAGTTTATGTTGGATTCCAAGCTTCTGGAACTCAACACTCCTCCCTGCAATGTTTGTGAAGTCAAGTCCATCTTTTCCTACGTGCAGAGCTTGGTGGAGAGGGTGAAGATACAGTTTTGCTTCCATCAGCAGTTAAAAGCCATGGATGAGAAGCTACTTGCTCTTGAAATAGACAAATCAAAGTACGGTATAAAACTGAAGACAAATGATGGAAGAAATGAGTTACTGATGGGCAGTGGGAGTGGATATATGGTGGGGATAGAAGCAGTGGGGATTGACATGGAAGTCAACCAGATAGCAGAACTGATTGAGAAGTGTAGTGGTGAAGTGAAGTTGATCACGATTTTGGGTGCTGGAGGTTGTGGGAAAACTACTTTGGCGAAGAAAGTTCATGAAAGTGTCAAGATGGATCGCAGCATTGATTATTGTTGGTGGGTTGATGTGAACCACTCCTCAGATATTGAATATGTTCTGAGGACAACAATCAATGGGCTCTACACAAGTGATGGAACAGAGATGCCGTCTAAACTGGAGAAAGCAGATGCAAATTCTCTCCACCAACACATTTGCAACTACTTGAAGGGGAAGAGGTATGTTGTATTTTTTGATGATGTTTGGGATCACACTCTCTTGGCTAAAATAAAACTTCCTGGCGACAGTGCATCTTCAATTATCGTCACTAGCCGTGATAAAAATATAGCCAATGGGTCTTTTCTTGGGGCTGCACTTCATTATGTTGAGGTGAAGCCATTAGAATTTGATTTGGCATGCACCCTTTTCTGCAAATTGGCTTTAGGTAGCCGCAGCTGGCCTAATGGGCTTGAAGAAGCCGGAAAAGCATTGGTTAAGAAATGCTCAGGTTTACCTGTTGCAATTCTTGCAATGGCTCGGTTGATGTCCACAAAAGGTGATGATCCATCAAAATGGAGGGATGCTCTCAAAAGCCTTGACTACTACTCACACGAATTTGAATCTGAAGCAGGTGGCAGTCTAGCATCTCTTAACAGAGCCTTGTTGTTGAGTTATTATGAACTGCCAACTCACCTCAAGTCATGTTTCTTATACTGTGCAATGTTCCCCAAAACATATGTCATTGATGCCGAAACGTTGATTCGCATGTGCATTGCGGAGGGGTTTATCAATGATGATGCCCATCCCCATAGTGGCAGAACACTAGAGCACATAGCAAGGGATTACTTCCTTCAGCTCAAAAATAGAAGCTTGCTTCAGATCGTTCCAAATGAGTACAATGGTATAGAGTTGGGAAGAATCGAAATGCACGACCTTTACCGTGATGTGGCGTGTGAGGTGATTAGAAGGGAAATGTTTGCTAAAATCATCAAATTGGAGCAAAGTAGCTGCAGGAAACTTGAGTGGAAGCAAAGGCGTAGTTTGATCATCCTGGAACAGGAGCAAAATTTTCAGCTTGACATTTGCTACGAAAATATGAAGAAGCTACGTACACTCATCATCAATCGCTGTGAAGGGATTGCTCTGAATTCATTCCCTCAAATGTTCCAAAACATGAAGTTGCTCAGAGTTCTGGTGTTGGAAAGGTTACCTCATGGTATGAAGGAGCTACCCAATGAGCTTGGGGATCTAATTCATCTTAGGTACTTAGATCTGTCCGGTATTAATGAGATGACACATCTTCCTGATTCGTTGGGAAGATTGCACAATCTACAGACATTGGATTTAAGACATACTTTGGTGAAGAGTTTGCCTAAATGCATGTCAGAGCTTAAGCAGCTGAGACATCTCTTTGGAAGTTATAGATTCCAATTGCCAGATATTGTATTCACATTTTCTCAGCTTCAAACATTATCTGACATACTGATGAATACCATCCAAGCAAGAGAATTAGTAAACATCCCACAACTCACTAAGTTGAAAATTATTTTCATGGAAGGGGAAGAATGTTGGAGAGCAATTTGTGATTCTGTCAAAAAAATGACAAATCTTCACTCTCTATTTATTCAAAGTGAAAGTGATGAATTACAAGAATTTATAAATTTCTCGCCACCCCTTTCTCTCAAGAAGCTCCAGCTCATTGACTTTGGGAAATTGGTAAATTTTATTAGCGCTCCTAACTATCTTCGCGTAATTCATATATTTAAGTGTGGTGTAGATGAGGATTTCTTCAAAAGTTTGGAGAAACTACCAAGCTTGTTGGATCTCTACATTGACAGTTATAGTGAAGACCAGTTATTGTGCAGTGAAGGGAGCTTTCCAAAACTCAAGAGTCTAAGCATAAATTGCCCGGAGCTTACTAAGTGGGAACTAGGAAAAGGAGCTATGACATGTCTTGCGTTACTATCTATGATGGAGTGCAGATGTCTAGAAATGCTTCCAGAAGGCTTGAGAGAAGTTGAGCATTTGAGAATATTGCATCTACTCAGCCCATCTCAACTTGTTCAAAGGATAAGTGTTGAAGGATCAGATCGATGGAAGATTAAACATATACTAAGAGTTGTTATTCAAAGCAATTATGGTGAAAATTTTTCTCTATTAAATTAAAAATAGGAAAAACTGTAATTTATGTCCTTTCATAATATGTCAATTATCAATGTCACCCCTGAATTATTAGTGGTGTAAATGTTGTCCATCAATTTTTAAAACGGTACATATATTGCCCCTCCCGTACGGTTACACCACTAATAATTCATGGGTGACATTGATAATTGACATATTATAGAAAGACATAAATTACAAATTTTAAAAATATTATTGACAAGAAAGATTAATAACTTTTATTATTTTTATGCTTTGATGTTGTGTTTTTCAATTCTTCCAAATCTAGCTTGTGGTTGTCATTGTTGTCTTGTTGATATTTTTTTGTGTTTAAATAATCAATTTTTAACTTTTTGTATCTGTACATTAATTATTCCATTAGTTGTATGAGTTCATGCCTCATTGTATGATATATACATCGCACTTATTATCATAAAAGAATTATAAATATTTTTATCATGAAATTGGTTAGGATAAAATTCATACTTATTATATTCTTCCAATTTTATCAATAATGTTTCCATAGCTACATACTCTCTCCCTGGATATTATAATTGAAAATTAGTCATCTCATATTCTATATTTAACTATCAAGTCTCACTTTGCAAAGACTTAGTATTAGCCTTTTGATTATATCTCTCTGGTTATTATATTTCTGGTTAATACTTTTCCTTTGCCTAGTCATGTGGTTAGGTATAACCTCACCTTATTTTATGGCTCTATAATATATATAAAACTCTGTACTTACATTGAATATGCCATAATATATTATGGTATCAGAGCCAACACTCTACCGAGAAAAATAATATTGGCTATAATATTTAGGGGTGTTAGCGAACAGAGCTTTCGGCAAACTACTCGTGTTCGTGTTCGGTAAGCATTCGTTTATGTTCGTTTGTTAAAGGTAAACGAACATTAACAAACAAAATTTAGAGCTCGGTTAATAAACGAACAGAGCTTGAACAGTTGTAAGCTCGTTTGCTAAGAGATCGTGAACAAGCTCGTTTGTGTTCGTTTACTAATGTTCGTGAACAAGCTCGTTTATGTTCGTTTAATAATGTTTGTGAACAAGCTCGTTTGTGTTCGTTTAATAATGTTCGCGAACATGTTCACAAACATATATATGATATTATATTAGTTTTGTAGTTGTGTAGTTGTGTTGTTTGTTTGATTATTGTTCATGAACATAGATTATATATTGTTCACGAACGAATTGTGATCATGAACATGTGCATGTGTTTGTTTATTAAGTGTTCATGAACGTAAATGAATATGTTCGTGAACGTGCTTGTTAATGAAAATGTTTGTGAACGTGTTTGTTAACGTTAACGAACACGTTTGTGGACGTGTTCACGAACGTTAACAAACACGTTCGCGAACATGTTCGTTAAGGTTAACGAACACGTTCGTGAACGTGTTCGCGAACGTTAACGAACGCTTAACAAACGAACACGAACATGATTTTCAAAAACCTTAACAAACGAACACGAACACTCCAAATTCCTTAACAAACGAACACGAACAACCTCCGTTCGTTTATGTTCGGTTCGTTAACAGCCCTAATAATATTGTTCCCTATTAAACTTAAGTCTGATTTCCTCACTATATTTTTCCAGTTCAAACGCATGGTAGAGACTTATTTTGCCTATAATATTGTTTCAATATTTTCTGATAATGGGGGGAGTATATCAAGTTGATTCCTATTTTTAATTCTATAGGGATTTCACACTTTACTTCACCTCCGCACACTCCGGAGCACAATGGGTCGGCTGAACGCCGGCATAGGCACGTTGTCGAGACTGGTATGACGCTGCTCCATTATGCGTCCATGCCAGCTTCGTACTGGCCCTATGCGTTTCAAACCGTTGTTTATCTAATAAACCGAATGTCCACTGCAATTCTCGGTCATTCTACACCATATGAGAGATTATTTAATAAACGCCCAAACTATCGGAAAATTCGACCGTTCGGTGCCTGTGTTATCATTGGTTAAAGCCTTACTTCCCAGCCAAATTAAATCCAAAGTCCCTTCCCAATGCCCTTTTGGGTTATTCGTTGAGTCAGTCCGCTTAGAAATGTTTAGAAATGTCCCGTGGGCGAGTCTATGTTTCGCGTCACGTCCAGTTTGTGCCAAATGAATTTCCATTCCAGAGCATGGTTTGTAAATCTATGTCAACTAACCCAGATGTGTGTTTGAACGTGGGTGAGCTTCTGCCTTTGTCTTCTTCCTTTACTACAGGTCGTATTGGAATGCCCCTTACTGGTGAACATCATTCACGTACCTTGGCCTTGACGACGGACGTAGCTACAGCGCCGGCGCCGGTACAGCCTCACCCATTGTCAGCCTTGGCGGTCACTACAGTGGCGTCGCCGGTAGCTCCTTCGTCGTCTGGTCAGGGTTCGAGGGCTGGCACGACGCACGCTGCTTTTGCACCGTCGTCGTCGGTGTCTGCTATTCCTCATGGTGAGTCGCTGGTTGGCTTGGCAGTTCCAAACTCACCGCTGGCCGTTGGTCTTCAGGAACAGCCGCCATCTGAACGAGTATCTCAGTCGGTGGAGGCGGTGTGTCCAGTCCGGTCGGCTAGTTCCACGCAAGCAGGTTCCTTGTCGATCGACTTCCTCCACATAGGCGAATTCCATGCAGGTTGACGGGAATGATGATACGGTCGTAGCGGATCAAGCTACTGTGCTCCCTCCCTTGCGGCAGTCGAACAGGCAGCGTCGTCCGAATCCTAAGTACTTTGGCGGTAAATTTGTGAATCTGACGACCTAGCATCCGGTTTCTCCGTCTGTTGAACCACGCACTGTAGACCAAGCGTTGAAGTGTGACTTGTGGCGAACTGTTATGACAAATGAGTTTAATGCGCTGGTGAAGAACTCTACTTGGGAGTTAGTGCCCTGGGCCAATCGTAATGTGGTTGGTTGTAAGTGGTGTTCAGGGTTAAGCGCAGAGCTGATGGCTCTCTAGACAGGTTCATGGCTCGACTGGTTGCCAAGGGTTTTTTACAGGAACCGGGACGAGACTACTTTGAGACCTTTAGCCCGGTGGTTAAACCGATCACTATGCGTGTCATTCTTAGGCATTGCATTATCGTGAGGTTGGGTGTTACGTCAATTGGACGTGAATAATGCCTTTTTAAACGGTACACTATTCGAGAAAGTCTATATGGCACAACCTGCGGGGTTTGTTGATGACGAGAAATCTAATCATGTTTGTCGTTTGAAAAAGGCTATTTATGGGTTAAAGCAAGCCCATCGGGCTTGGTATCTTGAATTATCTGACTTTCTCATTTCTTTTGGTTTTAAGAAGTCTGTGGCAAACTCTTCCCTATTTATTTGTTGTACATGTGATGTTCTCTTGTATTTCTTGGTATATGTAGATGACATTATTGTTACAGGCAACAATGATGCTTTCACCGCGACTTTTGTCTGTCGCCTATCTCAGCGGTTTTCGTTAAAGGATTTGGGTCCGTTGCATCACTTCTTGGGCGTTGAAGTCGTGTCTACGGCAACTGGTCTGTTTTTGTCTCAAAGTTAGTATGTGGTTGACATACTGGAACAGTTTAGCATGACGGGGGCGAAGCCAATTTCTACTCCGATGTGTACCTCGGTTGATTTAGGTGCAGATGCTACGCCTTTTGACTCCACGGCTTATCGTCGCGTCATTGGGCACCTCCAATACTTGGTGATTACCAGGCTTGATGTTTCGTTTGCGGTGAATCGCTTGGCTCAATCTATGGCATCGCCAACTAAGAGTCATTGGCAAGCTACAAAGCGGGTCCTACGCTACTTAAAGGGTACGTTGCACTTTGGATTATACTTTCGGCGTGGTTGTCCCCTCTCTCTTGTAGCATATTCAGACTCTGACTAGGGGGATGTTCGTGACGGGGGGCGATCCAACACGGCCTACTGTGTGTTTTTTGGTTCCAATCTTTTCTCTTGGAAGTCTACTAAACAACGCTTTGTGTCTCGATCCTCCACGGAAGCTGAATTCCAGGCGCTTGTTAATTCCGCTGCTAAAGTTATGTGGGTTCAAAGTTTGTTACGTGAGCTTGGTGTTGGTCTGCGTTCTCCATCGCAATTAATTACTAATAACTTAAGTGCCTCGTATGTGTGCAAAAACTCGGTTTTTCACTCACGAATGAAGCACTTGGCGCTTGACTTTTTTTTTGTGCACGAGCAGGTCACGTCTGGTGCTCTACGTGTTAGCTATGTCCGATCAATTGAGCAGGTGACTGATCTGCTGACTAAACCGCTTAGTTATCGTTTGTTTGCTGTGTTTTGGTCCAAGCTTGGGCTCGCTGACGGTGCCTCAATCTTGCAGGGGCATGTGAAGACTTAGTATTAGCCTCTTGATTATATCTCTCTGATTGTTATATTTCTGGTTAATACTTTTCCTTTGCCTAGTCTTGTGGTTAGGTATAACCCCACCTTATTTTATGGCTCTGTAATCTATATAAAGCTCTGTACATACAATGAATAAACTACAACTTTTCATATTCTATTACACTTGTGTGTTTAGTTTTTTTTCTTTGTTCTTGTTTTTTTTTTCCCTCCTCTAATTAAGTACTTCTCCAATGGCCAGATCATGTACTTGCCAATTCATTTTAATCTTATAAATAAACCAATTATATTTCAAATAGTTCGACATTAATTGTAACCAAGTTGATTCATTATCAGTACTTTTCTAGCATAGTGGATAAGTCACCCAAAAAAGTAATTAATTAAAGAGAAAATTGTAATTTATGTCCCTTTATAGTATGCCAATTATTAATGTCACTCTTGAATTATTATTAGTGTAAATGTTGCTCTTCAATTTTTTTCTTATACGGTACGGAATAGGCAATATATGTACCGTTTTAAAAGTTGAGGGGCAACATTTACACCACTGATAATTTAGGAGTGACATTAATAATTGACATATTATAGAGGGACATAAATTGCAATTTTTCCTTAATTAAATATAATCAAAGCAATATTATTTTAACTTTGTTAAAAAATAAATAAATAAATAAATAGCTGACGAGATTATCATATTTAACCGACACAAATAATTAATCAAAATTTAAATAAAGAGACCATATTAAACATAATGTTAGAGTATATGTACTTTAATTTGTGTGTCTAAGTGCTAAAGAAGAAAATAAGGCAAGAGACAAACTTAAGCAATCGATAAATAAACTAAAAATAAGAATGAGAACAAACAATAGAGCCAAATAAAGGAACAAAGTACAATAGAAGCATAGGTCAACAAGAAAGAAAGCAAGACATTCCTTTTTTTGAAAGGAAAGCAAGACATTTTTTTTTGTTTGTTTATTTCCATTCACAGGTGTCGTGGTCTCAAATTAACCATCGTTATATCATATGCACCGCGGTAAAAAATGGTGCCGCTTCTTTAAGTAAAGAAACGGCTCGCCGTTACCATTAACAGAGTCTGCTTGTTTGGTTTATTAAATATCAACTGACACTACAGTATATCTAAACCGACACTCCAGTTATATCAAAAATGATACTGTAGTTGTAGTGAAATGAAACTGCAGTGTATATAAAATGAAACTGAATAATATTTCACATATTTGAGTGTATATTGTACAATGAAGCTGTAATTATATCAAAATGATCATGTAATTGTGTTTTAATGAAACTATAGTGTATATAAAATAAAATTAAATAACATTTTCACATATTTGAGTCTATAAATATCGAATGAAACTGTAGTTATATCAAAATGAAACTGTAGTTGTGTTGAACCGAAACTGCAATGTATACGAAATGAAACTGAATAACAGAGTTACTTTTTTCGGAAGGGTGCGGAACGGCGAAAAACGAATGCCGTTTATTTTCATTTAACAAAACGACGTCGTTTTGATGCACGGTGCATAATCGATTATGCACCGCGGTGCACGATATAATTTGCCCAAATTAACTGCTATGAGTCAAAGTAGTGAAAAAGGAGAGATTTAAAATACTACTGTATTTTTATTTAAATATTATAAATTATAAATTTTTGTTGTCAGAGTGTCAGTAGTAGCTATCTATTGTAAATAATCATTTAATAAAAACTAATCATATTCATGTTAAATTAATCCCATAATAATAAAAATAGTCACGAGTTCAATTTTACTAACACTTTGTCGATCGAGTCCATCACACCAAGTATTTTTTATGCAATTTACAAAATTTACATAGTATACACTATCATGTGATGGTTGGGATTTTCTAGTCGCATAAAAAAGCATTAATTATTCAACTGTAATAATTCTACTAAATTATGATATGATAGTTATACGTTACTTTTAAATTAAATAAAATTACTTACCAGATTTATGATTTACTCTCATCTAAAATTTTTCCATTTTGTTTTCGATGAAGAAAAAATAATTAATGCAATATTGGTGAAAGTGTTTAAAAATAAATTATTGGCTTATAACAAAAATATTTAAAATTTAAAGCCCAAATAACTTTAAGTCGGTAGAGTGTGCCCCATGGTGACTACCTCACGTTTTGAAAATTGAGGGATGACATTTACACCACTAATAATTCAGGAGTGACATTGATAATTGACATATATTTGTGAGGGTATAAATTATAATTTTTCCTTTCTTATATGTTAGGTTGGCAAATAATCTTGTGCTAAAACTAGCTAGAACTTAGTGTTGTTTAGAACTTTCTTCATATTGTAGCTTGAATCAAAGTTGTGTGTATCTTCTTCCATAGATCCTTCATGACGCAGGACTGTGGCACTTAGTCCTAACTTGTGTTACTAACTGTGTGTTAAGAACTAAAACCACACCAGGTTTCCTTTTATTTGGTTTAAGTACTATTAATATTTATATGATTTCAATTTTCAAGTGTGCTCTTTAGTTTAAAAATGATTTTCAAGTGTGCTTTTCAAGTGTTCTATAGTTTAAAAATAATTTTTAAATGTGCTCTTTTGTTTTAAAAATGATTTTCAAGTGTTCTCTAATTTAAAAATGATTTTTAAATATTCTTTTAAGTTTTAAAATGATTTTTAAGTGTGCTCTATTTCAAAAATGATTTCCAAGTTTTTTTTTGTTTTTTTTTTTAGTTTTCAAAATAATTTTCAAGTATAACTTAATTTTTAGTTTAAAATGATTTTCAACTATTTTCAAATTGTCATTTCTCAAATTGGTCATATGACTTTTTTTTAATTGAATCCAAACTGATTCAAAGGATCATTTTGGGAGTTTCCTCTAATCCCCGGCCTCTTCCACGCTTATTCTGAATGATGACCTCTGCTATATATATATCCTCCACCACTGCTTGTCAATCCCCACCATATATCCACTCCAATCAGTAACTCATTGCTGCTAAAGCTGCTGCCCTCATTAATTAATTGTCTTGAGTTTTATATTGTAATTTGATTTGTCTATTTCTAGAACAAGTAGCTATATTAGCTTCTCATCCATGACTTTTAATGCTGATGGAAGCAAAACTGCATATTCACGCTCTCCACCAATTAAGCTCTACACGTTGCAGCCAAATTAAAGAGGGACAATAATTAACTTAATTGTCTTTATTTATACACCTCATCACCTATTCCTACCAAGTACCAATTTAACTAATCAAAACTAAACATCAATCACAAGTCAAATACGATACAATACTGAATACATAATATCAATCATACATAATATCAATCATGATACCATGGATTATGGTCCACTTTACGAGATGAATTATTGACATAAAATTCATTATTAGTATGTTTTTTTGAGAAGATCATTATTAGTATGTTGAATGGTCATTTTTGTGTACTAAATGTTCATTTTTAAGTATATTGTTGAAATAATGAACATACTCTGTATAAAACAGCAATCATTATTGTGTGAACCATGGTCCACATAAGTTGTGTGAGCTATATTTTGTCTACATTAAAATAATATACATTTAGTACAAAAATAATGTACATTCAGTACAAAAAAAATGTACATTGTATTCAGGGGATGTACATTATCAACTCAGGGCTTTCACATTGGGCCCGAAAATATAATGAATGGATAAATTATGGTGAATCAATAACTCATTATGTGAGAAGACAATGCAATTGCTAGCGATTTTTTTTTTTTTTTAATTTCATTCTCAAAGTTATATAAATAAACAAGTCTACCAACTAAAAAATAATTAATAATAAGAGTTAATGTCATATAGGGTCCTCCGAGTATGGTGACTTTCAAATTGATTATCCGTAATCTTCGACTTTTGAATTTCAACTTGCCATGTCCGTTACTTTCAAGTTTCAACCGTTTTGGCTGTGAAAAATAAGGGTAAAAGCATCCTTTAACATCATTTATCCAATTTTACTTATTATTCTTGCCCCGTGAACCAAAAGGCCGCTTAGTATTTTGTTTTTTGTGAAAGTTGAAGCATCAAGTTTTCAATGAAATAATAGTTCTGTGTCGGAAATCAAAGAACACACACATAAAGACATTAATGTTATGTTCATATAGAATTGTC
The DNA here is from genome assembly GCF_001879475.1 of Ipomoea nil. NCBI lineage: Eukaryota > Viridiplantae > Streptophyta > Magnoliopsida > Solanales > Convolvulaceae > Ipomoea > Ipomoea nil. The sequence goes on along the minus strand of NW_017618707.1, from coordinate 1,856,923 downwards.
AATTGTGATGGTACGAAGTTAATGCGTGATAGTTATGTTGGACCAAATCCAACTTGGATATAAATCATAGATAGAAAAATTGTGGTGTCTGTGGAAGCTGTGTTCATACTTCATTTTCACGTACAGAGCTAATCAAGAAAATGAAATTCAAATTTTTTAAAAAGAAAACTACAATTATACTATTCAATTACTTTCAAGCATTGATGCAAAAAATCACTGTTATAGACAATTAAGGAAAAAAAAAAAAAAAAAAAAAAAAACTTCACAAATAATTGAGGAACAAAAAAAAAAGGTGACAGTATAATTAAGAAATGACAAATGTTATTATTCTATGAAAAGAAGTGCCATTTTTTCTTATATTATACTCCCTTCATCCCGAATTGGTTGTCACATTTACTTTTTACACGCTTTTTAAGAAATAAAGTAAATGTTATGTATTTTTCAATTATGCCCTTCACTTTTTCGCTTTTGGAAACAAAAACAATAAAGAAAGCAAAAGACATAAGGGTAATTTGGAAAAAGTAGAATGATGGTGATGTTCAATTTTGGGAAGAGGACAACATTTTGGGATATACTAAAAAGGAAAGTAAGACAGGTAAAATAGAATATGAAAATTGTATTTAAGTTTTTAAATTTGTAATATATGATTTTACTTCTTCATTATTGTTCTTTAAATATCTTTTTATTTTTTTTGAATGCTACTGGCTCTATTACAATGTAGTCTCTATCAACCTACTAAAACACGAAGAGTCAATAACGCCTTCACTGAAGCTCAAACTCACAACCTGACAAATGAAAGTCCAACCTGGGTACCACCACATAGTCCTGGTCTTATTATTTATAAACTTATTCAAATTTATGATAATATAATTTTTTTTCTTAAATTATATGAAAATGGAATACTTATAGTGGAAAATATAATAATAGTCATGAATGAAGTGTTTGCTACTTATTATAAGAAGGGAAAGTGTAATGCTTTAGAAAAAAAAAATGTAATACTTTTACATTTTGATTTAAAAGTATTACATTTTTTTAAAAAATATTACACTTTCCTTTATAAGTGATGTTAACAAGTGTTTGTTACTTACACGAAAAAATGTAATACGAGAAAAAATGTAGTACTTTTAAATTAAAATGTAAAAATATTATATTCTTTTTTTACAAAAGTATTATACTTTTTGATATAAGTGATAAAGAATTTATTATTAATTAGTATTACATTTTCATCTGGACCTGATCTGTCTCACCGATAAGGATTTATAAAATTGATGATCTGACACATGTTTTTGCCAATAAATTATGTTATATTTATTGACCATACTAAAAATAGTATCCTTGTACTATAAAAAAAAACACCTGAAACAAATTCATCATGCCAATAAATTATGTTATATTTATTGACCATACTAAAAATAGTATCCTTGTACTATAAAAAAAAACACCTGAAACAAATTCATCATGCCAAATTGAAGAGCATCTACGGATATGATAAGATAGCCTTGAAAGTCGATATATAATTGGATACCTGCAGTATGCCAACGTACACCCTTATCCTCAAATTCATTAATAATAATAAGGGAAAATTGTAAAAAAAAAAAAATGCCCCTCTATAATATATTAATAAGGATAGTAATGTGTCCCGTCCTCGACGGGGATCCCTGATCCCCGCCTCGAAAGAGACAGGGATGAGGAAAATTTTTAGGGATCGGAGACGGAGACGGGAAATATGTGTAATTCTCCGTACGGGACGGGGACGGCGACGGCGACGGGGATACCCCTCCCCGCCCCGCCCCGTCCCCTAATAATATATATATATATATATATATATATATATATATATATATATATAATACTAACAGAATACTATATATATTTATATATGTAATGAATATATATATATATATATATATATATATATATATATATATATATATATATAGTTAAAGTTGTTACTGTTTATATAAGTTGCAGTATTGCTACTGTATATACTTCCATATATAAATATAAATAGTATATTGTTAGTATTTTATTTATTTATTTATTTGTAGAGTTAGTATTTTAGTTTTGAAACTAAGACTTAGATTTTAAATTTTTTATTAACAAAAACTAAAAATTTAACATTTTGACTAGGAGTTGATAGGGAATGGGGAATTCCCGTCCCCGGCTAATTCCCTGTGGGGATGGGAAATATTATCAATTCCCCGCCGGGGATGGGGACGGGGTCGTGGGGACGGGGACGGGGACGGGGAGTATACTCCCCGCCCCCGCCCCGTCCCGTTGCCATCCCTATATGCCAATTATCAATGTCATCTCTGAATTATGAGTGGTGTAAATGTTGCCCCTCAATTATCAAAACAGTGCACATATAGTCCCTCCCGTAACGGACATGTGGTTCCCCGTTAGTGTACGACACCGTTAAGTCGGAGTAAATATGTAATTTAGTTGTTTTTTCCTCCCTCGATTCGAAGTACCAGCGATGGACAGCGTTGGGGAACCACAGGTCCGTTACGGGAGGAGTTATATGTGCACCATTTTGATAATTGAGGGGCAACATTTACACCACTCATAATTCAGGGGTGACATTGATAATTCGCATATTATAGAGGGGCATTTTTTACAATTTTCTCTAATAATAATGATGATGATGATTAAAAAAAAAAAAAAATTACATACACACGCTGTTTAACCATTTTTCTTAAAAAGAAGTACTGAAATAAGATATATAATTTGTTACTATTGTAAGGGCATGGTTAATGTACATCCCTTTAATGGTGGTTCCCAAGTTCCTGCTGTGCTACTATTGCTAGCTTTATCTTGTGTCTTGGTGTGTATATATATATGAGAAAATTACCAAACCAATTAAAGGCACACAAAATTAAAGAAAATGGCATCCTTATCATCGTTGTCAATGTGGCCGTCACTAGCTGCTAAACCATTTTTCTTTTCACTACCACAAACCTGCAGCCCTTTACTTAGGCAGACTCAAATCCCCACAACACAACTAGGACAAAATGGATTCTTTAATTGCAAGGAGGAAAAATATAAAAGGTTATTATTATCACGAGAAAATTTCAATTTTGGTCATATGACTATAGGGGCTTTGTTAATTTCAATATCTGACTTTTAAAAGTGTCAATTTAGTACCTTGACTATGCAATTTTTATCAATTTTGGTCACTCCGGTTAAATTATCGGCCAAACTTTACCGGAAAAACTTAATCATTCATTTAGTCTATAATTTGAGGGGCAAAATCGTCTTTTGAAGTCTGGTAAAATTGTCTTTTTTCCGACGAAATTTGGTCAGTAATTTGGTCGGAGTGACTAAAATTGACAAAAATTACATACTCAAGGTACTAAATTGACATTTTTAAAAATCAGGTATTAAAATTAACAAAACCCCTATAGTCATATGACCAAAATTGAAATTTTCTCTTATTATCACCCATTGTGTGCTTTCGCCCGGCTTCTAATGACGGAGAAGGCACCCCACAAGTGGCAAAGAATCAGACGAGGGTTGAGTTTTGGAGGAGAATGGCAAAATGTTTTGAAATGGGGCCCGGCTCGCAGATATCGAAGGTGGTCCTGTTTCCGTTGATACATTGGCTTTGTCTGTTTGCCCCATTTTGTTTCAGTTGGAATGCTTTTGGCATTGCGTATGGGTTGTACATCGTCACTGGGTTGGGTATTACCCTCTCTTATCATAGGAATCTGAGCCACAGAAGTTTCAAACTTCCCAAATGGCTCGAGTACTTTTTTACCTATTGCGGTGTTCATGCTCTTCAGGTCTCATATTCATGTGATTCAAATTTCTTTATTATATATATAAATAAATAAATAAATAAATAAATAAATAAATAAATATATATATATATATATATATATATATATATATATATATATATATATATATATATATATATATGGATGCACTCAGGTGCGAATAAGTGCCAGGAAGAAATATGCGAACGAATTAGCGCACGACACGTGTCCAGATCTAATAGCTTAAAAAAACGCGGTGGCATTTTTGTAAATAATTGAACATCGAAGTGCAAGTAAAATCACTTACAAGTGCACCTACTTTCACCTATAAGTGCATGTAATTTTGCCTTGTTAGCATTCACTTCCCGCAAACATTCATGCACCTGGGTGTGCTTATAACTATTGGTGCAACTATTTATAACTATAGGTGCAACTACTTATAACTATAGGTGCACCTACTTTCACCTATAAGTGCATGTAATTTTGCTTAGTTAACATTCATTGATCTGAGTTCAGCGGGTAGTAATACCCCTGAAAACCACCCGCAAACATTCATGCACCTAGGTGCAACTACTTATAACTATATGTGCAACTACTTATAACTATAGGTGCACTTAGTATTGATGCTCAATGTAAATTTTTACTTGCACCTATAATACATTTTACATGCACTTGTAATACATTTTACTTGCACTTCGATGTTCAATTATTTACAAAATGCCACCGCGCTTTTTTGAAAAAATCAGTGTTTCTCATCCATTAGATCTGGACACGTGGACAGACAAAATCCATTCCTATTTTGCTCCTGGGTGAAGCATTCGCACCTGAGTGCGATTATATATATATATATATATATATATATATATATATATATATATATATATATATATATATATATATATATATATATATATATATATCGTGTGTTTAAGTAGCTAGGTAGACTATGAATACAGTAACACATAATATGTTAAGTACAGGCACCTAATATATAATTAAATTGCATATTATGTGTCTCCAGTTAACATATTATATATGTGCATGTAGGCGTTATTAATTTATTTCCTGCTAATTGTCTATTACAATTTTATTATAAAGTACTATATTTATTCTATAAAGTATGATTATATATGCAAATGCAATTCTGCTATATTATTATTTTATTTCCTGCAAAATTTCTATTAGAGTTTTGCTATAAAGTACTATATTTATGCTATAAAGTATTATATATATATATATATATATATATATATATATATATATATATATAAGGTTTAAAATATTAATTATATAATCAATTATGTTATGACCCATTTTTATTAGAACTTACACGTGTCACAAATTGAGACCCGTAAAATAGGCTTATAGTTGACAAACGCTTTGCCTTAACATAAATTACAAAATTAAGGAATGCTCCTTTTCACCTTTATATAACATAGCTTTAATGCTACTTTACCATTTGGTTGATAGGGAGATCCAATTGGTTGGGTGAGTAACCATAGATATCACCATCATTATGTGGATACTAAAAATGATCTTCACATCCCCAATATTGAAGGATTTTGGTACAGTCACATAGGTTGGATATATGACACTAAATCCGCTAATGAAAGGGTACGTAATATTTATAATACTCAAATTAAATAATTCTCTTAGATTATTACATTTTTGGCATTTCATATGTTAGAGAATTATATTGTTTGGTTTGTTTTAATTAATTCATATTTTTGTGTAGAGTGAAAGGCCGACAAATATAGCTGATTTGGAGAATCAATTCTTCTACAAGTTCATTCATAATACCTATATTATTAATCCTATTATACTTGCGACATTGCTATATGCCGTAGGCGGATTTTCATAAATAGTTTAATTTGGGGCATGGTATGCATTTTTCCTCGTTTTCATCTTTGCCTATTCTGATGAATTTGGTACTTATTGATGTTTTCCTGTATTTATAACACAAAAATGTTTTTCTATTTAGAATATTTTAAAATAAGTACAATTAAGTAAATTCATTTAATACCAAAACCATGTGGTTTAATGATACTCGGGTTGGACTTCCATTTGGAAGGTTGTGAGTTTGAGCTTCAATGAAGGCGTTATTGGCTCTTTGTGAGTCAGTAGCATTCAAAAAAGTAAATTTATTTAATATTTAATATTTAACAAATGAAATAATATACCGTGTAATGACAATTAGTCCAAAAATATTAAAGTACTACATTTCAACATAACATACAACTCCGATCCATAAATACAAAAAATAAGGACATCATTGAGCAGTATAACTTGGATTGCCTCTTATTAGTTATCTTAGGTAAATTATGATAATAAGTAATTAACTACCAGTAAATATAAAGATATATTATTTGATGTATGATGTTACCAATTAGGAAAGGGGAATCATTTGTGCTTACACTTTTAATTTATATCTATACCAAAATTATATGTTTGAAAAGTGGAAAGGGAACCAAACAATATAAAGTGTGGAAGTGAAAATTTTGTCCTTAGAATACATTTAAGATATGTTTTATCATTTTGTTGTTATTAATTCATAAACTATGATAATGTACAAAAAATCAATGCCCCCACACTAGAGTACGAACCTGAGACCTCTCATTTGAGGGTTCACAATTATGCCACTCGACTACAAGGCCTTTGGCCATATAATAATAGGTTAATTACTTAAAACATTTAAATACATATAATTAGTTAATTGATTAAGGCCCTGTTTGGTAACAAATTGGCCTATAGGCCAATTTTGACTTATTTGACCACTATTAATTGTTTGATTTAGTTAAAATATCAATATAAATATTTGATTAATTAGCTTTTTGCAACTCCAAAAGGCTAAAATTCAAAATGCTACTCCAAGCAACTTTTTCAATTAGCTTTTTGAGAAAATAAATTATACCAAACAGCTATCAGCTAACAGCTAATTTACCAAACACTTTTCTACAACCAGCTAATGTTATCAACTATTTATACCCTCTAATTAACACAATCAGCTAACAACTAACAGCTATCAGCTAACAGCCATTTTACCAAACAGGACCTAATTCAAATGTTTTTCCATTTAATTTGTTTTAAATGATAACTGTAAAATTCTAATTTTAAAATTTGAAACTTTATTGTTTTCTTGAACTTGATAAAACTAATAGTCTAAAGCTTAAGTATTGTTTGAATTGCTAAGCCTCAATTTCTTGATATTTTTCAAATTCTTTTTAAATTGTTTAATGTTTTTAATATATTAATATGATGATTGAGTATAATTGGGGGTGAGATTGTCATTCTCTTGATTGATGATAGATCAATGTAAAGCTTATATATGTTTCTCAAGCACAAAGTACACAATCTTCTCGTGAAAATTTAACCCTCAATAAAGGTTGGTTGATGCAAACAACAAAAAATTTAACCCTCAATAAAGGTTGGTTGATGCAAACAACAAAAACAAGCATAGTTGTAAATTGTAATTAATAACAAGTAATAAGGAAGGAGGGGAATAGTCAATTGGCGAGATAACAGGTGTGTTTTAACAGGGAGGCCGGAAACTTTTCTTAAAGTCATTCCAGACTATTAGAACACTTTTAATGACATTCTCATGACTCATAATTAAGTGGCTAATAAGAGACTTTTCATCAAACATGCACCTTGATCTTGACATCTCGTACTTCCCTTTTCTCAAAAGTTAAGTAAAGTTAATTAACCTCTAATTGTATGAAGTAACAATTTTATACATACAATATAATTTATTTTTTTTTTGGATGTTTAATATAAAAATTTTAGTTGTATGAAGTAACAATTTTATACAATTATATTTTTTAAAATGCTTTTATTATGATTTTATCTTTTAAATAATTGTACTACAAATTTTTAAAGTCGGGTTATGTTAGAATTTTTATTGAATTGAATTTTATAATTGGATATAATTGTTTCAAGATACAAAGATTTGATATTAAAATTTCAAGTTATAAAGAGGTTTGAATATAATTGTTATGATACCTAAATGTTTGAGTATTTTTCACCAATAAACTCAGTTCTATTTATGTTTCCCTTGAAACTAATGACTTATACTATTGCTAGGGTTTGTTATTGATTATTTACCACAAACTGAGACTTAAAAATTAAAAAAAAAAAAAAGAAAAAAGACTCTAAATAAGAGTAATAGTGTTTGGAAATTAAATAAGGAAAATGAGCTCCTTATTTACGTGTCTTAGACTTAGATTTCATCTCTTTTTTTTTTTTTTTTTCTTTTTTCTTTTGGTATGTCTACTGATTGATTAATCAATAAATAACCTTTTCTAAAAAAAAATTAATATTCTTTTACAGGGAGTAAGAATTGTGTTTGTGTATCACGTAACATCTTTTGTGAATTCTGCATGTCACCATTGAGGAAATCGAGCATGGAACACGAGCGATCTATCTACAAATAATTGGTTTGTAAAAATCTTTAATGTGTTATCATTCTAGCGATCTATTGATAACATTTTCTTATAGAGTAAATACCAATTTTGGTCCCACGAGTATTAGTAAAATGACAATTTTGGTTCATAAGTTTTATTCCAACCAATTTTCGTCCACGATTATTGTTTTAGTACAAATTTTCATCCACGACTATTGTTTTAGTGTCAAAATTCATCACGCCGATCACTCAATCATTTAAGACATGCCAAAAACTAAAATTTTTAAGAGTGTTTTTGTCCTTTTCAACTTAAGATCCCAATTTGAGCATTAATAATGAGATTTAAGCCCTAAGATCGATCCCAATTTGCAGTTCTCCTTATCATCCTACCTTAATTTGACGAGGAGAACTGTGAATTGGAATAGATTTTTAGACTTAAATTCCTTTAGTCATGCTCAAATTGAGATCTTAATTTGAAAAAGACAAAAATATCCTTAATAATTTTATATTTTGGCATATATGAAACGTGGAGGTGACTAGTGTGATGAATTTTAGCACTAAAATAATAATCATGGATGAAAATTGGTACTAAAACAATTCAATAGTCGTTGATGAAAATTGTTAAGAACATGTAGTGGATCAAAATTGTCATTTTACTAATACTCATCGGACCAAAATTGGTATTTGCTCTTTTCTCATCTTATAAAGTTTAACTTGGATATAAACTATTATCATCGTATCGTCAGGTTAATAGCATTGCTTGCATTTGGAGAGGGTTGGCATAATAATCACCATGCCTTTGAGTTTTCAGCTAGACATGGTCTTGAGTGGTATCAACTTGACATTACTTGGAGTATTGTGTGGGCACTCCAAGCTGTTGGTCTAGCAACTGACGTCAAATTGCCAACTAATGCCCAAAAGAGAAAGATGGCTTTCAAAAATAGCTCAATGGAAACTATTTAGATCATGCAATCTTTGAAATAGATCGAGGACATGAAATGATCGAGAAGAATGCAATGGTCGAGTATATATATAATTTCTAATTGTTGTTGCGGTTGTGGTGGATGATTCATATGAACACTTTCATTTGTTGTTGTTGTGGTGGTGGATATATGATATGATTCATATGAACACTTTCATATTATTTTTAAATGCAGTGTATTGTTATTGTTGTTGTAAAACATTTATATTATTGCAAAAACTCGTGTAAGATCGTGTCCGTGAGACGGTCGAGTAAGGATGAAAAATGTAATACTTATACTGAAAAATATAATATTATTTATGAATAAAGTGTTTGCTATTTTTTTTTGAAAGCCAACCAATGAATGATTGTATTAATGAATCAAAGCTGCAATGCAGTCTGGGGGGGATATAATTCCAATACATAGCTTGATCCTGAACAAAAGCTAACGTATGCGCATGCGCGTTAATCTGCCTAGAAATATGATTTAACAAGACATAATTAAAAGACGAAATTAAATTCCTACATTGGTCTACTATTACTCCAACATAGGACATTATGATAGCTGATCTCTGTCGTATAGCATTCCTGAGCTGTAAACAGTCTGTTTGAAGGGATACTGTTGTTATATTCTTTTCCAATAGCCAGGATAGAGCTTCCTTACATGCCAAAGTCTCTGCCATAAACGGTGACAAGCAATTCGATAGTCTTCCATTTTTTGCCGCTAGAAAAGATCCCTCCGGAGACAGCAACACAATACCGTATGTAGCCTCTCCCGTGTCTTCCCGATATCCCGCATCCACATAACATCGTGGGGTAGAGCCGCCGCTGCTGTCCGCCGTAGCTGCCGTGGGGGATGCCGAGCCGCGGCGCGCTACCTGCTGGTAGGAGTGCAGTGCCGCCGTGGCCTGCCTCCAAGCCGTCGTAGGGCGCGGCAATGTGCCGTCCCATACAATTGAATTTCTGCACCTCCATAAGCGATAAAGCAATGCCACCACCGCTGCACTTTGATCCTCTGTGAACATTGTAAGCACAATTGTTAGCCACTCGGGGAATGAGTTGACAACAATATTTGTTATTGGCAATCCTGAAATATTCCAAACATGTCTAGAATAATCACAATTAATGAATGTATGCATAACATTCTCATGCGCTAGCCCACACATTTGGCATGTGGGATCCACTTCCACCCTCTTTATAATCAAGTTGTTAGTTGTTGGAAGAATATCACAAATTGCTCTCCATAAAAAAACTTCCATTTTGGGGGTATTTTCATTCCCCACATTTTAGTCCATTTTTCAAAATCCCCGGGTGAGTGATCATAAATACCCATAATGTTCCTGTAAGCATTTTTAACCGTATATACCTCATTGGGGTCATCGGGCCAATACCATGAGTCCTCATATCCCAGACTGACAGGTATCCTCACTATTCTACTCACATCCTCCTCATCAAATAAGTCTGCTAAAATATGTGGGTCCCAGGTAGCAGTTTGTTCATCTATTAAACCTACCACTTTAGCATGCCTGAGCTCTACAGGCATATTAGTCTGTACCAAAGGCCTAGGATTATCAGGTAACCATGGGTGTCCCCAGATTAGTGTCGTTTTACCATCCCCTATCCTCCTGCGCACCCGTGCCACCACCATGTCATGAGCTGCCATAATACTTCTCCATGAGTGGCTTGGGCATCCTCCTATCTTGGCATCAATAAAAGTGGTATTCGGATAGTATCTTGCCTTATAGACTTTTGCAACAAGTGTGTCTGGACTTGTGAGTAGACGCCATGCCTGCTTTCCCAACATTGCTAAATTAAAATTCTTGAGATCTTTAAATCCCATTCCTCCATATTTCTTTGGGATACTCATCTTATCCCAAGCTTTCCAGTGTATTCCTCTATCCATACCAGTGCCCCACCAATACTTGTTCATTGTTCTCTGGATTGATAAACACACCGTGTCTGGAATCAAGAAGACACTCATTGAAAAGGTAGGCATAGATTGTGCCACGCTTTTCAATAGAATTTCCTTCCCTGCCTGTGTCAGAAATTTCTTGTTCCATGAGCTTATTCTCTGTTTTATCTTATCCTCAATATATGAGAACACTGCCCTCTTATTTCTCCCCACAAAAGATGGTAACCCCAGATATTTCCCAAAGTCGGGTGCCTGGTCTACCTGTAAGCAACTTGCCACCACTTCCCTATCCTCCACACTGGTATTTCTGCTAAAACAGACACTGGACTTGTGATAGTTTACCTTTTGTCCTGAAAGCTCCTCATATCGTCCCAGGCACTGTTTAATTACTTCTGCCTCTCTATTATCTGCTTTAAAAAATAATAGGCTATCATCTGCAAAAAAACAGATGTGATATATGTGGGGCTCCCCTAGCAACTCTGCAGCCATGTATTAAGCCAGTCATTTGCGCTCTTCGCAATAACATAGATAACCCTTCAGCACATATGAGAATAAGTATGGAGACAAAGGATCTCCCTGTCGTAGTCCCTTGGTTGGCGTTACACTCCCACTATTAACACCATTAATCAGGATGTTATATTGGACAGTAGTAACACACTGCATCAACAAATTAATCCACCGGTCATCAAAACCCATTACCTCCAACATTCTTCTCAGAAACCGCCATTCCATCCTATCATATGCCTTGGCCATATCCAACTTCAATGCCGCCCACCCCTTCCTACCACACTGCTTTCTATTTAAATAATGCCCCACCTCTGCAGCTATTAAAATATTATCAGTAATAAGTCTCCCAGGAATAAAAGCACTCTGGGCCTCTGAGATGAGGTTCCCCATAAGTGGTTTCATCCTACTGGCTATTACCTTTGCCATGATTCTGTACAGAACATTACTCAGTGCTATTGGTCTCATATCAGCTACTGTCTCAGGCACATCTTTCTTCGGAATTAAGACCACATTAGTATCATTCAATCCCTCAGGCAGCATGCTTGAGTTTAAGCAATTCACAATAAATTCAGACACATCTCCCCCTACAATATCCCAATATTCCTGGTAGAACCCAGGGTTCATACCATCCGGTCCTGGTGCTTTGTCAGGGAACATTGCAAACAAAGCACTCCTGACCTCCTCTAATTCAAACTGGCGAAGGAGCATAGTGTTCTGTTCACTAGTCACACGGGGGGCAAAATTATCAAGCATGGGATCCTCACATTCAGTGTTAGACGATGTAAAAATAGCAGCATAATACTCCAAAACAACTTTCCTCATATTATCCCCCTCCACCCATGCACCCACATCATTTTTTAATCTAGGAATATAATTTTTTCCTTCTACGAGCAGAAGCGTACCTGTGATAGAATTTGGTATTGCAGTCCGCACCATGCAGCCAATGCTGCTTCGCCCGCTGCCTCCAAAATACATCCTCCTGCATCTCCACCTGTCCCAGTCTTTCCTCAATATCGCGAAATTCGGCCAATGCAGCCGAATCCCGTCTGTGACGCAGTTCATCTTGCTCTTTCCTCAATTGCTTTATACGGTCACCAAACTTATGCCAATGCTCCTCACCCCACCGCATTAGCCTTCCTCCACAATGCTGCTGACAAATCAACAGCCCCTTATCCCTGCTATCCTGCCAGGCAGTCTCCACCACCCCCCGACAACCGTCATCATGAACCCATGCCATCTCAAAGCGAAACCGTTTCGGTCCCCCATGTCTGCGGCCCCGTACAATATCAGTGTTCAGGAAGAGAGCGGAGTGATCAGATTTTCGGGTTAGAATATTTTCGACCCATGCCTCAGTATGCAAAGTAGTCCATCGTGTAGACACCAACACCTTATCCAGCCTTTCCTCCATCCACCTATCAGTCCCTTTCCCCTTTTCCCATGTAAACTGGTGACCTCGCATTGGCAATTGAACCAACCCACAATTGTATACAGTATCTCCAAAGCCTCTCAACAGACTATCCGGGTGAGGATTCCCCCCTCTCTTTTCGCGCTGGTATAACAAATCATTAAAGTCTCCCAAAGCCACCCAGGGCAGTGTAGACTTGTCCCTCAAACCACTCAACAATTGCCACGCCTCCCTGCGTCTATGCCTCTGTGGGAACCCATAGAAACATGTCATTCGCCATACTTTCTCCCTTATAGCTACCTCCACATCCACATAATTCTTTGTATAACTCAACAGCCTAGCAGTATTATTCTTTTTCCATAATAATGCTAAGCCACCCCCTCTCCTATCTGGATCCACATAAAACAGACCCTCAAAACCAATCTTAATTTGTAGTCTTTCTGCATGACTCCGATCTACTTTTGTTTCCATTAAGTAGACCAAATCGGGCTTCTTACGGACACCATGTCCACCACTTCACGAACTGTCTGTGGATTGCCCAAGCCACGACAGTTCCAGCTTATTGTACTCATTGAGATGGGCGAGCCTGACCACCAGGACCCGCCGTAAATCCGTTTTTTGAGAACTCAGACATCACCACATCTCCTGCATCCATCCTTATACTGCCACCATGCACCCCATCCCCCCTCCTTCTCTTAGAGGCCGCTACCACCACCCCCTCACTCGCCCTCTCCTCCCCAACCCGTACACCCCCTCCTCCCGCACCATCACCCAATGCCGTATCTCCCATCTTTCCCTCCCCTCTCTTCACACTTTTCCCCTTCCCATCTAGCGGTACCAACCATGGATCCCCCACTTGTCTTGGCCCCCGGCTACCTCCCCCCACCTTCAGGTCCGCCGTATATGGAAATTTATCCGCAGTCAGTCCTGATTTCCTTGCCAGCTTACAAAATTTATAGGCATGCCCCAGTAAACCACAATAAAAGCAAAAATTATGTAACCGTTCGTAGCGGAAATTTACCCAGCAGCTTGTCTTATCTCGCTTAATAAGTTTCATCCTCCGTTTTAGTGGCTTATCCACCGGTATTGACACACGGACCCGGTGAAACATCTTCCATGGTGCACCCGGATAACGATCATCAACTTTTACAAATGAACCAATAAAATTGGCCGCTTGCTCAAGAACCGCTTCCGATGTATATCCCAACGGTAAGTCATAAAGTTGTACCCACATATCCACCGAGTTCAATTCAACCGTTGTCGGCCTTGTACCCAGTTCCACTTGTCTACAAACGAGGGTGCTATTATCAAAAGACCACGGCCCTTCATCGAGGACCCTCCGCATATCCGTTTCATCATAAAAGATGAACATAAACAACCCCGGTTGAATCTCCGTAACCTGCATACCCCACACCGGTTGCCAAACCGAGGCCATCACCTGCCGCATGTACTCCAACTTCACCACCTTTGTTGTCAAGAAC